>NW_028274809.1:14955909-15258939 GCF_037043125.1 Eumetopias jubatus
TTGATTCATTTCACTGCAAGCTATAGTAATAACTTGAATAGGTTCAAGCAGCTGCACAAAAGCTGGCCCTTAGCCAGGAAACAACTAAAACAGTAAATTCTCAAATGTAGAATATGTTTTTTTGTATACATTTACATAGAGCGGTGCTTCTCATATTTAGACTTAGCACTTCCTATGCCATACCACCCATCTGCAAAATCCCAAAACTTAAGAGTCAGTATCATAAATAAGTACTGGGGAGAAAGGCCATACTTAAGGAGATGTGACCAAACCAAACACCAAAACCCGAGAAACTGAATTTTATGGAAGTGTTCGCTGACCCACGAGTTTGGGCCTGAATCAGTTCCCAAACATCTGAACTCTATCTACCTTTTGTTGCCTTTGCAGGAAAGTCCTTCTGGGCCAAGCAGGCATCTGTTTTCTCTTTGCAGCCAACTCAGCGCCCTGGACAAGACCTTGGGCAGAGCAGCAGCGGGATAGAAACGTGCTGAGCTTGCTCTAGTTACCAAGGGATGTGGTTAGGAGGGTGACCTGGTGCGAATTTACCCGGTTTCCAGAGGAGATGAACACCAACTGCAGCCCTTTGGATTTCATTTTTAAGGTGTGATGGCCTATAGGACTATGTGTCTGATAACGATCCTGCTTCTTTGTTAGAAAGAACAAGGAGGAGACATTTGCAGTGGGCTTAGATTTGACACTCACCAAGAGCAACACTCTTCCCTGACAGTGAGACTTGCTTGGTGCTCCCCCGAGGTAATCTTTGCTCAAATGTCGTGGACTGTCAGACCACGCTCATCAGCGATGAGAAAAAATTTTGCCCAGGGGCAGGACACAGGTCACCCGTAGTTTTGATGTTCTGCCCAGACTTCGGGAAAAAATTGAAGATTGTTTCCAGTATTTGAAAACTGGGAGGTTTCATATAAAAATCCTGATATCCAACTTCTCTTGACAAATCAGAAGATTTGGCAGTTGGCAGGAAAGGGGTAGATCTGGGACTGGTCACACACTCTCCTATTCTCTTACCTGATTTCACACATGGGCCTTACCTGTCTTGCCCTTGGAAGCATTTAAATAGATGACAAACTTTTCTTCAACCATTTTGACAACTTGTCCAAAGCAGAGAATAATGGCCATCATTTATTGAGTGTTTACGATGGGCCAGACACTCTTCTGAAGTCTTTTCACATATGAACTCATTGAACCCTCAAACAACTCCATGAAGCATATCCCACAGATTACAAGAGAGGAAACTGAAGCAAGAGAAGTTTGGATTTTGCCTGAAGTCACACAGCTAGTAAGTGGCAGAAATCCAAGGAAAACCAAAGAGGGTTGACTCTGGAATCCCAATGCCTGACTTTTGAGCTACGCTGACTTTCGGACTGGCCAAATGCATTCTCTCCTTAGAATGTTTCCAATTTCGTGATCTCTCTCTGATTTAGTTCTAGCCTCACAATTTTTTTTGCCATAAGCACATACACATTGCACCTATAGGTTGACATTATAAGCAATAAATTGTATATTTATAATATACGTGCCTTAGCCAGTATATACACTTGTGTATATATATCCTGATGATCAGATTCAATGTTTTTCCATCTGTTCAAACTCTGAGGGTCCTAAAGGGGCAGAAGAACTGAGTAATAGTCACTGGAGCCATGACCTGCTCCTGGAGGAGGTGGCTGCAAAGGGCGTGGAGATGGGACGGATGTGGCTGTGAGGGGGCCTGAGAGCTTCTAAACCTCCTTGCTCTTTGGACGCCACATGTGCTGGGGCCCAAGCCACACACTGAGCCAAGCTTCTCAGATTGATCCCAGAGCCTCCTTTGCTCAGGTTCCTGGCGACCACTTCAGGCCGGTCCCTCCCAGACCACCCTCCACAGCCAAACTTGGCTCTCCCCCAAACGGCGGCTCCCTGGGGTTCCTCGCATCCTGCCTGCTTCCTCTGCAGTATCTTCACTCTGTTCTGAAGACTCCTTTATTGACAAGGCCTGAAGGCCGAAATCATTTTTTTGCTCTTTTGTAACAAAATAAACTACTTCCATGTTATTTGTTTTATTTCTGAAGACTCGCACTTTTGGGGTGATTTTTGTTGTTGTGTTCTGAGGGTTATTTTGTTATTGTTTGTTTAATGAAGCCCAGGCTGAAGACACAGTGACGTCCCCAAGGCCTTGCCCCTAGGCTCTGGAATTTTCCTTCAGCCGGAGCCAGCCACGCCCTCTGCTTCCTGTAGGCCCTGGCTAAGGGCTGCCTCCCAGGGCCCCCTCCAGCTCTGCTGCCTCAGGCTCCTGCCTGACCTCTCTGGGAACCTGGAATACCCCAATTCCCATGCTCCTCCCTGGACACTCTCAGATCCCCAGTCTCCTTGGAGAACATTTCCCATCTTTATTGTCCAGCACTTCATAATTTAAACAGATCATGTTTCAGGGGAGGCGCAATTGATATCTTCCGAAATCAAAACCTTCTTGGGAAGTCTATAAAATGAACACTCCTGGGTGCCTGGGTGGCTCAGTTGGTTAGGCGACTGCCTTTGGCTCAGGTCATGATCCTGGAGTTCCGGGATCGAGTCCCGTGTTGGGCTCCCTGCTCAGTGGGGAGTCTGCTTCTCCCTCTGACCCTCCCCCCCTTCTCATGCTCTCTCTCTCTATCTCATTCTCTCTCTCAAATAAATAAATAAATAATCTTTAAAAAAAAGTAAAATAAAATAAAGTGAACACTCCTACAATGTGGTACCTGTCCTACTTCCCATAATTATTAAATTTTTCATTTAAGCATAAGGTACTGCTATCAACGCTGATAATCCCTGAAGACTGGGGAATCCTTTGGATTTCAGTATGCTACAAAAGCAGGGTCCTTTGTTTTGTATACTGATACATCCCAAATGTATTTAATAGGCAATCAGGGAAAAGTTTACGGAGGGAAGAAAAAGTCTCATTATCTAAGAACCATTATTATAGACTAGAAAACATATGAGACACCGATGTGGCTCGTTAAGTATGAACATTGAAATGGTCTCATCTACACCAAGGTCCTTGTTGAGAATGAGTGTTGCCTTCAACCTGCAATCACCCTGTGAATTTAGGTTAAGATTCATCCCACTCCTTATGTTACTGGATGTCAAATAACCAAGATGCACCCCAGAAAGAAAAAAAAAAAAACAACACAAGAGTTCAGAATTTGAGGGTGTTAATTTTGAATCCGAACATTAAGTTATCTTTTTTAATACTCCTACAGCCTAAAAATTACCTGAATTTTCAAGATAAGGTATTTTGTTGATGTTTAGAGCAAATACATATGTAGTAAAATACATTATTTGCTTAATACCACTAATTCCCAGACGTTCCTAGAAAGTTTTCTGGCAATAAAGTCCTCCTCTTTCTTCTAGTAAACCCAATGTTTAAGCAAAAAGGCTGTATTTAATATCTTTATATTTACAGAACCGAGTACATACTAGATACTCAATAAATATTTGCCGAGGGAATGAATTCACTGATATTTTTCTGTAAGGTTATTAGTGCCACATTTTGAAAGCTGCGTTTGACCAAATGGCCAGTAACCTTGGCATACAAGCACCATGGAGCTACAGTCTATCCCCAGAAGATGTTATTGTCCTATATTTTGAAAGAAGAACTAAATAGTTCAACCTAGTTTATTTTGCAGAAAAAAATAGGGTTGGGAGAAGTCTTCACTTACTTCATCAACCTCACAGAGGGAGGAGGTTGTGAGTGAAATACAGTAGACTAGAAAGTTCCGTAGATCTTTCTGAGAGCACCAGATGGAGGTGGAATTGAATAGAATTCACAACATTTTGTAGTCTTCAGATGGACGTTGGTATCTGGGGCAGGGCCCAGGAATCTGTATTTTTAAACAATCCCTAGAGTATATATTTTTTTTCTTTAAGATCCTCAAAACCCTCCATCCTTCCCTGTATCCATGCCATTTGCAATGTGGCAAAGCAGCTCCTCCCAAGTAGATGTGAAGCCTAAATGCCCGCACTGAATCTGGGCTGGTCTTTGGACCTGCTCTGACCAATAGAGCGGGGCAGAAGTAATGCTGAGCCAGTCCTGAGCCTAAGCCTCAAATGGCTTTGCTTATTTCCACTTGTTCTCTTACTCACTGGTAAGCAAGCCCTGTCTAGTCTGCTGCATTATTAGAGACATGTGGCCTCTGTCACCCCATCACTCAACTGACAGCCAGTCAGCCATCAGACATCTGAGACCATGCAAATCTACCTGAGAGCTGACTGCAGACACACAGTGAGCCTGGCCAAGATCAGCCAAGCCAAGCAGACTGGCAGACACACAGTCAGCCCACAGATTTGAAGGCAATAATAGATGGCCATTATAAGCCACTGAGTTCTGGGGTAGCTCACCAATGCACTTTTTAAATGATCCTTATAATCATGCAAGCTTAGGAAATGTTAGTCTAGAAGATACTTGAACTTTCTTGGAATAAAGAAATGTCTGCATTCCACCTTCTATAAATCTCTTAGTATTTGGTTCTTCTGCCCTGTTAATTGAACACAAATTAAAATGTAATTAGAAAAAAACGTATACTGACTTTTAATAGCTTAAAGAAGTCCACTGAAAGCTGTAAAAATAAAATAACCAAGAATTATGACTGCTGGGGGGTGGGGTTAGGGTTAGGTTATGGAAATAACCACTAGTACTCAGGTATATGATCATCACAAATCAACACGTATTTCAGTTTCCCCAACCCAGAAATGAAGGGCAAACTTGACATATAAAGCAAATAATGGTTCTTAATTGTGTTCATACTGCAGTAACAGGCTATGTATTGTAATGATTTTCAGGTGCATAATTTGGGGACCTGGAAATGGATACTGAATTCTTTGTTTTTTAGCAATGGACACATTCTACACTCCTAATCCCTTGCCTAATGACAACGCTGTATTTTAGTATTAATGATTAATGCCTATTGCTGATACATGCAGATTAATGGCTTGATGACTGGACAGGAAATGCTGTGCAGGTCCACAGGCAAGTTGCCTTAGCTAGTTATTAATCACCAAAAAGTGAACTGCACAGAATCACACCAGCAAGTGAGAGAGAATAAAAGCTTAGTTGTATTGATCATTTTGAATTTGCCTTTAGGTCAGCTAGAATGCATAAGGCAAGACATTATAGGATAGTTCTGTCTAGTAAAAATACCAGGAGTCAAGTTGCTTGAGCGATTTCACATTTCCTCCTTCTTCGGAGGCTGATGAATTACAACATGATCCTAATGATCTGACAACAACAAGGAAAACAAACTACTTTTTCAATTAGCACATTGATTAAAGATTTCACAAGTACTTTTATTCTCCTTTTACCAGCTAATTGGTTTTCTTACTGAAATTAAAAAAAAAAAAGGCAGCCTAGCATGATCTTGCCTTTTATGATATTTTGCTAAGACCTGTGACATTTTGAAATAAGAAGAAGAAAAGAGCACCATACAGGTGATCCAAAAAGTAACCCCTTTTTGAAAAAATACACTTGATGATTTAAAAATTCTATGATTTTTTTGTTCAGCATAAAATAGGTTTAGAAGAAAAAGAGTCTATACTTTTTGAGAAATCTCCTTATGAGCCAGGTTATAAGAGGAAATAACCGTCTCACACATGGGAGAAGACTGACGGAGTAAAATAAACTCCAGCTGTGTGTAGTTTTGGGTCTTCATAAAGCCCTTTTGCATGCATGTGATAATTTCCTTTGATCCCATCTAAATACAAGCCCTGTTTTATTAAACCCATTGTACAGATGAAGAAATTGAAGTTCAGTGATACCAACTTGCTGAATCCACAGGTTGCACATCCTAGAATCAATAATCAAGTACACTTAAAACAAATAGTTAACTTCTGGTTCAAAGTGATGTATTAGACATACATCTATCTCCTCTCCTGCCTGAGCCTCCGCTAATTTATTGCAAGGGCAATAATAATAAATAATAATAATAATAACTTTTAAAAGTATAAACTCACAACAAAGAAGAGAAAGGGGGGACTCTCAGTAGATTTAAGGTGTCAATACATTTCTAAAAAATGGAAAGCAGATGTAGGCATTGTGGACGATCCAAGTGGTCAAGAATAGGCAGAGATGGGTGAGCATCTGAGAAGGAAGACTGCCCTGATTTCAAGAACCACAGGATGTAATGTATGGTGATTAACATAACATAATAAAATAAAATAATAAAAAAAAGAACCACAGGAAAGCTTGAACTTGGGAATTCTAGGTACAATAGAGGGTAAAGGTGGACAACTGAAGTCTATAGCCTAATAGGTCAAGCCAACCTTCAGCCCAGGAGTCAATGCCCCAGTAGACAGGCATTTACCCTTCCAGGAATGAGAGTTCTTTTCTTAAAAATTGAATGGAAAATTCTAGAGAACTAAGGTCCTTGTGGGAGATGTTACCTTAAAGAGATGATCTGTACATTCTAAGATTAGGTTTTAAAAGCAACACCACTGAAATACTGCTCTTTCACCTAAATTAGACAATGAACAAGCTTCGCCCCTCTCCATAGAGCTGTTTTCCTTAGAAACCTTTCTGGCATATTTGACTTTTTAACTACGCATATTTATTTTTTTTTCATTTTTAAAAACTGTTTTCATATATTTGGAAATAAAAAACTAAAGTAAATTTCTTAGTAAATTCTCTATCATCTTAGAGCTCATTTCCCATTCATGTTTATTATTTCACATTAATTATGAATTATAACATTTATTATATCTTCAGGCTTAAAAAACTCCACATACTTTAAAGTAACTTTTTAAGGATGTAAGTTGATTACCAGATTATTCTTTACAGCATTAAGTATTATTACAAAGAAAAAGTGGGGAAAAAAGATAATATGGGAATGATTAAGTAAATCGCTTACATAAAAGGAAATACGACGAAGTTAGTCACATTCTTAAAATGTCACATTATTTTCATGAAGTTATGTTTATGTTTGTCATGTTATTGAATGAAAATGTAAGTTACAAAATATGGTATAAGGTGTTATTATAGTTTTTATTTAAAAGTTATACTTAAATGTGTATGTACACATTGAAAAAAGTCTAAAAAGATAGTCAACAAAATAGTAACAGTGCTTAGTCCTGGATGATGAGATTAAACAGAGCTTTTATTTTCTTTCTTTTTAAAATACGTTTTCTAAATTTTCTACGTAAACATGTTATATTTAAATAATTTTATAGGTTTTTCTTTTTTTCCACTTAACATAAGTTAAAGGTTTTTTATTACAGTCTGCTGTTAGTAAAAATGTTTTGTCGGATACACTTAGACTCTTGTTTTTTGGAGACTGTGTACACAATATTAAATTACTACAGCATAATTTATGTAAACATTTGCCTATTGGATATTTTTGGGAATCATAAATGATGCTAAAAGAAAAATCTTTCTTCAAAAATCTTTATCTCATTTCTGAGTTTTCTAAGAATATTTTCCCAGAAGTAGGAATGTGAATTTTATTAAGGCTCATGGGATATGTCACCATATTTTATACTTATAAATCTTTCTCCAACTCTACTTTTTTCATGATCTTATGTTTTAGATTCAACTCTCATATTTTTGTCATAGCTGCAAGATAAGATTTTTAAAATTTAATTTTACCTCTAGATGTTTTGTCAGTATTCCCAACAATGTTGTTGAAAATCATTCCTTTATATTAGACACAATATCTATATATGCACATACTCAGTTGATTGCAGAACTACTTGCTTTTTTCTGGTGATTTTTTTTTTACATCACTTTGTGGTGCAAAAGTTGACACTGCTTTGATTATCAAAGTTTTAAAGTGAGTTTTAATATCTTACATAATAAGCCTTTTTAAATTCTTCTTTTCCAAAACATTCTAAGCAATTCTTACTATATGAATTTCCTCTTGCTTTGCAATAGATTAAATCACCACAAACTTAGTGGTTGAAAACAACACCGATTTATCATCTCACCATTTCTGTAGGTCAGAATTTCACAGGCTGAAGGGGTTTTAAGGTGTCAGTAGGGCTGTGATTCTCATCTGAGGTCTGGCATTCTCTTCTAAGTTCAGTAGCTCCTACAAGATTCAGTTCTGTGTGGTCATGTGAAGACAGCCAGTGATCTGACAAGAAAGATACTCAAAACATCACCCTTTGATACTCCTAATCAATGACTTATAGGAAGCAAGGATCTGGGTGACTTTACATTATGCTGATTGGACCTAGCAAACTAAGAGTAGCAACTGCTCTATATTTACTGTTAAGACACTTGCGTGTCAAAGAGTAGGACACACAAATCCAACTAAAATTTGGGAAACTTCTAGTACAGTGAAATTTCCAGGGGTCCAGTGATGAGGAACATGTCCAAATATCCCTTCTGAAGTAAAGAATAAGTTGTTGCTTCTGGCCCCTCCTACAACCAAAAAAGAAGCGCAATATTTAGTGGGCCTCTCTGGACTTCAGAGGCGACATATTACTCGCTTGAGTGTGTTACTCAGGCCCATTTACTGAGTGCCCTGAAAATCTGCCAGTTTTGGGCGGAGCCCAGAACAAGAGAAGCCTCTTCAACAGGTATAGGCTCCTGTGCAGGCTGCACTGTTACTTGAGCCATAGCGTCCAGTAGGTGCAATGGCTCTTAAAGCATCAATGGCAGAGAGGGATGCTGCCGTCGTCTTAGGCAGGCCCCTATATGTGAATCACAGGTGAGGCCCTTTGACTTTTGGAACAAAGCCCTGCCATCCTCTGCAGGTAACTGCCCCCCTTTTGAGAAACAGCTTGTGCCCTGCTGCAGGGCCATCACAGAGACTGAACACTTAACCATGGGCCACCAAGTTACCATGTGATCTGATCTACCCATCATGAACTCGGTGTTGTGGGACCCACTAAGCCATAAAGTTGGGTGTGCCTAGCAACACTCCATCATCAAATGGAAGTGATATATTCATGACAGGGTCTGAGTAGACCCTGCAGGCACAAATAAGTTGCACAGAGAAGTGGCTAAAATTCTGATGATCCTCTCCTGCTACACTGACATTTTGTCCCATCCTGCACTTCATGGGAAGTTCCTTATGATAAGCTGACAGAAGGAGAGAAGATTCAGATGTCTGACAGATTATTCTGCACCATATGTGGGTACCACCTAAAAGTTAGACAGCTGCAGCAGTCTGGAACATCCATGAAAGGCAGCGGTGAAGGGAAATCCTTCCAGAACTTTGAGCAACACACCTGGTTGTTCACTTCGCTTGGAAGGAGGAATGACCAGATGTGTGATTTTATTTCAATTCGTGGGCTGCAGGCATTGGTTTGGCTGGATGGTCAGGGACTTGGAAGGAACGTGATTGGAAAATTGGTGACAAGGAAATTTGGGGAACAAGTTTGTGGCAAAAAAACAAGAAGATATCCGTGTCCGATGTGAATGCTCACCAAAGGGTGACCTCAGCAGAGGAGGATTATAATCATCAAGTGACCCATTCTGTGGATATGAATCAGCCCCTTTCTCCAGCTACTTCTGTGACCACCTAAGGAGCTTGTGAGCAAAGTGGGGATGATGGTAAAGATGGAGGTTATGCATGGGCTTAGGAACATGGCCTTCAACTCACTGAGGTCAAGTTGGATATGGCCACCACTGACGGCTCAACAGCTAGCAGTACAGAACAGCACCGTGTCCCTGGTATGGCACCATTCCCCAGGAGGATCAGCTAGCTGACTTGTAACAGATTGATTACATTGGACCACCTCCATCATGGAGGAAAGTTTTCTTTTTAATGGAGTAGATTTTTACTCTGGATACAGATTTGTCTTCCCTACGTGCAATGCTTCTGTCAGAACTACCATCTGTGGACTTACAGAATGCCTTTTCCACTGTTAATGGTATTCCACACAGCATTGCTTCTGGTCAAAGAACCCACTTTACAGCAAATGAAGTGAGGTAGTGGGCCCATGCTCATGGAATTCAATGGTCTAACCATGTTCCCCCCACCATCCTGGAACAGCTGATTTGGTGGAACAGTAATATGGCCTTTTGAGTATGCAGCACTAGCTAAGGCAAAGTTCTTTTGAGGGCTGTATATTCTCTGAAACAGTGTCCAATATATAGTGTTGCATCTTCCATTGCCAGGATTCCAGAGTCTCATAATCAGGGGTGGAAATGGGAATGGCACCACCCACTATTACCCCTAGTGACCCATTAACAAAATCTTTGCTTCCTGTTCCGGGGACCATAGGCTCTGCTGGCCTAGAGGTCTTAGTTCCAGAGGGAAGAATGCTTCAACAAGAATATACAACAATGATTCCATTGAACTGGAAGTTAAGACTGCCACCCGGCCACTTTGGCCTCCTCGTGTTTCTGAATCATCAGGCAAAGAAGGGAGTTCCTGTTGTCTGGAGAGATTGACTGCCTGCCTGAAACTGGACCACAACTCCACAATGGAGGAAAGAAGAATACGTCTGGAATACAGGAGGAGATCTCTTACGGCGTCCCTTAGTATTGCCATGCTCTACAATTAAGGTCAATGGAAAACTTCCACAACCCAATCTAGGCAGGACTATTAATGGCCCAGACCCTACAGAAATGACGGTTTGGCTCATCCCACCAAAGAACCACACAACTAGCTGAGGCATATGCTGAAGGCAAAGGAAATACAAAATGGAGAGTGGAAGAAGGTAGCTATAAATATCAGCCTTGATGATATGACCAGTTACAGAGACGAAGACTGTAATTGTAATGAGTATTTTTTCCTTATTTTGTTATGAATATGTGTGTATCTTAATATATATCCATATACACACATATACATGTATATATGCATATATGTGCAAATATAACAGGTATCTCTACATGTATATATGTATATCTATACATACACATATATGCGTGTATATCACAGGTATCTCTATTTTCTTTCCTCTCCTATTCCCTTATCATGTAACATATTATTTATATGTATTATTTATATCATAATATTCAAATATTGTTAATTTTTCATAATAGTATTTAAATTACAGGATACCAAGAAGAGCAAGGGCTATACCTCTCCTACTAGTCAGTGTGTTTTTAGTTGTTTGGAGGATAGTTGGATCATGTTAGGTGGAATTATGAATTTGTTATTGTTTTTATTTGGAGATTAAGTATGGTTCAAGGAGATGCATATCGGTGCCATATACATTGGACTGTGATGGTTGATTTTTATGTGTCAATTTGACTGGGTCACAGAGTACCCAAGTATTTGGTCAAACGTTACTCTGAGTGTGTCTGTGAGGTATCTGTGGATTCGTAGGCTGAGTAAACCAGATGGCACTCCTTCTGTGGGTCGGCCTCATCCAATCAGGTGAAGGCCTAAATAGAACAAAAAGGCTAAGAGGGAACTGCTCTTACTTGACTGCCTTTGAGCTAGACATTTTGTTCATGCCTTGGGACTCAAACAGAAACAGCAGCTCTTTCTGGGTCTCCAACCTGCCAGCTTTCATAGTGCAACTATACCATTGGCTCTCCTGAATCTCCAGCTTGCTAACTGCAGATCTTGGGACTTGTGAACCTCCACAATGACATGAGTCAATTTCTTATAATGAATCATGTATACATTTTCTTTTTGTTTCTCTGAAGAACCCCGATTAATACATGCACTTACCATTATAATTTTCCAAATAAACTCTATAAGAGTTTGGTCAAGTTCCAAACAAAATCCCGTGGGACCAATTCTTTATTTGTAGATGATGTACACATCTCATGAGTACATAGTATATCTACAGAAAAGTACACAAGTCACGAGTGTACATCTGAATTTTTACAAAACTAGTACTTTCCTAATCAGTTTCCAAATCAAGAGCCCCTCATGCCCCTTCCAGTCTTTACTCCTCCACAGTAGCTACCATCCTGACTCCTAGCAGTATAAATAGCTTTGCCTGATTTTGAACGTTATGTAAATGGAGCCATATAGTATGTATTATGTGGTGTCTGACTTCTTTTATAAACCTATGTTTGCAAAATTTATTCATGTTGTAAAATGTATCTGCTCTTTCTCACTGCTGTATAGTATTCCATTTTAGGATTACACAACAATTTATTTATATATTCTGCTGGATTTCTTCCAGTTTTCAGCTAACTTGAATTGTGCTGCTACAGTAATTCTTGGACATGTGCTTTGGGGAACATATACTTACGGGGATTTTAACTGGAATTTTTGTTGACTCTATACATAACTGTGGCAATAGCTGAATACCTACCCTCATTGATCCAGGAACATGACAGATCTTCCATTTATGAAAAATTCATGTCTTTTTCAGTAAACCTGTTCCATATTCACCCAGTTCAATGTCCATTGTTCCTGGTCAAAGAGACAGAAAGAAGACAGAAACAAGGAAATTCTGACCTTTCTTTTAGCTGCTTATGTTGCACCATCTTGCAAAACATTGTTCTGAGCCATTTTTCTCATATTCTGTTCTAAGAATAGACATTATGCCTTTTGTTTCCTTCACTTTTCACAGTGTTAATTGAGCCTAGTCATTAGCTTTTACAACACACTCCTTTGCTTTTCATTCTTGGTTATCGCTGACTCATTCAATTTTTGTGTACATGACCTTTTCAAATGTATGCTCACTGGAGATCTCCTGGGAGGCTATTTAGATTGTTTTAGAGACTTCCTTTCCTGCATTATGCAGTCTCACCAATGCCCTTCCATCCTGAGTCATACTCTTGTTTAGAATCTTTTCTTCACATTTAAGAAATATCTGCCTCAGTAAAATCTTGGATACATGTCTTCCTACATCTGAAATTCCTCCCAAATAATGAAATGGTCATTAAGGCATGCCAGGAAGTGACCAGACGTCCTACTTTAGGCAAACAAAGCTCCCAGCTGATGGTGTAGTGCTGATACCTCCTGTCACTTTTCTATCTTCTGAGCTGAGCCAGTTTGATAAATCTTCATTAGAACAGTGTCTGTAAAATGGAATAGTCTACAAATGATTAGGTTCTGGCATAGACCATGGCTTGTGCGTTGGGACGCTGAGCCCCTTCCAACATTCCCCAGGGGACATCACTTCCCTGTTACCTGATCAGGACTACAACTCTGCGCTTTCCTCCTACCTCTGTGCTCCTTGACCTAGAGCATCAGGAACCCTGGAGGTCCTCTTCCAGGTTTTCTAGGGGCCATGGGAAATACCAGTTTTGTCAGGTACCCCAGACCATAGTCCATATTCACTCTTTTGGCTCCGTCTGCTCTATTAAGCAACCCACCTTCAGGTAATTCCAGGTGAGAAGGAGTTAACTGCCTCTGTGTTTATCAATGACCCCAGACTCCCCCCAGAACACATTAAACTCTTATAGTTACTCCCTCACCACACTGCCCATTCTGCTGCTGGTCAATCATCCATCATCTATCCAGGGAACAGATATCAGCCTTCTTTCAATTAAATCCCCCAGCTCTAGGAACAAATTTCTTGGAGACTCTGAGGTCACTAGGTTGGGCTGGATGGTGGTGGGAGTGGAGGAAGTAACCTCCCACCATTCCACAAGACCAGTAGTCCCTGACTCCCTATCTCTCTCTGCATCCCTGTCCATTTCCAGAACCCCCTCCCCAATCTGTTGAGGGTAACAGGGCCATATCTGCAGTTATTTAATTAGACCCAAGGGAGGGACCTGAGCCTGATCTTTTATGGCAATTTTTAGAATTCAGGGGTATATGACAACTTACTTGTCCTCAGCTTTGAACCTAAGTCAGCTATTTAAAAATAATATAAAAGGTCTCAGTCAACAACAGGTTACAGAAGGAAACATGCAACATAATGATTTCCGGTAGTTATAAATGCTATGCAGAAAATGAAATAGGGCTACCTGATCAACAGCAACAGTGAACCACTTTAGCTATGAAGGTCAAGGACAGGTGGTACCCAAGCACCCACTGGAGTGATGGAAATTGCCAAGACCTTTGGAGATCAAAGGAAGCAACATGTGAAAAGACCCTGAAGTAGGAGTAAGCTTGAGAAACAGAGAGAAAGCCAATGCTTCTTACATGCATTTTGCCTGAGCACAGGCAAGACTACACCCCCATCCTCAATCTCCCAGCCAAATGACACCATTCATTTGCCAATGAGACTATACCACAGAGGCTCTCTTCACAATCAAGAGAGCAGATAGGTGATCCTCAGTGAAGCCATTCTTAAAAAGAAGATAACAGGAGAGGAAGAATGAAGGGGAGTAAGTCAGAGGGGGAGACGAACCATGAGAGATGATGGACTCTGAAAAACAAACTGTGGGTTCTAGAGGGGAGGAGGGTAGGGGGATGGGTTAGCCTGGTGATGGGTATTAAAGAGGGCACATTCTGCATGGAGCACTGGGTGTTATGAACAAACAATGAATCATGGAACACTACATGAAAAACTAATGATGTAATATATGGTGATTAACATAACAATAAAAAAATTAAAAAAAAGAATCAAAATGTCAAATAAAAAAAAAAAAGAACAACCTAGAAGCAAGTTTGACATAATTCAACCCTGGGCTCTTAGATCTCACTAATGTAAAAATCATTCTTGTCCACTTTTATGTGATCTATATACTACTGGAAACACAATATGGGGTAATTATCCTCTTTTGATTTCTGGACATTCTTTAAAATGAAGGAACTAATTGAAGTCTTCATAAAGGTCCCTGGTACCTGGGAGGCAGCAGTCCACAACTTTAAGTAATATAATCAGGAAGGCTTTAAACAACTGGATGAACCAGACAAAGAAAAATGTTTCACGGTATGCATGTTATCAGCAACAAAGCAAAATAAGCTTGTGAACATTTCATTGCAATTTCTAGAAAGAGAAATGATAAAACTATTTCTAGGAATAAGGGATGGTAAAATAGAAATTAATTTCATGATTCCCATTCTGAGCTAGGATTATAAAATCCAAATGATATTTCCTTAAAAATGAAATTTTTATTAAAATTTTTTTTTTAATTTTAAGAAAACCACTCAAACTTATCTCCCCAATGCAGAACAACCACCAGGATTGATTGCCCTAGACACCACCATTCTCCTGCTGTTCTGAGGGCCTGGAGCTCTGACCACACTGCTGTTCTTCTGTGTACTTTTACACTGGAGGCTAAAGCTAACAAAGGTGTGGAGGGCTGTGGGGTATGCTGAAAGTTTGAGGTCCTCCACACTCTTACTAAAATTCTGAAGCAATATCCACAGAATCAGTGTGTTCCTAATTCCCTGAACTCAGCCATTTTCTGCTTCTCATCTATGCTTTTTCTTCGTTCTCTGTAGGGGCTCAGAGTCAGTTAGTTCATGGTGGTGATGGGGAATGTACAGGCTAAGTTGTTTCCTTATTCTCTTCCCCTACTTGTAGACACCCACTGACAAAGACAAGGCAAAACAAAAGTTCTCCTCTTTCTTTCTTCAGTCAAAAAACAAGTCTTGGGGCGCCTGGGTGGCTCAGTCATTAAGCATCTGCCTTCGGCTCAGGTCATAAGCCCAGGGTCCTGGAATCAAGCCCCGCATCAGGCTCCCTGCTCAGCGGGAAGCCTGCTTCTCCTTCTCCCACTCCCCCTGCTTGTGTTCCTTCTCTCACTGTGTCTCTCTCTGTCAAATAAATAAAAATAAAAAAATCTTAAAAAAAAAAACGAGTCTCTATGCATATCAGCTCATGTACTCAAATAAAACTTAAGCATAGTCCATGTGGACTTTTGTTTCATTGTCTGGCCCTCCTGCTCCACAAAAAGGGAAGTCTTTTAAAACACTAATAATTGTTAGGTTTTGGTACTGCCTACCACAATTCTTAGGTGGTTCCCTCCTCTAAGCCCAATATGTACTCTCTGCATAGTTCACATGACTGTGAATATGGTGGATTTTACTCCCATGATTAAGTGATTTTATATGGCATAGTTGACCTTAAGATGGAGATTATCCTGGTAGCGCTGACCTAATCAAATGAGCTCTTTAAAAGCAGAGAGTGTCTCCAGTGCATCACAGAAGAGAAAGTCAGAGATTGGGAGCTGGAGAAGGATGCCATGTACCCTTGCTAACTGGAAGATGGAGGAGACCATGTGGCAAAGAGTGTGGGTTGCCTGGAAGAACTGAGAACAGCTCCTGGATGAAAGCCAATAGGGAAATGGAGACCTCAATCCCACAACTTCCAGAAACTAAATTCTGCCAATAATCAGAATGAACTTGAAGTGGGTTCTTCTCTAGAGCCTACAAACAAGAATTCAGCTTGATTGATGTATTGATTTCAGCCATTTGAGACTCAGCAGAAAACCCAGCGTGTGCCTTCTGACTTACGACACTGAGAGTTAATAAATGGGTGTTGTCTTAAGCTATTCTTTGTGGAAATTTGTTATGCCTCAGTAGAAAACTAATTACGGTTAACTAAAGTCAAGATTCTAAAGTAGCAATGATATCCTCAGTTTAGAGTCCTATTCCCTGCTCCAGGAAGGACGAGACACTCCAGCGCTCTCCCAAGCCCTGGGAGGGTTTCAAGAATAGGTTCTGGGACAGCCAGCTTGATCTCAGACAGAGAACTATCAGAAATACATTATTTCAATTTTTATATTTTTCCCAAATCTGTCTTCTTCTATTCTCTGATATATCGGTAGGTCTCTTTCTCTCTTTCTCAGTCTTTTTTCTTTTTTTAAAAATTTTATTTATTTGACACAGAGAGACACAGCGAGAGAGGGAACACAAGCAGGGGGAGTGGGAGAGGGAGAAGCAGGCTTCCCGCGGAGCAGGGAGCCCGATGCGGGGCTCGATCCCAGGACCCCGGGATCATGACCTGAGCCGAAGGCAGATGCTTAACGACTGAGCCACCCAGGCGCCCCTCTTTCTCAGTTTTATTAGCTATTTCCCTCCTTTATTAAATATTTTCTTAGACATGAGAATTTAGCCTTTATTTTTTCTACATGGGCTCAGCATAGGTGCACTGAATGAACAGATGATGGTATATGGGACAGAAGAGGAAAGAAAGGAAAAAGAAAAATAAATAGCACCTTTCATTGTCTCAGTGTGATAGACTGACTTATTTCCCTCCAGTATTCATACGTTGAAGCCCCAACTCCCAATAGGACTATCCTTGGAGTAAGGGAACAATTCAGGTCGAATAAAGTCATAAGGATGGGGACTCAATCTGCTTAGTGTTTTTATAAGTGCCCCCTTTCCACCATGTGAAGAAGTATTTGTCCATAAGCCAGGAAGAGAGTTCCCACCAGGAACAGAATCAGCGAGTACCCTCATCTTGGACTTCCCAGCCTCCAGAACTATGGGAAAATGAATTTCTGTTGTTTAAGCCACTCAGTCTATGGTATTTGTTATGGCAGCCTGAGCTAATTAAGACCCCTACCAACATACTCTCCCCACTCACCTTGCCTGTTTTTTCTTCACAGCCCTTTATCACCACCTGAACAACTATACATTTATTTATTTGTGCATTGTCAGTCTCTCCCCACCAGACTGCCGGCTCCATGAGAAAAAATTTGGTCTGTTAAAATCCCTGCCCTCTCTCTAATACCTAAGAGAGAACAGCACAAAGAGGCTACTCATAAATATTTGCTGAAAAACTCGAATGAGTGAGTAAATTGGATTTTTTTTTTTTAGCATTAGCAAGGGTGAAACAACAGCACTGTTTCTTCACCAGCTAAAAGCACATTTCTCCCTATTACTAGCAAAGACAGCAGATGTTTTCAAAAGATAGCAAGGATGAATCTGTAGAGACAACACCTTAGTTAAACCTTATGAGAATAGAGGAGAAGAGAAAATAAAGGTATGAGGATGGTAAGTGACTTTGGACAGTCCACAGTCTGATATGAATCTCTGATATGGTGGCCATACTTCATTTTCATACCTGTTCATATCTGTATGTTGTACTTGAGTGCCTTGCACCCACAGGAGCCTGTCAGGGTAGCATAGGTTAGGTAGATCTATCCACTGAGAAAAGTGCTTTAGCTCACTGCAGACCCATGGTGTGTGTTTTAAATCTATGGCAACACTAAAGGTATGTCTCAGAGCATCTTCTAAGAGCCCTGGGGGTTTGTTTCCATAGCAGGCTTGCTGCTGGTGCCCACTGAGACTTCGCATCGTGAGTCTGAATATTGTGATGCCAGAACATTAACCCTTTGTGGGCTGTCAACGCGAACTCTTTAACACCAAAGGATAAATCTGCAACAACCTCTGGGTTAGAAAAACTGGAAAGCAACGGTGACACTTGTCCCTCAGGCTTAGTATATCTCAAGCCTGTGACATTTCCTAAATGCAGACTACTCAATTTTCTGGCCAATGGCTGAATAAAGCGGCTGATGGTGCAGTCCAGTTTACCAACCAGGAAACTGATATTGATTGCATCGCTTAAGGATAAGCCATAGAAGGAATTAAAGAAGAATCAAGATGAAGAGTTGGAGAATTCAAACTAACGGTCTGGTTTTTGGTGCCGGTTTGGACAATTCCACAGGGAGAACATAAAAGCTACCACCTAAGAGGTCACTTTAAGGACTGTATTTTCTCTAGCTTCTGAACCAGAATATCCAGCTCAGTTTCCCTGTTATAGAATCATTTCTCTAAAGAAGCTCCATGAAGCCCTGAGAGAAACCTGAGAGCGACAGGAAGCAGGTCCACAGACACACATTTGACAGGCGCTCCATATTGGTTTCCAGGGGCTGCCATAACAGATTACCATGAAGCTGGGGGCTGAAAACAGAAATTTATCCTCTCATAGTTCTGGAGGCCAGAAGGCTGAAATTAAGGCATGAGAAAGACTGGCACCTTCTGGAGGCTGAGGGAGAATCTATTCTCTACCTCTTTCCTAGCTTCTAGTGGCTCTGGCAATCCTTGGTATGCCTTGGCTTTTGGACAAATTACTTCAATATCTACCTCTGTCTTCACATGGCTTTCCTTCTGTGTCTGTGTCTTATTTTCCATCTCTTATAGGACACTCATCATTAGGCTTAAGGGCCCACCCTAATGCTGCATGATCTCGTCTAGAGTTTCTTACCTTAATTACATCTACAAAAACCCTTATTCCAGGGGCGCCTGGGTGGCTCAGTCGTTAAGCATCTGCCTTCGGCTCAGGTCATGAGCCCGGGGTCCTGGGATGGAGCCCCGCATCGGGCTCCCTGCTCGGCGGGAAGCCTGCTTCTCCCTCTCCCACTCCCCCCGCTTGTGTTCCCTCTCTCGCTGTGTCTCTCTGTGTCAAATAAATAAATAAAACCTTTTAAAAAAAAAAAACCCCTTCCAATTAAGATCATATTCTAAGTTTCCAGGTTTGGAACTAGGTCGTATCTTTTTTTAGGAGGGGTGTGTTACTATTCGACCCACTGCACACTCTTAACCCAAGCTCTCAACAGGTTCCCAGCCTCATAGCTACAAATAGTTGCATTAACTGGTTTCAAAGCTCAGATAGGGTGGGTAACATTGAGCTCTTTGTAATCTTAATCAGTAACACTCTCCTCACCCCTCTAAAGCTCTTTCATTCTTTCCTCAAGTCTCGTCTCAATTTGTACCTTCCCGAATGCAGTCCAAGAATTTCTTAGATTGTAGCCTCTCTCCCACCCCAAAACCCACTTGCTCCTCAAATGTCTGCATGTCTGTAAATTTATATCTAGTTACACAGTATGTTGAAAAGCATATGGGCATTAGATCGTGACTCTGTCACTTTAGCTTTGTTATGGCACCTTGGATGAGGTACCCACTCTTTCTGAAGTTCAGTCCCCTTATCTATAAAACAGGAGTTGCCAGAAGAATGAATGACATTGTATATAAAGCACCCAGTTCAATTCCCTGCTCATACACAGAAAGGGTTTAGTCCGTGTTAGTGAATATTACTGTTCTGCTAGGGAACACGTTTTGACTCTATGTTGAGTGCCTAGTCTGAGTACAACATAGTAACAGGCATTGTGGGAGGTTTTCTGAGGCCAAAGAAGAAACATCAGCACCTTTTGAAAACTCACAAATGCATTTTCCTGTGTTCCTGAAGTTCTTAGAAGACGTTTAATAATGTTCTTGAATCAGAATGCAACCTGTATGGATCATGGCTCTTTCTGTGTCTAGAAAGGCATGCACTTTCACAATTACTGATGATGGGCATTTATCCTAATTTAAGACCTCTTCCAAAAAGAAATTATCTTTCAACAACCCTCTCTCTCCTGAAAACCTTCTTTCAGTAGCAGCTTTCTGGCAATTCCTACAAATGAAATAAGCCTATCTCCTTCTAATTTTCTAGGTGATTACTGATCTTCACCCATTCAGTCACTTTTTAGCAATCTTTTCTTGTTTTAAGTTATGGTGTTTTGATTTGTCCAGAAAATTCCACAGGTTTAATCTCACCACAGCAAACTTCCTCTTAGCACTTGTACTATCAAATGAAAAATCCCTACAGTAGGACCCCCTTTGAGTTTCCCTGGTACAATGTGACTCTCGGCCAAAATGATGCCCCAAAGCATTGCCAGCCTCCTCCAGTGTCTTCTGAATCATGGGAAGACTTGATAATGACCCATCTTAGTTTGGATGCTAAATATATTTCTCTCTGCCAATTTCATGGGAATGGACCTGCATATTGTTTTTAAGATAAAGCTAGATTATAATCATGAATTATAAATCATGATGTTGATAAGCCAATTACTTGTTCTCCAATCTTACTAACTAGCAAAATGCCACTATTTTCTAGGATCATTCTAGCTGTTATTACTGAAATCTTGCCTCTCCTTTTAAGGTCAAGACAGGGGTTACACACTGTCATGGCTTGTAATTAATTCAGCCCCCAAATAAATTTTGTTTGGAAGACATAGTATAGAAACTTTTCCTTTTGCTTTTAGGAGTCAAGTGCTTCCCAGTTCAATACAGTCTCTACCACTCTATATTACATTTTTACCCATTTATGCTCTTGCCTCAAGACATTTGACTTGGTGACCGCTAGAAAGATTTAGTAATTTCACTGGAAGATATTCAGTAAGATGTTGGCTAACAGGTCCACTCAGGGTTACTAATAACTCCTGGTCTGTAGGCACACCCATGCAGAGTTGGCTTGGTCATGCTGACTCATGGATTCATATTTCAAGCTTACTCAGACAGTTAATTGTCAGATTGTTTGATTCCAAGAACCACATGCTGAATTTCATTGAGTTATGGCACTTTGGTATTTCCCAAGTCATGCTGTAAAAGGACCAGAAACAATAGGCTTGAAAAGTTTTCCTCCATAGAAAATTTAATTTTTCAATTTAGCATTTTAAATAAAATCTAAACTAGACCAATAAAGTCCAGAACAAAGTTAAAAATGTACCCAGGAGCCTGTGTTCATGCAGCAGAGAAAACACCAAACAGACATATCAGTCTTTCCTGCATGGAAAACTTGATCTACTCAAGTTGGTGGGTGTTACACAGAACAAGGGTTTCTTGGTCAAATATATTGGGCAAACTCCCTGATAAATATAGCGAACTTATTTTTTTTCTTTTTTGCTGTAAAACATCTGGGTCATTAGTATGTTCCAAGAAGAGCTACAATATGTTATTTCCCAAGTTCATTTGTTTAGCAAATTCTTTTTGCACAGAACAACTGTTCACCTGTATTCCAATGCACATATTTTAAGAAAGGCTGATGTAGTTATCTGGTGATGGAGCAAAAACTATCAGACCTTTATGAGACCTTGGGCAAATGTCACAACTTCCATGAGTCGCTCTTTTTCTCATCTAGAAAGTGAATAGTTTAAGTTCTCTTCCAGCTTGAAAACTTTCTGATTTACCCCATAATTTTATAATATTATATTTGGTTGTTTTCACTAAATGACTAAAGAGGAAGGAGAAAAAAAAACAACAAGAAGTACTACTCTATAAAACAGAGTTCCACGACTTCCCAGGCCTACTTGACTTTGCAGAAATACAATTAGGTTTCCAAAGCCAGATGGTTACTATTTTCCCAAAGACTCAATGCATTTTCCTTAAGTGGAATTTCAAGACTTTGAGTATTAAAATCACTAAAAATGTCTACTCTTGGCCGCTTCATTAATCCAAGATATTTTATGGTTCACCAGAACCCTGAGACAGTCTTACTTGAGCAAGGAAACTTAGAGATGATAATGCATTTTCATTTCCTAGCCTTGGTAGGAGTAGTTCTGAAGTTAGGCTCCCCCACCCCCACCCAGGGTTTCCAGTTTATCCATGGGTTGGGTTTTCTTTCTTCACGGTGGTGGATGAGGATGGAAATGGAGGTCATGGACCCATCTCCTCTCCTTCTGAGTCTTCACTTCCTGGGGCTTAAATCTAATGACTCATCTTCAGGATTGGCTTAAGTGGCCTGGCAACAACCCCACTATTTTCAACAGTGATTTGTCTTTTGATCGTTCAGGAAGATGTGGAAGCAGTTTGCACAAGTCACAACACAGACCACCAACCTCTCCAATTTATGACTCTTCTTTAGAAATCCAGGAAATAAAAAAAAAATATTTCTGCTTGTTTCTCAACCTAAGAAAGAGATAGTTTTCTGGTTACAGATGAGAACAGAGGTTTGTTTGAAAATAATACCTCGAATTATGTAATAGGGTTGTAATAAAGTACATTCAAAAGGAAAATTAATTCCCTAAGCAACTCATTCTTAGCACTGTTTACTCTTAACACAGATGCAAACATACTCTTTGACTTTTTTCTGGATGATAATCTGTACTTAAAGAATTGAAAGTCTTCTCTTACAAATTTTGAGTGAGTCCAAGAAAACTACTTAGCTGTCCTACGTGAGAAATTGCCAATGTTTGGTGGTGAGTGGAAAGTTTACATGAATTTACATCTACTTTATAAAGCAAGATTTAGTGGAAATGAAATACACACACACACACATATATATATATATACACACACATATATATACACACACTCTTTTGAAGTGTATATATATTACTTTGTAAGTATGTATCTACTGGTTTAAGAGATGTAAATCCAGCTCAAACTAGCACTTAAGCCTAAAAGGTAAAGCGTTGTCTGGAAAGTCTAAGAAATGCATCTTGCTTCAGGTATGGGGAGATGGGGGGCGGCGGGCAGGTTGTGATGCCTGAACTTTCTCCCTCCCTCTCACCATCTCCATCTTTCCTCTCACCTCTGAAGAGTGTTAATGTCAGTCTCTTTCTCTACTTGGAAGCAAGGTGTCTGCTCATCATCCTAAACCCATTTTGTCCTTAAAGCTTCTGATCCTAGAAGGAGAAAATCTCCACCAGCTTTCACATACCAAAACTGGCAAAAGAGTTCTAACGGCCCTTGCTTGAGTCATGTGCTCATGGCTGAACCAATCACCATGGCCAGGGTAATGGTCTACTCTGATTGGCCAATCTTAGATCATGAGCCCACCCTAGAGTCAAGGCAAACAGGGCCAACAACTTAGCAATATGATGGGAGGGACAGTCTCTGGAAGGAAGAGAGGTTAGCAGGCACACACAGAGATGACTAGTACAAAAGACACTAACTTCCTGACTAGCATAGGTGCTGAAGAGCTGAAGATAAGCTTAGAGCTCAGCTAGCCTCCTCTTTCCTACACAAGATATTGCTGGGGACTCCTGATGCTTGTGGTAACCCATACCACATTTGCAAACTCTCTTCTCCCCAGGTAGTATTACTCCTCTCTGAGATGTTTACTGAAAGGAGATTTGAAACCTGGCACTCAGAAATGTAGTAAGAACAAAAAGATGAATGAGACACAATGCCTAGAATTCAAAGAAAACATTTTTTAATTTACTTAATGAAAAATTATGTTTTTTGGGGGGGTGGAGGGGAAAGGTAGGGACAGAGGAAAAGAGAGAATCTTAAGCAGGCTCCACACATGGAAGCCTGATGGGGGGCTTGATGGGGCCTCAACTCAGGACCCTGAGATCATGACACTGAGATCATGACCTGAGGAGAAATCAGGAGTCCCACACTTAACTGACTGAGCCACCCAGGCACCCCTAGAAAATTATATTTCATGTAAACTTCAGGAACTTCCTTTTCTTCCCCCCTCCAGTTTGTAATTTCTTAAAATAAAGTTAATAAAAATATTTTTTTATTTTTTTTATTTAAATTAAATTAATTAACATATATTATTTATTTCAGGGGTATAGTTTGTGATTCATCAATCTTATATAATACCCAGTGCTCATTACAACACATACCCTTCCCAATGTCTATCACGCACCCCCCTCCACCCCCCTCCCCCCCAGCAACCCGCAGTTTGTTTCCTATGATTAAGAGTCTCTTATGGTTTGTCTCCCTCTCTGGTTTCATCTTGTTTCATTTTTTTTCCCTCTTTTCCCCTATGATCCTTTGCCTTGTTTCTTAAATTTCACATATCAGCGAGATCATATGACAATTGTCTTTCTCTGATTGACTTATTTCGCTTAGAATAATACCCTCTAGTTCCATCCACATTGTTGCAAATGGCAAGATTTCATTTTTGAAGGCTGTGTAATATTCCATTGTATTTATATACCATGTCTTCTTTAACCATTCATCTGCCAATGGACATGTGGGTTCTTTCCATAGTTTGGAAAAATATTTTTTTAAATACCATCTTACTATCCTACTCAAGTATTCCTCAGCCGAAGAACTAGTCACCTAGTACGAAAACTATAAATCACCTAATGATTAACACTCAATGCCTGAAGACATTTGCTGAAGACCCAAGTAGAATAAATGATTCACGGTTTAACATTCTTCTTAAAATTCTGACTTTCCCTCTGAGTCATGGTTTTCACACTTGCTATTGCCCTGCCTACAGCACCCATCTTCCTATCCATGTGGTTGGGTCTTTCTCTCCTACATTTTCACCTCCACAGAGAAGCTCTCTTGTCCCATGTATAATAATATGTCAGTCAGTTACTCACTATCAAAGAGCCCTATTAGATTCCTTCATACAGTTAACCACAGTTGATTACAGGTTTCTTTATTTGCCCGTTTCCTGTTGATTCTAGTTTATAAGCCCTGGGAAGGCAGGGATGTGCTTTCTGTGCCAAGGCTCAACCAGCAATTAGCATAATGCCTGGCATGTTGTAGAGAACAAAACATGACTGAATAAAGTGTACCAGAAGAAAGAAGTAACCTAGGGTTTCTTGGTCATTGGCCAGGCTGAGAAAAGCAGAGGGAGGCTAACCTACTGAGCATGGATCATTTCTTTCTGGCAGAAACTGAGAAGGTGATGAGATGGAATAAGGGGAGGGGGTCAGAGGCTCTGCCTTACCCATTATCTGCAATTCCTCCCATCTTCCAGTTCCCATTTTAGTATGTCTCCTCCACAGTCTGCCCTAGCAAAACTTGCTTTTAGGAAGGAGCAAATAAACTCCTTCACTGGGTTGTATGTGACTAAAAACAGCCTCACATGATAACCTTTTAGTACAAATCAAAGCCCCAAACTCCTGGATAGATTTCAGTCATGGGGACTGGAGAGGACAGGAGAAGTACCGGTGTCCTTAGAGTCTGGAAAAAAAAAAAAAAGGCAAATATGCAAACTGCACAATATCTTCAATTTATAAAGAAATAACATATTATCGTCAGGAAACAACAGATGTTGGCAGGGATGTGGAGAAAGGGGAACCCTCCTACACTGTTGGTGGGAATGCAAGCTGGCGCAACCCCTCTGGAAAACAGTATGGAGGTTCCTCAAACAGTTGAAAATAGAGCTACCATACGATCCAGCAATGGTACTACTGGGTATTTACCCCAAAGATACAAATGTAGGGATCCGAAGGGGTACGTGCACCCCATTATTTATAGCAGCAATTTCCACAATAGCCAAACTATGGAAAGAGCCAAGATGTCCATCGACAGATGAATGGATAAAGAAGATGTGGTATATATACACAATGGAATATTATGCAGCCATCAAAAAGAATGAGATCTTGCCATTTGCAATGACGTGGATGGAACTGGAGGGTGTTATGCTGAGTGAAATAAGTCAATCAGAGAAAGACACGTATCATATGACCTCACTGATATGAGGAATTCTTAATCTCAGGAAACAAACTGAGGGTTGCTGGAGTGGTGGGGGGTGGGAGGGATGGGGTGGCTGGGTGATAGACATTGGGGAGGGTATGTGCTATGGTGAGCGCTGTGAATTGTGCAAGACTGTTGAATCACAGAGCTGTACCTCTGAAGCAAATAATGCAATATATGTTAAGAAAAAAAAAAGAAGAAGATAGCAGGAGGGGAAGAATGAAGGGGGGGAAATCGGAGGGGGAGACCAACCATGAGAGACTATGGACTCTGAAAAACAAACTGAGGGTTCTAGAGGGGAGAGGGTGGGGGGATGGGTTAGCCTGGTGATGGGTATTAAAGAGGGCACATTCTGCGTGGAGCACTGGGTGTTATACGCAAACAATGAATCATGGAACACTACATCCAAAACTAATGATGTAATATATGGTGATTAACATAACAAAAACATTTAAAAAAAAGACTGTAAGGGAGGGCAAGGAGGGAGTGAAGACAAGAGAGGACTCAAGGCAAAGAAGAAGGAGGAAGAGGAGGACAAAGGCCTCTTAATCGTAATGAGTTCTAAGAGAGCAGTTGGAAAGAAATATTTTTTGCCTGGGGCAGATTAACCAGGGTTGAAAGTGCGTTTACTTACACGTAGGAACATTGTTGTTGTTGTTGTTCTTACTGAGACTTGAAGCTGAGGCCCGAATAAATCCATCCTTAGCCACTGGCTCAAAGATCTGTCTAGCCAAGGTCAATGGAATTCAGATTTGAAAGAAGTCGGCTCCTTCTGGGACCGCCCTGTTGGTTTACAGGTTTCTAATCTCTCTTAAAACACAGAAATGCATTTAATGTCTCTCTCTCGGTTTAAGTCCAAACCATAGGCCCTGTCACAGTGCACTATTAATAAAAGTGCTAGGTCATCCATGGTCACGCGGATAAAGTCTGGCTTCTTTGTGTAGGGGCTCTCACTTCTAGGCTAGTCATTCTCAGCTGATGGGGTCTTCTGAGCCCTTGCATCTGAGCTTGCTTTCAACCTTTACCTACTTCTTTGACTCAGTACTTCAGTCCTAGGAGTAGTATTTATGCCTCCAAGTCAACTAAATACTTGATTCTAACTTACTTAGGAAAATATAAATAATGCTACTAATGATTATAGATGCTGGGACGTGCTTTCCATTTTTTCCTTCTGGAAGCCACCACTAGAGTTTTAAGAGTGACAAAATGAATAACTGGGTACCAGCAAACATCTCAATGCCATAAAAGACTTGCTCATACCAGACACTAAAAAATTTAGACATGACTTCCTTCTACTTGTGACACTGATGAAACTGACATAAACCTGTATGAAGGGACCTGAGCCCAATGCCATTTGCTCAAGTGGCAACTCATGTCTGGGTCATGTGTTTCCATGAACCCTGATGATCACTTCTCTGTGGCCAAAGAATAAATATGATGGTGATTTTATGCCTTTGTCCTCACCAGTGAGGCTGTAAGGGTATTTCTCAACTTTTCAATATCCCTGTTTTAGCATAAAAGAACAAATTGATACTCCAGTAAATACTGTTATTTCTTCAAACATTTGAAATATTTTGAAAAGATCACAAATTTCTGAGTTTCCTGTATCATTTGTAATCATTTTGAATGAACCCTACTGCTTAATTTAATTTGTATTGGGGATTTCTACACTGACTGACCATATTCTCTCTGTAAAGTGGTTTTGGAAATCATGAATACTGGAATTTAATTACATGGACATATTTTTCCAATAAGGGCTTGTTCAGTTTTGGCTTAGATATGCCTTGGGTCAAAACAAGTTGATCCATAAAAAATAAGGTATATAAACCAGTTAGAAAGAGAAACTCTTGAGTAAGACTACTGTGTGAAAACATAAAACTCCAGGATAATCACAATCAGTTTCAGTTCTAGTCACATAACTCTGGAGTTAGGATGAAACTCTTCTAGCCTCCCATCTTATAGATGACTCCCAGAGAGGTTGAAGGTCTTGTCCAAAGTCACAGAATTGGTTAATGGCAGAGCTAAGAACAAGCTCAATACCTTGACTTTAAAATGAAGTATTGCCATTACCTTATGATCCTTTTCAGGCCAAATCTGTTCAGTACAATTTATTCAATCAATGTGAATTTATTGATTAATCACAAGGTACCAGGCATTGGGATTTGACTGTGAAATTATAATAGAGTTGGTCCCTGCCCTCACATTCAAGTGGCTGAAATAAGTGAACATGTAAAAAAAAAAAGATTGCAAACTGTGCTACAGATAGCACATACAGATGTGTGCTACAAAGGAAACAGTTAAGGAGCTGAGAGAGAGTAACAGGGAAGTATCCACTTTAGATATAGCTGTTATCTGCCAAATGATAGTTCCCAACTTTCGGCAGAAGAGGCATTGAAGCTCAGAGAGCTGAAGGATGGAAAAGAGATAGACATGAGAAGAGTTTTGAGGGGTGTAAGAAAAATATTCCAGACACACAGAGGCGCTTTCAATGTTGTTGAGCATGAGCCAGTCTAGACTGTTCTCTGATGAAGGACATATTTCGATGTCCAAGGATGAGCCCTGCCTGACGCTGGTACATACGTGGTTCAACTCTTCAATCGACTGAAGACAGTGCTTCTTATATTCATAAGAAGGGGGTTCCTCCTGTTATTTAGAATGAGACCCACACTCTTACCCATCCTCTCCCCATCCATCTGCCACGAACAAGATAAGAAACTGAGGTTGTTCCGTTTCGCCTAGCCTCCTATCCCTGCTCAAGAAATCTTGACTCCTTCCTGATTAAACTGAGGACACATCTTCCTAACAGGTGAAAAAACTATAAAACACAGGACTTAGGAAGTGATTCAAATAGTTCATGAGTGGATGAAAATTCCACCTCCCTCATCAGTTATATTTATAACATAATGAGCTTGGTTCTCCATATTTTACACACAAAACAGAAAAATGATGCTCAGAAAGTACAATTGCATTGGATTTGCTGATTTGATGACATGGAAAGCCCTGCTCACATCTGAATCCATTGACCTTTTTCAAATCTGTCCCATCAAGATATCCCAGAGCCACTAATGGTCATCTTCATTTTTTTAAAAATTTTATTTTCCATTTTGGACATAAATAGGAGTATTTTCTCAGTTTCAGCCAACCGCCAGTAGACTCCCTAGTGTCAGACCTCACACGCTATGATGTAACCGTTTTGTAGATAACATGAACATAAACCCACCCCGTCTGTCTGACTTAGTAAATAACTTGACCTCTTGGTTAATTCTAGATTTGACTGCTACAGTCTGCCCGAAGCCTGGTTGTTCTCCAGCCAGTTGATTCAGCTGGGATGATACTAATGAAGCTGGAGCTACAGATTCAGTTCCCCTGAGGACTAATTAGATTCACCCAGAGGAAAAAACTTCCAATTTTCCCTTATCACCCCAGCCATTATTTTGGAAGTGCACTCACTGAGGAAGGAAGGGTATTTTAATTCATTCTCCCCAAATCTACAGAATCCTTCTTCTCAGCAAAGTTTCTTGCAAGAGAGGTTTAGACTCGTTAGCTCAGTCTCCTAATTTCAGAGTTACTTCTTAATTATCTCCCAACACTCCCTCAAAATAATTCCTGCCGAAACCACCAACAAAATGCTAACTGCCCTGAGTAAGGACCATTCAGGGCCAATCCATTTCTCCAGGGAGGAAAAACAATGGCAAACATAGTCCCACTCATGGAAGATAAATGAGCCCCAGTGGATACTGTGCTGCCAGATCCTTTGCCATCTGCTGGGGTAGTTTGGGGCTGAAGGCTCTCAGCCAAGTTGCTCTTTGGAAATCCATATCAGCTAAAGGAAGCTGCTCCCCCCCAAATCTTGTGCCTTCCAGGAGACAGCCAGCATCCAATGACTGGTTGGCAGGGGAGTGAATATGAAGGTGCAGCCCTCTTGCCTTAAATAAAGACAAACCTGAGGGCCCATCCTTATTCCTGGGCTCCCTGAGGGATTGACTTGAAGCCTCTGCTGCAACTGCTGTGATATGACACCATCCCTTGGTGAGGACTACATTGGATTTTTTCCACCACGGAAAGGACAGTGATTGATTCTGATAGACATATTAACACATTGTAGAGGGTCTAGGTCTGCCTTTCCTTCCCACAAGGCTTCAGCTAGCAACACTTTCAAGGGCTTACAGAACATTTGATCCACTGATGAGTCCTATATAACATCATATTGAACCAAAGAATTCACTTTACAGAAAAGTGGTATGGAAGTTGTCACGTGACCTTGGGATCTACTGGTTCTATTACTTACTGGACCACTCATAAACTGCCAGCCTGATAGAGCAACGGGATGGAATTTTGAAGGTGCAGTTAAGGTGCCAGCTTTTTTTTTTTTTCTGGTATTGCACAGAGCCCTTTTATTCTGTGCAGCAAAAAGGATCCCTCCCTACAGACTCAGACCCTCAGGCCCGTAAAGAACTCTATCTACAAACACGAGCAGGGCGATGATAAACAGCAATTCTGGGGTAGTGGTTTTAGACGATGGTGCTGGTGTGTGGGGCTTAGGGCAGAAATGTAATGTGTGCCATGAGTCATAGGCCAGCTCCCAGGTGAGTGAATTCCAGTTACTGCTGGGTTAGGAGGACAGACGGGGGTTTTTAAGGGTCCCAAGATCCCAATGTCCTCGTGGCAGATGGAGAGCTGGCTGGACGGATGCATCGGGGGAAGGAAGGCTGCTTCCCAGCGGAAGCTGCCCCTACCCCTCAGTTCTTCACATCTCCCAGGCACAGCTGGGCAAAGGAAGTGGCCAGCTGCAGGGCCTCCTGAAGGCAGCCCACATTCTTGCCTGTGGCCTGAGCAGACACATCTTTGCCACCACCTTGCCACCCTTTGCAAGGGTGCCCCCTGCCCCCAGGATTCAGCATATACTCTAACTCACTAACTGTTATATGGTGTTGGGTCCGTAGAAGGTAGAATACATGTATCCAGAACCAAGGGGTAGAAAAAGGAGTGGTCCCATTTACCATCATGCCCAGTGATGTGCTTTCAGTCCCAATAATTCCAGTTTCTGTGGATTTAAAGACCCTAGTTCCCAGAGTGGAAATACTTGCACCAAGGAGCAAAGCAAGAGTCCCATTCAACTTTAAGCTACATCCAGTCATTTCAGTCTTCTCATGCTAGGAAACAAGAAGGCAAAGCATCACTCCAACCTCTGACCCTGTGGTCACATTGCCTTTCCCTCCTCTGTCCCAACATGCTCTGTCTCTCTCTTACGAGGACACTTGCCATTGGATTTAGGGCCCACATGACTCATCTCAGCTCAAGATCCATAGCTTAATTACACCTGGAGCCACCAGAAGATAGAAAAGGCAAGGAAGGATTCTCTCTGAAAGACTAGACAAGGCACGGCCTCTGGAACTGTGCAAGAATCCATTTCTGCTGGTTTAAGCCACCCAGTCTGTGGTAATTTGTTATAACAGGCCTGGTAAATGAAATTTGGGAGTTTCCATGAATTTGTTTCTGGCCCATCTTCAGAGAATGCCACCAGCCATTACAGTAATTGAGTTTTTACTAGAGAAGTTACAGGTACTGTAACTGGTACAGGTGCAGCAGGCCTTAAGACCTAGGCTCTGGTCCCCTTGGTCCTCTGGCTCCAGACTACAAGCATGGTCCTTCTCTGAGATTCTCAGGCCATTTCAAAGAAGCCACAGAACATGTGATCTCTTCTGTGCTCACTCAGGCAGTCTGGAAAAAAAAAGAAGTAAGTTAAATTAAAGCTAATTGATTAAGCTGATTATTCCATTAGAAAGACCTCAAAATGCTTTCTGAAAATTGATGCAAAAGTTGGATATTTATTCCACAAACATTTATAAGCTTCTCTGGCGTCCCAGGAATTTTTTTGGGTGCTAACTTCCCAGAGGCAAGAATCCCTAAGGAAAAGTAATGGTTGTTGTATTAAATCCTGCTTGTACATTTATTGAAGTCCACATTCCTACTCTAGACAAGGGCTGTGCATATGGTATGTCAAGGTAGAGAAGGTCCATTTTGACTCTGATCAGTGTTCTGGCCCTCTGACCCTTTACTTGGGGGCTGATGCTCATCCTGCTGTCCATTCGGTTCTGAAAGTGTTGTCTGGGCATGGTGTAGAAGAGGAGCACCATTCCCAGGACATGATGGATACAAAGGCCTAAATACCCACCAGAATTCCATCCATATCTTAAAGAACAACACCTGCAGGCTTGAAATAGAAGGAAAACAGGAACCTTCCCCCCTATCCTTCCTGGACCAGTTAGTCTAGCCTCCTCCAAAATGCTTCCCAAACTTTTCTAGCCCAAGTAATCTATCCACCAATGGTACTCTGGGCAAAACCGCCCATGCTGACCCAAGCATTTATACTGTTACTTACCTGTTTGGTTAAGTGTTATCTCTCCTGGATAGTGGATGAGGCCCTGGAAAGCAAAAATACGACCCCAACACTGTCCCACCTCGGTAAAGCTAATAGATATTCAGTAATTTGTTTGAATGACTCTTGAATGAAATTGATTAAACACTTGGGAAAAAAAATGAATGAATTTCGACACTTTTCTGCTCAAATCCTCCCACCGGCTCCCCGTTACACTCAAAGGAAAAGCCAAAGTTGGTACTGTGGCCCCTAGGCTCTCTGGGACCCAACCACCTGCCACCTCTAGGACTTCAACTCCCGTCAGTCTCCCCTTGCTCCTGTCTCTGGCCTTCTCAGCATTCCTTGAATACGTCCACCATATGCTTTCCTCAAGTTTTGGCAAGGGCTGCCAGATAAATCTGGCAAATAAAAATACAGCATGCCCAGCTCAAGCTGAGTGTTAGGTAAATGATTTTTTTTTTTTTTTTAGTGTAAATATGTCTTATGCAATATTTAGGACATACTTATACTAAAAAAAAAATTGGTTTTTTACCTAAAATTCAATTAAAACTGGGACTCCCCTATTTTACCTGGCACCACTATATACTACTCCCTCTGCATGGGCTGCCCTTTCCCTAGGTGTTTAGGTGGCTTAGTCCCTCACTTCCTCGGATATTACCTCATTGGAGAGGCCTGCCTTTAGCCCTCTGTCTAAAAGAGCACATCACCTTACCAAGTCTGTTCCTCTCCCCATTCCCAGACTAATTCTTCTTAGCACTTATGACAACTTGACAAGCACATTTTTATAGGCTATTGTATCTCTTCCCCCACTGGCTTGTCAACCACATATGAGCTGGGGCTTGTTTCCTTTCCTGATATATTATTCCTCATTCCTGGGACAGAGTCTGGCACTGGGTGGGCCCTTAGTAACTACTTGCTGAATAAATAAATTCTAATGCCTCCTAATTTACTTTAAATTGTTGATCCCTATGGATGCTATTTGCAGGTAAAATCTAAGCTTTAAATTTTAATATCACTCCCCTTCAAGAATAATACAACCTTCCCACCTCCCTTTCATCCATCATGACAGACCCTCTCAATCAGAAAATGTCTCAGAAGAGAAGGGAATTTACCTTGACTCTTGGGGTTCTTCAGTTCAGTCTTTTCCCTACTTTGTTCAGTGCTGAATGCCAGCTTGGATACAGATGTCATTTATTTAGAAGTCACAGAAAAACATTCAAGTTCTCATCCTTTAGTTGGCGGAAAAGTAAGTATTGTCCTAGAAGTCCCACTGACACTTAAATCAGAGAACTTGTTTGACCTTGAGTTTTTGCTGAAGTGTTGTGTGAGCCAGTTTATCTGTAATTGAAAATCTGGGAAAGGCAAAAATAAACATTAGTAATTGAGGGGATGACCCATGTTATTCCATCCCACGTTCCACTTTTCTATTTGTCCCTTGCCCAGGGATAGCAAGAGAAATTTCCCTCTCTTTTATTATAGAGTTTGGGTAGAAAGAAAATTGTAGCTGTTGTATGAGCTGCCAGGTGAGACATGCTGTTCTCATTCCCATTTCTCAAGTACTTGAAGGACTAGGCATTGCTTGTGAGCAGCAAATAGGCATTACCCCGGTTTCTGCAAAGTTGACAATAAGGGGATCTCAGATTACCCATCCGCTAACCAACAGACAGCTTTTGCCTTCTGAATCTTTGCCCAAGGCTGAAGTTTGAGCCAGGATAGCACTGGTCAGTCTAGACTAGCTGGGGCTCAGAAGAACCTACAGCTCTCCCAGGCTCCCATAGTGAAGAGTCTGTGACTTTCTCTTGCCCCTACCACCACCACCACATTGGGCCATGTTCCCTCACCATGTGCCTGACTCCCTGCCAACCAACACTTGATTCCAAGCTCTGCTCAGGTATCTGCAAGTCCCCACCAGGGACAGATCTTCATGATCTCTTTCACTTATTTAGAAATTGTTAGCGATCTGCCTGTCAAGGGTTTCCTGCTTGGCTTTCAAAACCCTCCATCATCTACTATCTTCCTACCTGATCAGCCTCCCCACCCCCCAACCCCTCGCCTCTCTAATTTCTACCTTCTTTTCTAATCTACATTGCCCCCCCAGGCATTCGTTCAGAGCAGCTCTTGGCCATCTCTCTACCCTGAGACTGCCTCACCTTCAGTACCCACTCGGCCTTTATCAATCTCTCCTTGAAGGCCCTAAAACTCCAAATTTAGCATTTGATGAATCCTTGCTGCATTTCAAAGTTTTCTGTTGCCTTTTGTTCCCAGCTGAATTGTAAGTGCCTTGAGATCTGGAACAACTACATGGAAAATAAAATCTGTATCTGATGATTTCTTCTTAATGTTACCAGTAGCACAGCACCTAACACCTAAATTGGTAGCTATCCCTTTGTTTCTCTCCTATAAGCAATAATGAGAAGAGAGGTCTTTGTTGGTTCCATGGCTTCCTGACCCTGGACTTCAGACAAGCTTATTTTACCAAATTTGGGGAAACTGTGGTATTTTGACACTGGCTCAGTAAAGGCTGGTCTATAGCCTCTTTTTGAGGAATCAGAGATAAACACTTATGTACTCAACACTGATTATACATTATCCCTAATTCTTACAATAAACTCATGCAAAAGGATTGTTATCCTCATGTTAAGATCTTTTTTAAAAAAAGCTTAGTCGGATAAGACACATGCCCAAGTTCACATAGTTAGTAGAGTTGAAGTCAGGATTTGGATACAAGATAGGCTAACTTACAAGCCCTCAGGTTTTGGCTTCCGGGGCATCTCCCTTTCATTCTATAGGGATCATTATAGAATTCAAGCACCAGCACCATTAGGACAGAAATGGATGAACAAAAGAGTATGTGCTCAGAGGAGCTGTCAAACGTTCAAATACACTGGCAGCATCGTACTCTTAGGAATTAGTCAATACATCATTTCTTTACATTTCCATGGGTATTTGGAAAAACTAAAATCACAAAGTCTTCAGAGAGCACCACATTTGCTCAAAATGTTGACATGCTAAACCCCATAGTGCTAAAAAAAAATATTAAATATCTAAATATGATTGATTGACCTCCTTGGCAGGGAGGAAATCAATGTTTTGCTTTTCCTCTAGTTCGGAAGAACCTTTTTTCTTTTCTTAAGATCTTCCTTTAGAAATCTAAATGTTTAATCCAAATAAGTCCTGGGACCCCACATAGCTCCTTCTTTCACAGTTGCATGGAAAAATGCATGGCTCAATAGCCAAAAAATATCTTAATGGAAATTCCATTCTTTATTTGCATCTCTTATAGAGTATCAGAAGGGATCAAATTCCTAAACCATGAAAACACATATCCAAACCCTATTTCCTCTCACACCCATTTCTTTTTCTCTACGGAAGTTGTTTGAAGCCTCTCATTTGCCAAATCCCCAAAATTCTTTCTGACATTCAACCCACCTGAACTCTCACTCTCCTCCACCCCCTCCTTTCTGTTTATTACCCCTCTCTGCCCATTCTTCCTGTTTGATGTTGCAAAAAATACCAGACTAGCAGAGTTGCAACATTCCTAAGTGTGGGGAAATTAATATTGTCCCCAATGTTTTATGCCTCTCTATATCCATATCTTTTGTAATATGATTTCATAGCTCCTCCTATTGAGGTAGAAGTGACTGTGTACCAGTTCCAAGCTCAGACTTCCAAAAAAATGTTTTGCCTGTCGTCTCTCTCAGAATGCTGACATGGCTATCTGAATAAACAGAGGCCAGCCTGCTGGATGATGAGTAGAGAAGAACCTCGTTGTTCCCACTGAGAACATCCTAGACCAGTACACAGCCAACCAATCACCAAACATGTGAGTACAGCCAAGATCACAAAGCCAGTTAGGAGCTAGACCCACAACTCATCCCTGATTCATAAGCAAGCCCAGCTAAGACCAGAAGAACTAGCCAGCCAACCAGAAACTCATGAGCTAATTAATGTTTACTGTTTGAAACCCCAGAGCTGAAAGTAGTGCAGAATAGAAAATACTCTTTCTTAAATATATTTTGTTTCCTTTTGATATGTATCAATGAGAATTTCTAACAGTCCATGGTACTGGGTTCAGTGTTATTTTCTTCTTCTTTTGGTCTGATCTATCAAAATAACTCTGGTCAATTTTTTTTGAATGTCCACGGACCTCCTATTATAATAGCAGAAATCTTTTCTAACCCCTGCGTGATCATAACAATTTAATCTGCAATGTCCCTTATTATCCAAAGGAAAGATCTTTTGCCACCACCCACATGGCTTCTGGTCAGAATCCACTGCTTGAGGGTTTTGCTGAGAGGAGAGCCTATGTATCAAGGAAACATTTATCATAATCTGTGAAAGGTTTATGTGTAAGTGACAGCAATGGGTAAGTCATTGGTTCCTGGGACAGAGCTGTAATAAAATCTACATATTGGCTGCATCCACTTAGGAAATATTCCCCCACTGAGGATATTTGTTTGCCTTCAGACATTTTGAACATAAATTATTTTGAAGTTAGGGTGCCTGCTTCTGAGACATTGCCAAAGAACTGCTTTCATCACATCCAAATTCTGTCCCCACAAGATACTCTATAGCTAGGTTTTTAGACAGCAGAACTATACTATAATCATGATGATAAAGCATTTCCTCAAGATTTAACAAACACACACATTTCGAGATAAATTGGATTAGGAAATAATATGTAATGTCACCATCTGGTGACTCCTCCAAAATGTTACAACTATCTCCATGCCAATAATCAACATTTTATTAATGCCTTAAAGCAAGAAAAGATAATATTTAAGAGGACATATGGGAATTGTTTTGTTGTTTTTGATAATCTCATAAAGAACAGCGTATCAGAATGTCTTTGGGGGTTCTCTGTTTACAACGCAGAAATCAACCTTTACTAAATTAAACAAAAAGGAACACACTGGGAAGGATATGGGATGGCTCTCATAATCAACAGAGAAGCTAAAAACAAAACAAAACATAGCAGAGTCCAGAAAGATAAGGAACAGCAGAGCTCCAGGGATGAGGTGCTAGAGACTATTTAATGTGTCACCTCTTCAAGTTGCTATTGTCATGATGAACAACCTTCAGCTGTTTTCAGCCTTTCTGTACCCTTTTGCTTATGCTTCTAATTCCAGGAAGAGAGTGTCTACTTGGTCTAACTTGTGTCACCTACTCAATCTTGCCCAAGGGAGGGCTGGGCCACCACAATGGCAGGCCCATGAGGACTGCTCCCAGTAGGGCAGAGAATGCGTGAAGGGAAGGGAGGTAGCTACGTCAGGGTTCCATAACTTGACTCATGAAAAAAGTGCTGGGAAATCAAACAATAGAAGTCTACACGGAAGTCCAAGCTCAGGAGACTGTGGGAAGCTGAATGAAACCTAAAGCAAAGACCTCTTCCCGTTGTCCTCCATCATCTTCAGCTCTATGCAGAGACTTGTAAATATTGTCAAAAACACTCCACAGACAAGGCCTGGAGTGAAGGTGGAAGACGAAGTACTTTAAGGACAATTTGAAAGGAGAGAGGGTATTAGCTTTCAGCTTAATAGGTATTAAGAAGATCCTGTTATAATCACTAAGGCAATGGGAAAAAGGGAGTAGAGCATATATGGAAAAGGGAAAATGAACACAGACAATGAAAAGCAAAGAAGGAAATAAATCTCTTATCACTAACAAGTGCCATAATAATTATTATTTCCCTCTGAAACCACGCAGACTAAACAGACCCAGAATGGATGTTTGCCTGCGTTAACATCACAACATTTCCCATGTGAAATGTGATTTCAAGGATACCTAGAACAATTCCTAAATTTTTGTACTTTCTAAGCTGGTTCTTACTAGAACTCGCTCTGTCTTCTTTTCTTTGTATCTCAACTGAATCTTTCTTCTTATAATGAATTTAACTTAATCTTATACTATTATTGGTGATGGTGGAGAATAAGATGTCATTACCCTTCCTATAAATGTCTTCTCATATACTTACCATTCTTAAACCTATCCCTGATCCCACTATGAATCAAGCTGAATGATCAGACAGCCTTCTGCCATCAGTCCTAGGTACTCAGCCTTTAACAAGCTATTTGGAAAGAAGAGGTATCACCTTCACTGTGTTCCCAGAAGAAGCAGAAGTCTATTTGTTCTTCATTCAGAATGGAAACGATTTTTTAAAAAGGAACAATCCTATGGAGCTAACTTGGGTTTGATCCCCATCCTTCCTCTCAGATACATACACATGAACATGCCCTCACACAAGACAAGGACAGTTTACCTAGACTGTGTTAAGGAATCTCAATCTGAAGGTATATTAGCATCTCAGCATTTCAGATTGCTGGAGAAGAGGCAGAAGCCATAGGAAGGAGGATCCAGGGCAAGCTTGGCGAGCAGCCCCAGCTATAAGATCAGCCCCCAACCAACTCAGCCAACTGTGAGATATAGTATTTATATGTGCTGGACCTTGCATCAAATGCTTTACATGCATGATCTCATTCAATTCTCTTATTCATCCTTGCTCTAGGGTTATTTTTCTTACCTACAGATAAAGAAACTGGGGCTCAAAGGGTGAGGAAATATACTCAAGATCACACATGTAGGAAGTATCAGAGCCTGGAATTCAGACAATGTAATCTGGTTCCATGGCCTGGGCTGGCAGTCACTGTCTTCCCAGGGGCAATACCCAATGCTGGAGGTGGAGATGGAGAACCCAGGCTGGTGGGAAGCTGCCTGAGGGTTCTGGGGGAGGGTGGAAGGTGGAAGGGCAGGTGTAGGAAATCCAGTTAAGCCTCCTGGGCTTTGCATGGGGGGTTGGGCTTGGTCTTGAGCCTCAGCGGGAACCCATATGCCAAACAGTGTCAGTGACTGACTACCTCAGACGTGCTCAGAATGAGGACCGGCGACCTGTTACCTGATGGGTCATTCAGGCAGAGCTCCTGAGCCAATGAGAGATATGCCCAGTGACATATTAGCAGTTGCCAAATCACTAGGGCCAGGCTCAGTGTTTGGCCCTGAACCTAGATAGACGATCACACAAGAGTTCCAGAACCAGAACTAGAACATATGTACTTATTCCCTACCCCACAACTGCCCCACTCACATTCAGTACTTCACGTGCCCAGTCACTATGTCCATCCAGCCTCCTGATCCATCCCCTGCTGGACCAGAACCCTGAGAACCTGCCCAATTTGTTCCTGTCCCCTTCTTTCTCTACTGAGTGGAACCCTGTTCCTCAGCCTACTAGTTATTTGTCAGTAACACTGTTCCGTTTCAAATACATTCTCCCTGGATTGAAAATGTTACTATCCACTGATGCTGACTGCCACTACTCCTCAGAGAGCTTACTACTGTACCCTCAGTCCCCAAACTGGACCACTAGGGTCCTGATGCCAGTCACATTAAACCTAATCTTTTTAAGATGGCTGGCTCCCTTTCTTAGACAGGATCTCCCAAATGGTCACTCCCCCCTTGTATCAGTCACTGTGACCCCAGCCCAGCTGAGTCAGCTTATCCCCACTCCCTATGAGTTTGTGGGTGTGGACCCCACATGCTTGGGGACCAAGCTTAAACATGTCATCTCAATGCAGGCTGCAAAGCAGTAGTCCAGTTTTATTGACTGGCCCCACGTGGTGAGGGGCAGGCTGTGGTGAGTGCAGATTGACGGCACTTACGTGCATTGCAGTCACGAGGATGGGCTGCTGTGAGCTGCCCGACTCCACACGAGCAGAGCTGGAGGTCATGGGACCCACCAGCCCTACCCCGTCTCACATACCCTCCCATTTCTTGGCATCCATACGAGACGTTCTGTTACTGGGGACCTGCCTCTTAACTGTGGTCCAGGTTTCCCCTGGATATCCACTGGCTTTTCCCACTTGGAATTTGCATCTTTTCTCTGCTCATGGGAAAGAATAGTTATGAAAGCCCTTTCTGTGGCTGCCCCTTGGCCCATCTCCAGGCAGGTAGGGCTCTGCTTCATTCAAACACTGGGCTGTTGAAGCTGACGGCTTCACACATGTGGAGCGACATGGAACCCCTCCAGACACTGCTCACAAAGAAGAACCTAGCCTGGCTGGTGTCCAGGAGCTATCAGAAGCTGGAATGAGGAGGCAGTTTTTCTGGCAGTCTGAAACTACTCCCTAGAACCAGGATTTAAGCTCAGGAATGAGCATGGGTTTCAGGAGTCTGTAACAGGAGTCATTATGCTTGTATAAATATTTTTGAGGGGTGCCAGGGTGGGGCAGTCAGTTAAGTGTCTGACTCTTGGATTCAGCTCAGGTCGTGATCTCAGGGTCCTGAGACTGAGCCCCGAGTCTGATTCCCTGCCGAGTGTGGGGTCGGCTTGAGATTCTCTCTCCCTCTCTCTTTCTCTGGCCCTCCTGCTCATGCTCACTTTCTCTAAATAAATAAATAAATCTTTAAAAAAAATTTTTTTTTCAATGTGAATTTCACTGAAAATAAGGTCCACAGCTTTGGTCAGATTCTCTCCCTTACCCCCTTCTTATGTCTTATCAGTACTGTCCCTGGACTGTATCTGCACCTGCGTTCCTCTATCATCACCCTGGTCCGAGCTCTCAGGACTGTTACAATAGCCTCCCAATGGCCTCCAGACCTACACATGCTCTTGTCTGCTCTCCATCATCAGACTCAACTGTGGCCAGAATGATCTCTTGAAATGCAGATTTGATGGGAACCTATTAACTTGTGCACTAAAATATTCTGGCTTTTGCTTCTTAATTTCTTCCCCTTTGCCCTGCCCTCTATGGTTGTTCTGCCTTTGCCAGCCCAATTCCCAGGATTGTTGTGATCTTAAACCAAGATGAATGTATGGAGAGATGGTACACATAAAGGTGCGAGAAAAGGTGAGGGCATGATAAAAAAATGGCCCTGCAGGCTGAAAACTGGGGAGAGTAATGGCCAAAGAAGGGAGGGGGAAGGAAGAGGGGACGGTTCCAGAGCTGCCCTGGAGTTGGGGATGATAGAAGTGTGGAAATACTGCTGTGTATTATAAATTATATCCTGGATTGGCTTATTGTAGTGGGTTGAATAGTGTCCTTCCAAAATGTGTGTCCATTAGGAACCTCAGAATGTGACCTTATTTAGAAATGGGGTCTGTGTGGATCTGATTGGTTCCATTAAAATGAGGTCATAGGGATGCCTGGGTGGCTCAGTTGGTTAAGTGTCTGCCTTCGGCTCAGGTCATGACCCCAGGGTCCTGGGGTCTAGCCCCACGTTGAGCTCCCTGCTGAGTAGGGAGCCTGTTTCTCCCTCTCCCACCACCTCGTGCTCTTTCTCACTATCTCTCTCTCAAATAAATAAATTCTTTAAAAATAAAATAAAATGAGGTCATACTGGATTGGGTCGGGCCCTAAATCCAACACTGGTGTCTTTATAAGGCCATCTGAAAACACAGACAGAGACAGACACACATGGAGAAGAAACCCATGTGAAGAAGGAAGGAGAGATTGGGTGATGCAGCTACAAGACAAAGAACACCAAGGATTGCCAGAAGGACCATAAACTATGAAGAGGGAAGGAAAGATTCTTCCGTGGACCTTTTGGACAAAGCACAACCTGGCTGACACCCTGATTTCAGACTTCTAGGCTCCAGAAATTTCAGTTGCCGCTCAGTTTGTAGTAATTTGTTATAGCAGCTCTACGGAGCTAATACAGTTAAATTACACCACAGTAACGAAGAAACCCTGAAAACTCAGGGCCTTAAAAGGGGAAGGTCTTGTTTCTCACTCACCCAAAGTCTGATCTCTGCAGGTCACCACAGCATTTTTACATCCTGCTGTCCGGAAAGATGACCTCCAAGTTCACGGTAGCAGGTGAAGCAAGGACGGACAGAAAGATCACACACATGTTTTTAAGAATCAGACCTGGAAAGGACTTACGTCATTACTGCCAAACCCAGTCTCATGGGCCCAACCAAATTGCAGGGAAGCCTGGAAAATGGAGAGGAGCAAATAGATACTGGGAGAGCTCTCATACTTTCCGTCAAGGATCCCCTTTAAGAGGCCCAAGTAATGATTAGAACACTCACTGACAGTGTTATGCATTTATGGATGCAAGACTATGGCAAGACTGAGCCCAAAGATGCTCAAAAAGAACTGGTTAGGTCATGATTCTCAGAGCCCTTCATTATCCCTTTTTCTCTTAGGAGCAAGAGAAAAGTCCTTACTATGGTCTCCAAGATCGATCCTCTGCTGTCTGGACCTTGCCAACCGCTTTAGTCTTAAATGTGCTACTCTTTCCCCCATCTCTCCCCTTGTTCCACAGATATCCTGCAGGTTCATCCAGGGCATCATGCTGCATCCCACCTTGAGGCTTGGCACATGCGGTACTCCATCCTTAACACTTTCCATCCCTTATAATGGCTCTCAGACCTCAGTTCACACATCACTTGCTAAGTGAAGTCTTACCTTAATGCTTCCCTCTTCCCAGTCTAAATTGTATCCGTCAGTTATCCTCACATAGTTCCTTATACTTTTCCTTCTTCTTATTTATCATAGTTTGTCATTATATGTGCCTGTGATTATTTGCTCAATGTCTCTCTCTATATATATCTCTGTCTCTCTCTCTTGCTGCCATTTCTTAGTAAATATTTAGGATAAGGAAGGGAAAAATGAAGGGGGGAAATAGGAGGGGCAGACAAACCATGAGAGACGATGGACTCTGAGAAACAAACTGAGGGTTCTAGAGGGGAGGGGGTGGGGGGATGGGTTAGCCCGGTGATGGGTATTAAGGAGGGCACATATTGCATGGAGTACTCGGTGTTAGACACAAGCAATGAATCGTGGAACACTACATCAAAAACTAATGAGGTACTGTATGGTGACTAACATAACATAATAAAATAAGATTAAATAAATAAAATAAATATTTGTTAAAAATAAAGGGATGGATGGGTGGATAGGTGAGTTCTGTAAAGGGCCTTGGATCTAAATAAAAGTTATTGTTTTAAAATATTCTAAAGTAGGACATGATTATTATGAGGCTTTTGGCTGTAAGTAAAAGAAATAATTCAAATTGCCAAGACAATAAGGAATACTTACTATCTTATATAACAAGAGAATCCAGGTTAGGGGTCCCCTTGGGCTGATTAGGAGCAGCTCAGTAACATCATCAGAGACCCACGTTCTTTCCATCTTTTGTCTCTTTGTCCTCAGCATGTTGCCTTAGTTCTTCTCATGGTCACAAGACGGCTGGTGTAGTTCTGGGCAGCAAGTAGAAGGGATCTCTTTCATTATGAGTCTCTTTTCATTATCAAGACAATCTTTCTCAGAAACTCTCCCACCAATTGACTTCCCTGTAAATTATTTCTACCTCTAAACCAAACATTGGCAAAGAGAATGGAATTATCATGATTGGCTAAGATTAACCAGGATTTACTTCTGAAAGAGCTATCAGAGAGATAGATGAATAGATGGCTGAACAAAATCCAGTTTCTGTGAGCAAGAAAGGGGGATGGCATTTGCGGTTGTCATTATATGTGCATATGACTACTCAATCAATGTCTCTCTCTTTTGCTGCCATTTCTTAGTAAGTATTTGTTAAAAATGAATGGATGAGAATTGTGTAGGTAACTTATGTGCTGTAAACAACCATATTTGTTACATATTGGTTGGCAACCAGTGTGCCACAGGTATATTCCAGATTTTGACCTGAGTATTGGATTTATTATATGGGTACCCATCTTGATGTGCTAATAGGTGTAAGAGAGAAATGCTATATTGAGCTGTTTGTACTGCTGCGGTATGGTACAGGAAATTCTTTCCCATGAGCAAGATGCAAGGGGATATCAAATATTACCAAGCTGTGTGCCCTGGAACACACGAAAGCCTTTTCTCATGAGTGAATCAGAGTAAGTAAGCTCTGAGACAAAGGGCTAAAGAACGACCATGTGGATTATTTAATACCTACAGGTATAATACCAAAACTTTAGCTTCCAAAAGCATCCCATGTCTTAGTAGCAATAAACAGCCAGAGTGCCCAGATCTTGGTTTCTCAATCCTGTTCTCCAACAGCAGGAACCAGGGCTCTTTGAACAAATGACTGATTCTAGGGTTGGGTAGGTAAGTAAGATGAGCCTGGAGCATCCTGGAGTTCCAGAAAGCAAAAATGTTATCAAAGGACACTCTGGAAAACAGTATGGAGGTTCCTTAAAATGTTGAAAATAGAAGCTACCCTACGACCCAGCAATTGTACTACTGGGTATTTACCCCAAAGATACAAATGTAGTGACCGAAGAGGCACGTGCACCCCAGTGTTTATAGCAGCAATGTCCACAATAGCCAAACTGTGGAAAGAACCTAAATGTCCATCAACAGATGAATGGATAAAGAAGATGTGGGATATATATACAATGGAATATTATGCAGCCATCAAAAGGAATGAACTCTTGTCATTTGCAACGACGTGGATGGAACTGGAGGGTATTATGCTGAGCGAAATAAGTCAATCAGAGAACGACATGTATCATATGATCTCACTGATATGAGGAATTTGAGAAACAAGACAGAGGATCATAGGGGAAGGGAGGGAAAAATGAAACAAGACAAAACCAGAGAGGGAGACAAACTGTTAATCTCAGGAAACAAACTGAAGTTTGCTGGAGTGGAGGGGGTGGGAGGGATGAGGTGGCTGGGTGATGGACACTGGGGAGGATATTAGCTATGGTGAGCTCTGTGAATTGTGTAAGACTGATGAATCACAGACCTGTACCTCTGAAACAAGATAGTAGGAAGGGAAAAATGAAGGGGGCGAAATCGGAGGGGGAGACAAACCATGAGAGACTACGGACTCTGAGAAACAAACAGGGTTTTAGAGGTGAGGAGGGTGGGGGGATGGGTTAGCCCAGTGATGGGTATTAAGGAGGGCACGTATTGAATGGAGCACTGGGTTATATGCAAACAATGAATCATGGAACATTACATCAAAAACCAATGATGTAACGTATGGTGACTAACATAACAGAATAAAATTGAAAAAAAAAAAGGATGGGGGCATGTCACAGGGATGGAAGAAAACTTCGCAGTGGCAAAATCTGGACAAATCTGAGCAATGAAATGAATAGGGTGGTATGGTATTACAGCCCCAACTCTAAAATAAATAAAAATAAGTCCATATTCATAAATAAATAATTGAACTAAATATATCCATGGGGGACAAGGGACAAATCTTCGCCCATGGAAGATCTCCCATTTAATTTAAGTAGATTTTGCTACCTTCAGGAGGTGGAGCTCCATCTCCTTGTGGGTATGCCCTGAACTGAGTGACAGGTAGCCAAAGAGCAGAATATGAGAAAATAGGAACTTAACAGTGGAGAACACAGCAAACACTAGCTTACCCAAGGTTAACTACACCAGTGATGCTATTGATAGAATGCAGTCCTGATACATTTTGCTGGGAAGGGCACCTCACTTTTGTGGTCTTCTCCCCAAAACCCATGAGTCCAGTCTAATCATGAGGGAGACTGCAAACAAACCCAAGTTGAGAAATATTCTACAAAGCACCTGCCCAGTATTCCTCAAACAGTCAAGATCATGAAAAACTAGGGAAGACTGGGAATCTGTCACAGACTGAGGACGCTACAGAGACATGACAGCTAAATCATTTTCTCAAGGGGAAAAAAAAAACTGGTGAAATCCAACAAAGTCTGGAGTTTCATTAATGACAGCGTGGCAGCTACATTTCTAAGTTTTGACCAATGTTCGATGGACTGTCTATATTATCTCTGCAGCTTTTCTGTAAATCTAAAATGATTGCAAAATAAAAGTTTATTTTTTTGAAAAATGTGGTTTTTAGAATGAGGAGAGAGGGAGAAAGGAAAAGGAGGGAGGGAGGGACAGAGAGAGGGAAGATCTCTCTGTCCCGTGCTGCTAGTTGTTGCTCAAGTTGGCAGGATTTGTGGAACGTAAAAGGGTCCCATTGTCACTCCGCTCAAAAATGTCTGCGCTGCTGAGGGATACAGTGCTCACTATTTAGGGTTGAAGACAAGAAAAGATCTCATTAAAATGCAAATATAGGTGAGTGTTGAACTTTATCACCTTAGTTGGCCAGTTCTTTGGGATGAAGCACAGGGCAGGTGACTTTTGACGTGTGGAGAGAAGGGCCCAAATTTATTAGGCCTCCCAGGAGTCAGAGGGAGGAAGAGCTCCACTTGGGAAATCTGTAAGGAGCCCAGAGGAGAATGCCGGGGGCCCAAGGATGCCTACAGCAATGAGACTAAGGAGGAGAAGCACCCGAAAGCTGAGGAAGAGCGTGGGCAAAAGCCTCAGCCACCTGCACGTTTCTCCAGGGGCTGGTTGGTTCCACAGGACATCATGGAGAAGCCAAGTTAGGATGCTGGGAGAGCAGGAGTCTGAGAAATCTCCCAGCTGTACCACATTCTGTTTATTGGCTCTGGAAAAATGAGGAAACCCTTGTCCTCATTCTTTCAAACCCTAGAATCTAAATTAGACATAATAATCTCAAAAAGACCGAATTTACTAAAGCACTATATCTCATTTCTTGCATGCTATATGGGATGCCTATAAGGCTGCACAGAGTCAGGACATCTCAGAATAGTGATCGTAAAAGTTGTTTCTGGGTGCTTTTTACATGCTTTGATTGTATCTTCTCATCAAGCCTATGAAGTAGTATCACTACTTTAACAACAACTAATTGAAGGCTTATAGATATATGAGGGAATTACCTAAGACTTTGGGTTGACAAAGGCGAGAGCTGGGACTTGAACACTGGTCCATCTGACTCCCAGTATGGGCTCTTACCCAGTTATCCACATGGCCTCCTGGTTTACCTATGTGGCCTTGGGCAAGTCATTTGGGTTCTTGGACCCCAGCTGCCTTGTATATTAGGTAAGTCGATTAGACCAGTATCCTTAAACTTCAATGTTCATATGACTCAAGTGGGGATCTTATTAAAATGCAGATTCTGATTCAGTAGGTTGGGGGCAGGCCTGAAATTCTGCATCTCTAACAAGCTCCTGGGTGATGTTGATACTACTGGTCTAAAAATTACATCTTCGGAAGTAAGGGCTCAGACTACATCGGTGCTTAGATGTGTGTGTATAAGTGACATCTGGCAGGCTTGTTTAAAATATTCAGATTCAGATGAATGCTGAATGAATTAATCTTGGGATGGATTCCCAGGTGCATTTTTAACAAGAATCTCTCAGATGATCTTACAGACCATCCTTGGACTACATTTCTAAAAAAAATGCTGGACGGAGGATCTATAAGTTCCCCTCTTCATTTTAGAATTGCTGAAAAGATGTTCAATGCTAAGACACAGGCATTGACAGACTGTATTAAGAGATGCAATGAGTCAAAACTCACACAGACTGCCTCACAGTAAAGTTGCTTCTTCCTAGATCCTTTAGAAGTCTGCAGAGGGTAGACTGGAGAGGCTGAAGAGTGTCTCCAAGCAGTCCTTTAGGAGTTATTGCTTAAAAAGTGACTATGGATCTCCTTGTCTGGTGTCACTTAATAACTGGCTTTTATTCTTTAATCAGAATCAGTCTTGGGGTGCCTGGGTGGCCCTCTCAGTTAAGCATCTGACTCTTGATTTCAGCTCTGGTCTTGATCTCAGGGTTTTTTTTTTTTTTTTTTTTTTTTTTTGAGGGGGTGGGCAGAGGGAGAGAGAGAGAAATTCTCAAGCAGCCTCCACGCTCAGTGCAGAGCCTGACGTGGGGCTTGATCCCAGGACCCTGAGATCATGACCTGAGCTGAAATCAAGAGTCAGGCGCTTAACCGACTGAGCCACCCAGGTGTGCCCTGATCTCAGGGTTTTGCATTCAAACCCCAAGTTGGGCTTCACACTGGGCATGGAGCCTACTTAAAAACAAAACAAAACAAAACAAACCAGTCTGTCCTCAGGGTCTCACAGAGATGAGGGCATCGTTATCCTCATTAGATCTAAAATGGTGCGTGAGGAGAGGTGATAAGTGGAAGCAGATGGGGGGGAGGGGGGACGCAGGGTCCTTCCCCGCAGTGGGAGGCTGGCGGCCAGGACCGGTGAGAAGTGCGTTGCTGTGGAACAAGATGCAGCGCATGTCAGCTCCTGCCCGGTAACCAGCCGCAGAGCTGGTTCAGCAGCCTGCAATTTTTAAAAATTAAATTTTTTTCTCTCCTACTCAGAAGCTCTTCTTGAGAAGGCTGGTTATTCCCCCCTCTTCAGTCTGAGTGTAATTTGATGATTCAGGGGTCTTCCTGAGCATTTGGAGACAAACCAACACAGTTCTCAGAAAGCGCTGGAACTGGGTGTGAAGGTCGGGACCTAACAGCACAGACCCTTTCCTCTATTTAATCACAAAACACTTAGCTTCACTTTCCCCTCCCCCAACATCTGTCCTGAAGGACTGGGAAAACAATAACAAATGCTATCATTTACCGATTTTGGCAAGGTGCCAGCCGCTACAGCATGCATGCAGAAGGTGCTGGTATGGAGCAGAATCAGCAAGGAACCTAACTGGACTAAGGAAGATCAGTCGTGTGCTTCAGAATTAACAACAGCAACGTTATGGGCTGTCTGTTTCTCCCCCTGCCCCCAAATTCATCTGTTGCAGCCCTAACCCCAGTGTGACCAAATTTGGAAATAGGGCCTTTGTGGAAGAAATTAAGGTTAAATATGGTCATAAGGGTGGGGCCCTCATCTAATAGGATTAGCGTCTTTATGAGAAGAGATGCAGAGCTCTCTTTCTCTAGCTTTCTGCATAAGCACAAAGACGTCATATGAACATACTGAGAAGGAGGCCATCTGCAACCCCCCAAGGGGAGAGTCTTTTTTTTTTTTTTTTTTTTTTTTAGAGGGAGAGGAGAAAGAGAATCTCAAGCAGGCTCCCCACCCAGCTCGGAGCCCAATGTGGGGCTCCATCTCACCACCCCAAGGTCATGACCTGAGCTGAAACCAAGAGTCGGACGCGTAACCGACTGAGCCACCCAGGCGCCCCTCAAGAGGAGAGTCTTACCAGAAACCAACCATGCTTGCACCCTCATCTTGGATTTCCAGCCTCCAGAACTGTGAGAAAATAAATTTCTATTCATTACTCCACCCAGTCTACCAGACTTCACAAAATACTTTTGCTTAAATTATCATACTTCTTTCTCACAATCCCAAAAAAGGTATTGTTATTCTTCTAGTAGACATGAAGAAACTGAGGCCTGGGATAAATCAAAGGACTTGCCCAGGATAACAATGTAGAGGTGGCAGCCCTGGGACCAGAACTCAGGCTCTTTGGTTCCCAGTGTGCCCGTCTTCTGAGTTCCTCCCATGTGCAATGGTTTGAAGAGCTGGAAAAAATGGAAGACTGAGAACATGCAAACTGCTCAAGTGCCAAACCTCGCTTGGTCTGTGAGTGGCTGTCAGTTTTTGGAACACTAAAATTAATTGTATTGTTGATTCATTCCACAAACATCTATTATGGCTTTTCCTGTGCCAGGCACTGTATGAGAACTTAAAGATATAAAAAAACTATGGCCATTGCCTTGAGGTTAGAGCCTACACCAAATGCTGACATCCAGGGCAGGATGTGGTCATGTGAACTAAGCAACCCACACTTAGAGCTGCAGGAGTGCTGAGTGAGGACCAATCAAGGCCGGCCAGGCTGAGGGGGGAAATTGTGAAGGATGGAAATTATTTCAGTGGCGGAGAAGGGTGGTGGATGATGTCCAAGAGTGGGCACAGCCATCCCTCCCATCCTGCGTGTGCCTTTGCCATGCGATTTTTCCACTCCTCTTGTTATGGACTAAGTTGTGTCCCTCCAAAATTCCTACACTGAAGCCTCAACCCCCAATGGGACTATTTTGGAGATAGGGCTTTTAAGGAGGTAATAGAGGTTAAATGAGGACATAAGTGTGGGGCTCTAATCCAATAGAACTGGTATATTTATAAGAGAAAGATACACAAAATCTATCTCTCCCTCCCTCCCTCTCTCTCTCTCAAAGAACATGCAAGCACACAGCAAGAAGGCAGCCACCTACAAGACAAGCAGAGAAGTCTCACCAGAAACCAACCTTGATGGTATCTTCGTCAAGGATTTCTAGCCCCCAGAACTTTAAGAGAATAAATAGCTGTTATCTAAGCCCCCAAATCTGTGGTATCTTGTTATGGCAGCCCGAGGTGCCTATGACCTCTCTCATCAGGAGGTAGTCTACTTCTCGTTCAGCCTGAGATCATTCTGTGATCTGCTGTGAATGTAGCCAAAGTGACATCGTGCCAAATCCAAGGCTAGTCCTTACGAGGTATTGCAACTCCTGTTTTCACCCTCTTGGAGTCTTGAGTTATCATGTAAAGAAGTCTGAGTACTGCTGGAAAATCTGTAGAGGGAATGCCCTCCGTCTGAAATAAAACAAGGGGAAAAGGCCCAGGAAGATGAAAACACTGGAGGAGATTGGTGGTGGAGAGTTCCCGCTGTCCTAGCTGAGCATCCATACATGTGGGTGAGGCCACCTTGAATCCTGCAGCTGCACGAGTGAAGTCAACAACCCTGGTGAGTCAGAGATGAACCATTCAGCTGAACCTTGCCCTGCCAACCCACAGAATCGTGAACAAACAAAATGGCTACTTTAAGCAATTAAGATCAGGTGAATTTGTAGTGCAAGAGTTGGCAACTGATACAGGTGGAACGAGAGAAGGGTATACAGCGCTGAGAGGACAGTTTGAATGATGGTGCAGTAGTGGAAAACTACAGTATGAATTTAGGTAATTCTGATTAGTAAAGCCTTTAGGACCACCTTAGAGAAAACGAGAAAATATGGCTAGCAAGGTAGGTTGGAGTTAAATTGTGGAGAGCTTTCATCGTAGTAATTTTTTATTGAGCACTTCGTTTACTCAGCTAAACCCCTTTCATGGATTAACTACTTAATTCTCACATAAATCTATGTTAAGCTTATACTATATAATCCTCCACCTTACAGATAAGGAAACTGAGGCTCAGAGGTTAAGTTACTTGAAAAAAAAATCACAGAGTGGTGAGAAGAGAATTTGAACACAGGTAGTCTAATTCCAGAAGCTGTGACCATGACCTCTACAGAAGATTGCCTAAGCCAAGGAATTTGGACCTTAGTGATAAACATGGAATTATTTTAAGTCAGAGCGGCATGATTAAAGCTGGCAACAAAATCTGAAAGCTGAGGGAGTGGCTAGGTGTTATTGGAGTGGTCCAGGTATCAGGTGGTAAGGGTCTCAATTAGTAAAAAAGAAGAGGAAGAAGAAGAAGAAAAAGAAGAAGAAGAAGAAGAAGAAGAAGAAGAAGAAGAAGGAGAAGAAGAAGGAGAAGGAGAAGGAGAAGGAGGAGAAGGAGAAGGAGAAGAAGAAGAAGAAGGGGGAGAAGGAGAAGAAGGAGGAGGAGGAGGAGGAGAAGAAGAAGAAGAAGAAGAAGAAGGAGGAGGAGGAGGAGGAGGAGGAGGAGGAGGAGGAGGAGAAGAAGGAGAAGAAGGAGGAGAAGGAGGAGAAGAAGGGAGGAGATGGGAGAATAAGAGGGATTTGGGGGGAAAGTCAGAATGCAGGGAATGACTGGATATGGATGAATAAAGGAAAGGGGAGGAGTCAGAACACATTCTCATCTTTCTGGCTTCAGTGACCAAGAAGGCAGTCATTCCTCCAAAACACTGAGGGAGTGCAGAGAATAAGTTGGCTTTATACTCATTAGGCAGAGGTGACAACGGGACACTAGGTGGAGGTGTCCACCAGGCATTTGGAGATACTCGAGTAGGAACTGGGGACACAGGTCAAGGTCATCTGTAGATACAGGTGTGGGATGCACTCAGAACTAAGCAAAGCTACACACATCTAGGATACATCTGTCAGGGGTCCCTGGTTGCAAGCAAAAGAAACCAAATCTGGTGAAAAGTGGAAAAGGCTCAAAGGAATGAAGAGTCCACTGTGGACCTTTACTTACAAGGGGCAGGAACCACAACGGTGCTGGGGGCTCAGGTGTAGAACTCACGAACCATCTCGTTGGGCTGAGATGAGTCAGCTGCAATTACTTTCCCTACTCCTCAGGATTCGAAGTCCTGGGAGGGGATCCTCTTGCCTTGGTCATATACCCACAGCTCCACTAAAGGAAGGAAGGACACCTTGTCTTCCATTCCCAACAATGTGGCCCAGAAAGAAAGCAGAAGTGATTTTCCAAAGGAAACCAGATTCAGCTGTCAAAAGACAGGGGGAATAGATGCTGCACAGGCCATGACCAGTCAGCATTCACGCCCCTGAGAGAGTGTGCGGAGGAGAGGGAGCTGACCGCGGCGCACACAGCAACACGCAAGGCAGAGGAGGATTTGATGAGGGTAAGATAAAGGCTGGTTAGGCAACTGGAAGAGAGAGAATAGGCTAAGGAGTTTCGAAAATGGGCAAAACACCAGAGTTAAATGCTGCCAAGAGATCAAGGGTGATAAAGAATGGTGAAAGCCTGCTGGGGTTGCCATCATTGGAAGTTATGGGTAACCTTTGCGAGACAAGAGGGGGAAGGATGAAGGGCATGAGACAGGCAGAAGACCCAGTGACGCAGGAAAGAAGGTAGATCGGGGAGAGGGGCAGGGGTCAGGAGGCAGCATCCATTGTGTGGCGGTGAAAGGAAGAAGACCTAGGTCGGGGATTGAATGGGGCAGTATCACAGTGATCCTCAGCACCGAGGGCCTCCCATCGCATTTGGCCAAATACAAGGACAAAAGAATACTCAGCGCGGCACTTACTGATATCTTTTCTCTGAAGCTCTTGTGAAAAGTAGTGACAATGGGAAAGTGTGAATTGATGCTCTGCCTTCATCTGTTTCAGAAATTATAAAATAGAAAATTATAAAAAGAAAATTGGATTTATTTAAAAGCCAACCAGTAAGGGAAATAAAAAAGACAAATGCCTTTTGTAAGCTTTAAAAAAAAAAAATTACACCGATGCAACAGTCCCAGAAACTAATTGTCCAAGCGAATTGTTATAAGCAGTCTCCTTTCCCCCGGTTGAAACAATCTTACATAACAACATTTGCATCCATAATGTTGTGTAACAAGTAGTCTTGTGGTGTAATGTGTTTTAAATAGGGTTTAGATAGCAGAGGAGTGACTATTATCTTACTATCATGACATTGGTCACTCTTCCAGACAAAACACCATCACCCATTGGGAAGTAGGGATAGTTTTTCCTTAAATACAAGGTCATACTGTTTGGGTGTATGGGGGAGAGTGGGGGTGGGGCAGGGAGATTTTCATCTTCTTCCAAAGCACTCAACACTGGATCTCTTCCAAGAGAGGAAACGAGACTAAATAGATCATTTGTTTTATTCTGTTTGGGCATTTCGTGCGTTTCTCTCAACTGCGGCTTATGGACACAAAGCCAAACTCAGAGACTGGCTGGAGCTGGCTAAATTCCAGGTCACTTTTGAAAATTTTTTAAGGAATAAACAATTTGAAGCTCTATCTGAGAATTAAGGCAAGCCACACAATTGAAGGACAAAATGAAATTCTGCTGTGAATGTGAATCGCAAAGGAAGAGGCAGGTAGGATAATAATTTGGATTTCTCAAATAAGACCAAGGTAGAGACAGGAGGAAAATGCACGTTGAAAGTATACATCCATGAGAAATACACTTCAAAGACGGTCAAATACGAGAAGAGTGGCTGTTCCTGGGCACCAACTAAAGCAGGAACACAGCTGCTTTGGGGCAAACCTCTAATGATGGGTGTCAAAGTGCCTTGTCACTTGAATGTCATGGAAAGCTTAGGAGATTGCTTCTGTATCCTCTTGCTGGAATCAGGAGGGCCAGCCAACACCAGCCATGCACATTCTGTAGCAAGCATAGTTGGTATTCCCCACATATCCTAGTGGTAGAATGGGTCTTTGTCTTGAATCACTTCCCTTTGGGAGACACTCATTGGCAGTCCCATCCAATGTCCGAGGAGGGAGAAAGGCACATTCGTGGTTGGGCTTAGCTTAGCAGATTAGTTAACACCGCATCCTGTCTGATTTCAGAATTGACAAGTCATGGACAGTATTGCTCAAAATGTTCCTTTGACAGTACTGGGTAGAACAGGGAAGTGACTGGCGGTCATTAAAATGTAAACGAAAGAGGTAAGTCCCAAAGACTTCTGACTGTCTTTTATAGCTGAAGAAACCCACCCTAATTACACTCTAATTGGGAAAATAAAATGTTTTCTCCCTAAAAAATGTTGGCTCCATTAAAACAAGAGACTGAAACCCTTTAAAATAGTATCTGTGCATTCCCTCAAAAACTTAGAGTAAACTGACTCTAAATTTTAATTTGCAAAAAATTAACCAAAGTGTTTGAGATATAAATCAATATATCAATCAATATCCCAATCTTCTGATTGGGATATCATCGAATAGTTTTGTAAACTGTTACTATTGGGGAAAACTGGACAAAGTATACCAGGGACCTCTCTGTGTTAGCTCTTGCAACTGCATGAGAAACTACAATTATCTCAATAAAGATTTTCAATTACAAAAAGTGATTTGGTCAGAAATGGATGCAGGGCATCAGGCAGGCTTTCCTAAACGGGCTCTACCCACACTTCTCAGTTCTAATTTATTTCTCCATCCACTAGTTCCCTGAATGACTCCCTTCCATCTGGAAGAGGCTACTCCCAGCTGCTCGAACACAGCTCTGTGCTTTTCTGCTCTTAGCTTCTCCCTCCACTTCATTCCTCCCAGGTCCAGCTGGGCCTCCCAGTCTAGAGTAAGCCCTAACCCGTTGCCTGAGCAATACTTAACCATGTCAATAGTCAGTTGGCCCTTGTTCACCTACCAGTCAACAAATATTTATTGAGCAACTACTGTACGTGTCATGTTGGCTCTGGGCACTAGGGATGGGGTGAGGTGAAAACCATGGTGAACTGGTTTCTCTTCCCTGCTTTCTGGGAGTATATTTTCTATTTATTTACTTTTTTTTATTACGTTATGTTAATCACCATATACAAGCTGGTGCAGCCACTCTGGAAAACAGTATGGAGGTTCTTCAAAAAGTTGAAAATAGAGCTACCATATGATCCAGCAATTGCACTACTGGGTATTTACCCCAAAAATACAAATGTAGGAAGTATATTTTCTAATGAGGAAGGGTGGAAAAGAACTAGCCAAGAAAAATGTAAAAAAAAAAAAAAAATTCAAAGGATGATGAGTGCTATGAAGAAAGTAGTAAGTTGGAAAAAGTTGGAAGTGACTTTAGGTCAAGTGATCAGGGAAGGTTTCCTAGAGAAGGTGACATTTGAGTTGTGACCTGAGTATAAGGAGGCAGTCATTAAGTCGATCACGGGGGCCAGGGGAGAGCATGTTAGGCAGAGAGAACAAGGAAAAAGCATTTATATCCTGCCCTGTAATTAAATATGAATATTAGGCATGACTGTAAAATAATGAAACAGGTTTTCTTTTTGTGGACTGGGAGCCAACCCTCCCATAGCATGTTTCCCTGTAAGAGAGGCTGTGAATACCCTCAGGCTGGCCCAGATTTTACACTTTTTAAAGTGACTCCTTCACCCCAACACACACATACACACACACCGTCTAGCATGGCCGCCTACACACCAATTGTAGATCATCCAAGTTGCTCTCATCAGTAGATGCAACCTTATTCCACCGCTGTGTCTTAGGAGATTTACCACATTTCCTTCTCACAGTTGGGGCCGTGGGCCTGCCGGTGAGGATTCTGCACTGAGGGCAACATAAATTATGTCATTAAAGTTGTGTCCCCACAAACCCAAGTTGACGCGAAGAAGGACTGCATGTATGAGATCTGGGTAATACAGCTGGGAGCCAGAGGGTGATATGTCGCCCGCCTCCGGGGGCTGCGCCTCTGTTGCGCACAAGGTCCCATCCGTTGTAGTTACCGACTGGGAAGGACTGGATTCCCAGGACTCTGCGGGTACCTCACGCTGTCACCGCAGCCACAAATCCACATTTCTAGATTCCCTTGTCTGCCATCTGGCTACGGCGACCAGCCGACCAGGAGAAGTCGGCTCCGGGGCACCCCGCGAAGCGTCTCGAGGGGCGCTCTGCCCCTCCCTGGCCGCGACCCGGCACCGTTATCCCCATCACCCAGACCGGTGGGTACGGTCCCGGGGCACCCCCCGTGTCTCCCCCAGGGGGCAGCCAAGACGACTTGCCAGCGTCCCCGGGACGCGCCGCGAGCCCTTGGGTCCCTCCCTGTCCCCACACACGGCCGGACCCCGTCGACCCACGTGCAGCCCGGCGGGGGCTGGCGCCGCACCCCGAGCTCGGCGCGTCTCCCGCCGCGATCCGGGCGCAACCCCACGACTTGGAGGGTTTGGGGGCGGCAGCCGCGAGGCAGCGGCCGGAGTGGGGGCGTCCCGGCGTGCGGGCGCGGGGACGCTGCGGCCCGCTGGCACACAAAGGAGGCGGCGGGAAGGCGGGGCGGGGCGGGCCGGGGGCGGGGGCGGCAGGAAGGGGCGGGGGCGGGGCGGGCAGCGATAAAGCCCCCGCCGCCGCGGCCGCCCAGCCTGCGCTGTGGGACTGCCGGGCTGCTCGGGCTGCGCGGCGAGTGCAGGCGCCGCCGCCTCTTCGCTTCCCCGACCTGCCTCGCCGCCGCCGCCGCCGCTCCCGGTCCTCCGACTCTCCGCCCTGCCGCCACCCAGCTCCGGCTCCGGTTCCGGCTCCGGCCGCTCTCCACCGCCGCCACCTGGGGATCCCGAGCGAGGGGTGGTGAGTACGGGCTGCGCGCCCCGCGGCCGATCGCGGGCGCCCGGGGGCGGGAGGGGCGCGGCGGGCGTGCCCCCTGCGCCGGCCACGGTCCCGGGGCTCTGCGCGCCGCCCGCTCCGCGACCTTGCGTCCGGCCCGGAGGCTGCGGGGCGTGCGGGGCGAGCGGGGCCCCGGGGCGGCGACGTCGAGGCGGAGGAACTTTCTCAGCCTCCCTCGGGCTGCCTCGGCCGAGACTGCGTACGCGCCCGGCTCTGTGCCCGGCCCGCGGGGAGCCGGAGGAGGACCCGGGCCGGGCGAGGAGGGGGCCGCGACGGCTGTGGCGTCCAGGTGTGCCCGCAGCTGGGAGTCCCGGGGCCGGCGTGGTTTGTGCCGGCGCATCCTCGCTGGCGCCGGTGACCCTGAACCAGAGGTACCCAGGTACTAGGCAAGCGTCCTCTACCCTGTACTTTGCGTGTGCGCTGCCTGTTGGGGAAAGACAAACCGACTCTGTGGTTACCGCTGCCCGATCAGGGTTGGGGTGACCAGTGGTTTGGGGGAGAGCCTTTAAATTGGCCTCTGGCAATCAGTTCAACCCTATGGAGCAGATTTTTGCTATTTTCATCATCTGTAGAAATGGGAATCGAGACACTGATTAGTGGCTACAGGTAAGGTGAAAGTGTACTCAGAAATTCTGGGCGGAATTAGGTGTTTAATTTGCCTGCGAACTGAGCGGGGATGGAAGGCTTCTATTACATAAGACAGCACTCCACCTTCAGGTGTTATGGGAGATGCTATTGAAGGTTTTAATGTTTTAATGAACGAAAAATAATCATATGTGTCTCTCTTGAGAAATCTCAAATGCTTTTGTGTCTTGCTTTCACCACTTTGCAGAGAACGTTCTTATATTTAGCATCAACATAAAAAGGTGTTTGAAGGTTTGACTGGCGCTTTCAAGCCAGGAAGCAGTTTACTTCTCTGAACTGTTCAGGAACAATTTACGTGATAATTTTGTACTTTGGAGATTTTATATTCAAAGTTGAACAGAGATAACTGGAAGAAATGTAAGCATTGCTAATTTGTATATCTAAAAGCAAACTTCAAAAATTGAAGATACTTTCAATGCTCTCTGCATATCTAAATCAATAATTATTGCTGTTTGCAGTATTTCAGCAAAAATTATCTTCAGCTATGCAAATGAAGGTGTTAGCCTAAATAATCTAAGGATCCTTTCAACCCCCAAATTTTGATTCTACATTAAAATGATGTTTGAAAATACTGTACAGTGTTGGGCAGTTACTGAAGGTCATAAAGATGTCATCCATCCTTTTTTCTAAACAAAAATGAATCTATGCGGAAAATTTCTGCCTCCTATGAGCTTCACATATTAGTGTAATTTTAAAAGAACAAAAATGACTCAGTCTCCAAAGGACATTAGTTTTTAAGTTCCACCCATGGGTGGAATAAATACCAGTGAGAGATTGAGGTATTAGAGTTGGAAATGAGCCATGTCCCACCCACCCCTCTGTGTGACCATCCTCTGCCAGCTAGTCATCTCCTTCAGGGACTTTGGCTCCTGGGCTTTTGCTCCCCCTCCTGTCCCAAAGTCCATGTAGGGGATGCTCTCTATTCCCACTTACTTGACCATCTCAAATCCAGTGACCTCCACCCGCTCTAGCAACTGAGTCCTCCAACTATATTGAAGTCTTGCCCTCGCTCAGAGATGCTCATCTTCTGAAATCAGAAACATCAGTGTCTCAATATCTCAATCACAAGTTCCTGCCTTCCAGGTTGCAAACTAGTGTTCCCATTGCAACTCTTCCTCAACACAAGAGACCTCTTTCCCTCCCTCCTTCCGGTTCAAAAGGTGACTTCATGGCCCGCTCTACCTGGAAAGTAGGGGCCACTGAATTGAAGTCTCTCCATGTCTTACCCCATTTCCCTCCTACAAACTTTTCCAAATTTGCCCCCTCATCCAAGACATCTTCTTAAGCACCTACTGTGTCCAGGCGCTTTGCTTGGCTCTGAAGTGTGATAAATACAGCAGATTCTTGCTGTCTTGGAATGGTCATTCTTGTGGGAAGAAACAGATGAAAAGCAAACATAATTATGCTATGATAAAATGAATAGGGTAGAATAATAGAAAAAAATCAAGTTGGGGCAGGGAACTCAGGGAAGATTAGAGAGAAGGCCTCCCTTTGGCACTGCCTAGGGTCTCTCCGTGAACTCTTTCCTAATTTAACAGTATTTTTAGAATGCCATCATCTTCCTTGTCCCTGCACCCCCACCTCCTCTCTAGCGACCACTGTGTCTCCCGGGCTTCTCAAATGAGTTAACATTTCCCCTGTTCTCTGCTTTCTTCTCAGCTCCCTGTGAGCTGGCCAGAGGCTCCCCCAAAGTAGGAGAAGACCCCACAATTCCTGAACAGTGATCCTGCACATTCTCTCTAGACTTCCCTATGGCATTGGATATGGACCTTTCCTTCCTTTCGGATACTTTTTCTTTCTTCCCTAGTTGCTGTGTCCCCCTGGTTTTCCCTCTGCCTCCATTGCCTCTCCACTACCTCCTGGGGTTACCCAGGGCTCTGTCCTGATCTCTGTTCTGCTCTATACAGAGTCATTGGGTGAAGCACATTCCCCAAGCCTCAGCTATTGTCAATACAAAGTAAGCCCCAGATTGGTGTCTCCAGCTAGTTACCTACAGTCCGGTGGGTTTATCCATCCAGCCTTGTAGGCAAACAACCCACAGTGAGTCCAAGACTGACTGATTTTAGTTCTCATCATCCACCCCATACCCATTCCATCATCGGCCAAAATTTGCCTTGTTTTTTTTTTGGCGGCAGCTCTGCCAGTCACCAGGGTATTAAAGCAGAAACCTTCCGGAAAGGCTAGACTCCCTCAGCACTCCCCGCATGCAGTCACCAAGCCCTATTGTTTCTCCGTGCTGTGAAATCACCTCACCCTCTGCTGTAGTCACAGTGGCCCGGCCCTGCTTCAGAGGCCAGAACCAGCAAAATGGTGGCCCGCGTGCCATTTCCAGTTGGCAGATGTGTTGTTGGCCTGAACAAAGTATTACAAAAATTGAGTTAATATTAGAAATATTAAAATACCACTTGCATTTACAGCTTCTTTTAAAAATCAGAAGACCTGGAACACAAGGCCTCCAGTCCCGTGTGGCAACACTTGGCTCGCGTGGAGTTTCCAGCGCCCAACTACGCTGGCGGTCGCTTGCTTCTTGGTTCTCCCTAGACCTGTGGTCTTCATTTACGGTAGCCTCCTGGCTCCCACGGGCTCCTGAGTTAGCACCCATAGGCCAGGGAGGCCAGCGGCAGCCTGTGAATCCCTGGTGCCTAACTGTACAGCCTCCTGCCAGATTTCTCATATCCTAGCGTTGTACCCCTTTGAACTGTCTCCCACATCAGTGCTGGGGTGACTTTCCTCGGTTCCTCCAAATCCAGTTCTGCTGGTGTCCCTCCTGATAAAGACCCTGCTTCCCTCTTGCCTTTGGGGCAAACCCTGACTCTGAAGGCACAGCCCTGTTGTATCAGGGGTTAGGCAGCTCCAATGGAGAGGTAAGCTATTGTCTTTATGAGGTACTGCCCCTCAGTTTCTCAACACACCTTGGAACTTCTGTAAGGAGAATGGGGTATACATAATTCCAGTGTTACCTCACCTGTATCGAGATGTAGTCTCTGCTGTCTATAAACCCTTTCCACAGACCTCACCACCCTCCTGCTTCCTCACCACCGCCTTGGGCGCAGATGGGGACAGGGTGGATTCCACGGTAGGGGAGACTGTAAATACAGAGGCAGGGGCTGCCCCAGGAGCGCTCAGCCCTTGGAAAATGGCAGGCTCCGTTTAACCCCTGGTGCCCAGAGTCCTGTGGCGTGCTCCCGAGGTCATTCTCTGGACCCTCGTGTCACAGAACTCCTCCGCAGTCAGCCAGGGAACTTGCCGCGGTGCTCCACCATCTTCCCAGCAACTTCTCGGGCTGCTGGCCCTTTGCAATGACCTGACGAAGTCTACATTTTCTTCCACTCCTTCCCACCTCCCCGCCTTGTGCCCTTCCCCAAGCTTTATTTTCTTGCAAAACCGAAGTTCCTGCAGACTCCTCACACTGTGGCGCTGCCATGCCTCTTCGCCTGTGCTCCTACTGGACCTCAGCCTAGAATTCTCTTTCTCCATCCTCTGCGTTCATTGTCTGGTTCACTTCCCCCTTTTCGAGACTTGGGTCCTGTATCATCTGTTCCACAAAGTCTTTCCTGAAAACCACTACCCCCAGCCCTCCCTGGTACGTGTGGAGGGCCCCGTGGAGGCCTCTCCAATGGCAGGTACTGCATTGTAGCTACATGCTTTCCCCACTAGACTCTGAGTGCAGTGAAGATGGACCTGTGTTTTAGCTTCATTTGCACTCACCATGGTGCATTATCCAAGGGCATTTAATGGATATCTGAACTGAGCCATATTTCTATTTTTCATAAGTTTACTCCAAACTTTATTAAAGAGTGCTTATCTTTTGGGCTTGGAGGGGAGCTTCTCCACCACCACCACCACCACCACCACCACCCCCACCAGGACCTCCACTCCTGTTTTGGTACTTCTGCATTAAGTATATATATTTTCACAGCAAAAAAAAGTTTTAAAAATTAAAAAGTTAAAATCTTTTTGATCAATCATGTCTTTTGAGATAGAGCATTACTTAGGAAAAAGCAGAAGTCTAACCCGGAAGTACTTCTGTACCTATATTCACTTCAGTTATCCTCATCTGAACCTCTTTTGGCTTGGTTCTGTCTTCCTTGAGATCCACTGGCTGGGCTGTGCCCTATTTTGTGGTTTGTACAAGGTAGAGAATTCTCTCTGGCTTCCGTTAACTTTTTCAGTGATGGTGATGTGTGCCTTCTTGCTGACTTTTTTTTTTTTTTTTTTGCCTTGGTGGTTTTTTGGCTAATATCTTCAGTCAAGTTTGATGGAAAGAGCCCTACGTTGAGAGAGAGTCTGGGCTGTGCTGCCCGTGATTTGTATAGTTAATCATCTAGAACTTAATGTTTTATCTATACAATGGGTGTGATGAAATCAAAGATGTCATTAAAAAAAAAACAACAAAAAACAACCTGGGACACCTGTGGGACTCAGTCGGTTAAGCATCTGACTCTTAATTTCAGCTCAGGTCATGATCTCAGGGTCCTGAGATCCAGCCCTGCATTGGGCTCCACGCTCAGTGAGGAGTCTGCTTATCCCTCTCCCTCTGCTCCTCCCTCCACCCCTCTCTTTCTCTCTCTCTCTCTCTCTCTCTCTCTCTCAAAAAAAAAATTAAATTAAAAAAAAAAAACCCTAAAACTTCTTGACTTACTTTCCTTTTTGGTCCCGCTTTCTCATCAAGATCAGATCTAGATGAAATTTTTTCTTAAATGCATTATTTAATGTTTATCTACATGAAATTCTTATCCCTCTCTTTCTCTCTCTTTTAAATCTATGAAGTCACTCAGCTTGGATCTTTAGTACTCAGAAATAGCACTGAGGGCCAACATGAAGATTTAGTTTGTATCCCCACTTAAAGGCATTTATAAAAAATGTTAAATAAATTGGGTCCCCTATACTTGATCTTCTTTGTAAACCACTCTCTCTACCCATGAATGTGCCTAGCTTCTCTTTCCCAAACCATCATTCCTCATGAGTAGATTGCATGTCTGATCTGAAAGTCAAAGTTGGGTTAAAAAAAAAAAAATCACCCTTAGGTATGGAGTAGAGTCAAATGTAATAAACTACATCTTCAGGTTATTTCTTACCTTTTAAGTTCACAGTTCATCTAAGAGCACTGAAAGAGTAGTAGGATTTTATTTCTCTTTTGAGAAATGCTGCCTTTCACCCAAACAGGGCAGGTCTATTTACACAGTCAATGATTCTCCCCTTATTCTGCTGTTAGGTTTCTAGGTCTGGATGTAAGCCCAGTCCAGAGAAGTTGGCATTCCTTCTGGGGCTCTTTTTTGTGCATGGGGATGTACACTGAGCCTAAGCAATTCTCTGTTTGCAATTCCATTCCTGCATTTGGACAGACATGTCCCCTGTTTCATCCTTGAATTCCTTCAAAGGTTGGGGTAGACACCCCAGTTCAAGGTCAGCCCAGGAACACCTCATGCTCTTGCTTCAGGTTGACCTCAGACATTGCTCTTTGCTTCAGAGGGGATAATTCCAGAATTGGAACCCACTGTGCCTTTCTATTTTTATTAGTTAATTCTTGGGAGAAAGATAATGTGGAGGAGATTTTAATATAAAAGGGAAAAAATCCTATGAAAAGGCAGAAAGGATTTCTTGTAGTGACTGCAAATCTTGGTAAATGTACTTTGTTTTGTTGTTGTAATGCCCTCCCCCACTTGCTGCAGCGAGAACTCTGGTAACCTGGGGAATTTCTCTTAAGAACATACCAAAAATAGCATCAGCGCTTTCTCCCCCCACTTTCCTTTCTATTTAGTGCCAACTAATATAGCTACAGAGAAAATAACCACTTGTTTTTGCCTAAGTTTTTATGGACCAAATCTTGAAAGTGGGTGTGGGTATGTGAGAAAGTTTAACACCAAATATGAAGCCCACTTGAAAATGACTAAGGTGACTGCAAATGAAAATAGATTTTTCTCCCTTTCTTTTGAGAAAATGCTATATAAATAATGGCAGTGCTTGCTTCTTCTGCTAAATTTATTTTTCATTCTTGAAATAAGGAATCTGCTTAGGAAGAAATGATCTTGAGGGTTTGGTCACTGTTCAGATTATATGAGCTATTAACTACTGCATTATCTTTTGGTTACAAGTGCAGAAACCCAAGTCAGTGTAAGTGATGCAAAAAGATGGGGTGCAAGGGGGACCTGGTGGCTTACAGTGCAGACCCTGAGATGGTGGGGGTGCCTCTGGTGCAGGAGGTGACTGAAACCAGAGACTCGGGGCTTTAGGGCTCTTTTCTCTCCCTCTGTGTCTCTTTGCAGGTGGTCTTCATCCTCTCTGGGACCAGCCTAATGACCCAAGAGGGAAGAGGGGCTTCCTGCCAGTTCCAGTTGGAAAACTCCTAGGGAGGCACTCTGATTGCCTCATTTTGGGTCATGTGCCTTTCCTTGGACCAATGGCTGTGGTGAGGGGAATGGGGTACTGTGATTGGCCAGAGTCTGAGTCACATCTTCAAACCTGTGGTCGGGAGGGGAAAGCGTATTGAGAGGGGTGTGCTGGACAGGCAAGTTACCCCAACTGCCATTAATATTTGTTTCCAGTTGATGGAGGCTCTCTGTTGTCTCCTGGAGCCTCATCCCTGTCTGCACGACAGATAGTAGCATCCTCCACTCGCTCAGTTGGGAAAGAGGAGTGTGCAGCAGCTGTAGTATCCATGGTCCTACATACAGCCTGTATGTGTCAATGCCAGATCCTGAACCCAGGTGTGTAAATGTGTGAACTGTGGGCTGATACCGTGAATTTTCAAAGATTCATAGCTCATCAATATTTATAACTTTTCAAATTTAAGTTCTTGTCAAATAACACGCCTCCTTTCAGAAGACCATCTTCTCAGTTGGATGCTTGATATCCTTCAGTAACACAACCAAAACTCACGGAAAGAGGCTAATATTTTTGCCTTCTGTTGGAAGTAAGCTTTTTAGACCTGTTGCTGCCCCACACCCCTGCCCAGTTTATTCCTTAGACACTTGTTTTTGTTTTGTTTTTGTTTTTTCCTAGGACTCAAACTCTAAAATTAGTACTGACCTTTGGACTGAAAAGGTAGAGCGCATTTACCCAGAGTTGAGGGAATAGCTTAGGCTGAACTGGATAAAAGTTAACATAATCAAACAAGGACTGCGACATGACTTTTAAAAGATGCCTAATTGAGGGGCACCTGGGTGGCTCAGTTGGTTGAGTGGTCAACTCTTGATTTGGGCTCGGGTCATGATCTCAGTCCTGGGATCGAGCCCCGCATGAGGCTCCTTGCTCAGAGTGGAATCTGCTTGAGGATCCTCTATCCCTCTCCCTCTGCCCCGCAGCTTGTGCTCATGCATGCTCTCAAATAAATAAATAAATCTTTAAAAAAATACCCGATTGAACTTCACAAATGTGTGGAGAATTAGCTTAGAACATTGAGATATAATTTTTGTTTTTATAGGGTTTTTTTTTTTTTTGAGAGAGAGAGAGAGAGAGGGAAAGAGTGCGTGCACACACGTGTACGAGAGGGGGGATGAGGGGCAGAGGGAGGGAGGGAGAGAGAGAATCTTAAGCAGGCTCCATGCCCAGTGCATTAGGCTCAATCTCGTGACCCTGAGATCATGACGTGGGCTAAAATCAAGAGTTGGGCGCCTAACCAACTGAGCTACCCAGGCACCCCTTATAGTTTTGTTTTGTTTTTTTAAATAGTTACCTTTTTTTTCAAAATTTGTCCTGTCTGAATGGCATACTTTCCCCTCCCCTCGCCTGTCCCCCACCTCTCCTTCCTTAGTACAGTGCAGTACTTAAGAGTATGGAAGGTTTGGAGGCCAATAGACTGGTCTGAATCTAGATTCTGTCAGTTACTAGCTCGAGATCAGGAGGCCATAGATGATTTACTAAACTTCTCCAAGCCTCAGTTTCTTCATTTGTGAGTTGGACATGAAGGTAACTGTGGCTTAAGTTTGGGAGGATGAGGTGGAGTATATACTGTAGGTGCTGAGCACAGGGGCTAGAACGGAGCTGCCTTCCAGGACATGACATGGCGGTAGGGTTCTGTTTGTCACCGTAGTCCAGGCAAGCATTTCTCTCCTCCAGGACTCCTGTTTTCATTGTGTCTTTGATCCGGTGACTGAGGGACTCGCTCTGTGTGTTCACATGCTTGGTTTCCAGACCTGTAACACTCTCAGTGGGCAGTACTCCCAGTGATCAGCTGGTCATCGGTCCTTTCTGCAGGCTTCCAGCTCTTCTAATAATTGGCTGTGGAGCGAAGGATGGTCAGTGTGGGAAGTAAACTCCCTCTCACACCTGTGTGAGGAAATGTAAACAGCTGTGGTACCAGGAGATCTTTCTCGGGGCACATTGCAGGCTAGCCCTGTCAGCTTGGGTGCTTCATATATATATGTTAACTATGAAGAATTAATAAATGTCTTTGCAGCAGAAAAATAATCTATTTGGTTTAATATTTGGGTCTTTGCAAATGTGGTACCCAGAGTCTTCTCTCTTTGTTCTTGTTTCTCAGGCTGTGAAAAAGTCCTGTATCCAGTGATATCCACTGATATCCAAATACCCAGAAATAATAATTTTGAACACATACTGAATAGATTTTAAACACACAGTCCTTTAATTATGACTTGATTCCCTCAGGATACAGAAGATTTTCTATGAATGTTGGACTAGCCTCGGCAGACTTTCCCGTATAGGAAATGTATTTTCTGCTGCCATTAGTAGGAGATTTTAGGATTTTACTGGCAAATAGCCATTTGGGATTTTATACAGCACTCAGTGTGTGTCCACACCTGAATTGTTGCTCGGACAGTGGGATACAAGGTGCCAGGGAGATTGATTCTGTGTGACGACTTAATTATAAGGAGAGCTTCCTTTTCCTAAAGGTGTGGATTTTCTCTTTGAAATTAATTTACAGATAGACTCATATCATCTTATGCCAAACCTATGTTCATTTCTTAATGACACTTAATTAAAGTAGCAATTTAGAGGATTGGCCAGAGATGCCAAAGTATGCATCGTCAACCTGTCCTTGTGCAGCACGGTGGTAAATCATGAATATCAAAGTGCTAATCATACTCAACGGTGAATTAATTCAGCAAGTACTGAACACATAGTTGTTTCCATGCATGTATGTTACTCATTAGCCTACAGTTTCTTTTGGGTAGGATAAGTATGTAGTTTTTACATGTACAATGGCAAAATCATGCTTTTTGTCTTCCTTTCTACCTTGTGTTGTGGTTCTTTGTGTTTTATCTCCCCTGTTAGGAACCCTCGAGGATTTTTTTGGTCTATCTTATCCTCCTGGGTTCGTTCCACAGTACCTGATGCCGAGGAGCCCAAAAGGGAAGAAGGAAATGAAAGAGCGTGGATCTTCAGTGTGTCAAGTACTGTTAGGCACATTTTATACATGATCTTATTGAATCTCAACCACCCTTGGAAGGTTGAAATGAGTCCTAGCTGGCAGGCAAGGAAACGGAGATTGGGGTGTGTGGAGCACCCTGCCGAGAATCTCACCCATGGGATATTCACTCCAAGTCTGCGTGTCTCCACAGTAGAGATCTTTCATCCTGAAACGTTGTTTTCAGGGAGTGACTGAAACTAGACAGTGGTGTCTGGGCAACAGTGCAGGGCCCCACACATGAGATGTCAGAGCATGCTGGACAGGGTGAACTTGGGAATCAGATGAACCTGGGTTTAAGCCCCAGCTCTACAGTTAGTCGTTTGATGTCCACAAAATACTTTCCTCTCTGGGCTTCATTTCCAGAGCTGGAGCTGATGAGGATATTCCCTTCTTTGTAGAGAAAGCTAGCATTGTCCCTGCTTCACAGACAGGGAGCTAGCAAATGGTGACTTAAATCACTTGGCAAGGTCAGGGCTGAGGCAAGTTGAGAACTTGGGTCTCTGCTCCTGTCCCTTGTCACCTCTCCAATCATCAAGTCTGGGTACAGCAGCCAGAACTGCAATCACTTGTCATCTACCCTTGATCAGCCCCCAGAGTACCCCGCTGACTTGTGGACACTCACCATCCATCCCTTAGAGCCACTTGGCTGATTCATGTCTCCTCTTCTCTGTGTTGTTCACCCCCATCTTCTTGAAGAGGATTATTCCCAGAGAGTAAAGAGATTCCCCAAGACTTATTCCTGATGCATCTGCCCCACACAAGACTTCAAAATGGCAGCCCTATTGTGTTTGGGTGCATTTGGTTTAAGAACTAGTTTTTCAGCCAGACACTCTGAGGGACCTAGAAGTCTCCACAGCACAGGTTGACCTTTGAGGATCTTATATGTTTCGATTAGAAAGGGCATATCTGTGATACTTTAACAGTCCAAGATGAACAGTTTCACAAATCGGTGACCTCCCAACAGTTCAAGAGCCATGGTACACTGTCATGGGCGGACGCAACAAGGGGGTACATTTTCTGTAGAGGATTTCAGTGCAGTGGTAAAAATACCTCAAAATTGGTTAGCTTTTTATTATCATCAAGTACCATGTTGATCAACTCTTCTTCCCCTGGAGCAGACCCATCAGCCTGACTGACCCCCAGTACTGCACTAGGTCAGTAGTAATTCACAGCCAAAATGAGTGCTTTGCATGAGATGTCTGGAAGGCCAGACCGGAGGGGTTAGTGTGGACTCAGTCCCTGGGAAGGCTGCACAGAAGCCCTCTCCCTTCCCTCTTTGTGGGGAAGGACTTCAGGAGAGCAAGCAGTGTGTGACCCCCGATGACTAGTCTAGTCGTGGTGCCAATGTAAGTCATGGACTGTGGAAGCTCTTTACGTGCATGGCCCCCCTGCATTCTCTTGACAGCCTTGAAAGGCTGGTGGCCCGAGGTGGTTCTGTAGATGAGGAACCCGGAGGCTCCCTGAGATTCGGGAATGAGGGCAAGTGATGGATAGTCTCTGGGTCACTGTTTCCTTCTGCATGAAATAAAGGTAGGAATGCCCAGCTTTCCAGGAAGCTAGGAGGCTCATCAGTGCTAATGCTAAAGCCCTTTACTCATAGAAGTTTCTTAAATATCAGTTACTATCAATGGTCGTGCACGGGAGAGGTAAGTCTATGCACAATGTGAAATATTGTCAAGTAGCTGATAAACGCAAATGTCTAGATAGCCTTCATGGGTAATGCAGTCCTTATTTGTTTTTTTTCTTTTGCATTATTCTCCACAAAACCCTTTCTGCTCTAAATTTTGTCGATTGCTACTTACTGATTTGTAATAATAATAAGTGTTGGCCATTTAGTCTTTCAAATGCTCTCCATGAGTAAATACAAGGAGGTAACTCCTTCATGGAGGAGAGATCAGTTCTCTTAAGAAAAAAAAAAAAAGAAAAGAAAAGAATATTCATGGGCAACTTCAAAAAGGTGTAAAGCCTTACAACTTTTCCTTTCATTGAATGCTCATGAGTACAAGACACTGGAGACTATAAAACTGCATCAAGACTTGGTCTCTTCCTGGTCAGGCATGCAAGGCAAAAGTACTGCCAAAGTGATGCCTTAATAAGTTATTAAAAGCACCAAAATATGTAATTTTTCTCTGTGAAAAAAGTGTTTTCTAATTTGAAAACTGTGTGCATGGATACGAAAGGACAAATGTCCCCAGGATCATTCCTCAGGGAAATTGGGGGTTGCTATATGTTAGGGTCCTTTCAAAGTCTCCCATTTGCAAAGATCATGATAAGTTCATTAGTCAGAGTTCACCAAAAGCCCTGGATGGATGAGACTTATAAGTGAGTCTTGCAAACAAAGGGAGAAGGGCACATAAGCCTGCCATCCCCTTAATCAGTATTTATTCTGAATGTTCATAGAGGTTGCACTGTACAAGAGGGTTTAAAAAAAAAAAAGGCACAGAATTAGAATACAGATTTAGTAATTATTCCTGAGGTCATGACTTCACAATTGCCAAATTTTAAGTGCTCTGTTCATTAAGATAATGCTGATTGCTATAATAAATAAATCCAACTATGTGCCATGTCACAAACTTCCATTTGCATAATGCCCAAAATGGGCACGTCTGTTCCAAACCTGGTGAATCAGGGAGCCAGCCTCTTTCTCACTTCCAGCTCCACTTGACTTAGCAGCAGTTTCCAAGGTCATGATCCTTGTCAGCATCAAGCTGGTGGAAGCAGAAAGATCACAGAGGATTGCATATGGCAGCTCTTGATGGGCCAGGTCTAAGAGTGGCGTACATCACTCCTGTTCCCATTTTATTGACCACGTTTCAGTCTCATGGACACTTCCACGTACAACAGAGGCTAGGAAGTGTAGCCCTAGCTCTGTGTTTGGGAAGGAGAAGGAATGGGTTTGCTGAGGAGATAGCTACTCTCTATTAAATGAAGTTTCACGAAGACTCTAAGGCACTTTAAAAAGTCACACAGTAACATGCGTGGCTATCATGTATATATTTTCTTCTATGAAGGCAACTGCCTCGATGGCCTATGAAGGACTTCGTATGGCTTCCGAGAGATTTTTCAGTGACGGTGTGGCATATAGATTTGAAAAGTTCTGTATCATAGGCAACTTGGACAAAAAGGAGATGATGTACTTGGGAAAGTTGTTAGACAACTTGGAGTGATGACAGGCTTGGAGAAGATGTCTGGGAAACCTCTGAGTTAAATTGCTTCATGGAAGGGGAGAATGGAAAGAAAAGTACCATTTCTGAATCGTAATATATGTGATTTCACACCTTCGTCATGAAGTTTAGTCAGGTTGACCAAAACTTGGGTGGGCAGGAGTGGGAGGTGTTGGGGATCTTCTCGTTGGGAAAAAGAGGAAGTCCGTCTTCAATGGGAGAGAACCGTCTCCTCCAGCACATATGGTAATTAGAACTTAATCAAAGAAATAGACGAAAGGACCAGGGATTGGACAAGGAGGAGGCAGGTGACAGGAGCAGCCCTGCCCTCTCTGGGAGAAGCCTCTGGCAGCATCTGACTTGTGGGCATATCCGTGTGGTTTCTTGCTGTGTGATGTGGGCAGATTAGTCAGCATCTCTGTTACCTCAGCTGTATCTGGAGGGGCTCATGTGAGATTCAATGAGATGACATGTTCACAGGGCTGTCAACGCAGTAGGAGCTCTATAAATGCCCTTCCCTCAACCCCCCTCCTGTGCAGCTACCCCCCAGCTCCATTGTTAGTGAACATCGTCTCTGTAGCTGGCTATGAGAAACTGGGGAGACAGTTCTCCCCTATAAAATGTGACTTGATGCTGAAAAGAAGCTCAGCTCCTCCATCCCTAGAGATTCCTCCGTGCAATCAATACCTGACAGCAGAGGTTAGACAGAGAGAAAGAACTTTCATTAAGTCATCGATTTTTAATTCCAGAATTCCTTATTCTTCTGCCTTTGCGCCGGATGTGGGGAAGTAAAAAGCTGGTCTTGCGGGGAAAAGTTGTGTGGTGCCTAAGAGTTGTCACATCGTTGTCCAGGATGATGTCTTATGTGATCCTCATAGCAAGCTTCTGAGGTATGGGATGCAAGAGGATGGTCATCATTGATTTTATAGATGAGGAAACTGAGTCACAGTTGGTGCGATTTGTCCGAAGCAATTTGTCTGATGCCGGCAGGCCTGGGACTAGTCTATAGGCCTATCCCACAATTGTGTTAACGTGGACACAGGTTTCTTCTGTGAAATAGCTGAACACGCCCCCTCCCCGCCCCCCAAAATCCCTTCAGAAGCCATTAGCAAGATGCTCAGCAAGAGAAATAAAGTCAGGCTAAAGGAAGAACCTCAGTACTTGGGTAGCTAAAGCCAAGTTTGGAATCATGCTTCCCATTACTTCAGATGGTTTCTGAGCTTTGCAGAACTTTGCTGGTTTGATGGTTGCTTGCTGGAAGTAAACATGAAAATATAGAGGGGTCATCTTTTAAAATATTACTTTGGGATTTTGTTTGTTTACAAACTCTTTGTACTGAAAGAAGTGAGCAGAGGATCAGAGATCACAGCAGAGGAGCCTTTCTTGAAGTTATTGACTATTTTATCTTCCCCATCCCTCATTCCTTCTTCCTACTTCAGAAGTATTTCTAGATCTTTTGCCTATAGATAGATATATGTATATTTATTTCAGAAGATGTCTGCCTCATATAATTTCCCTCCGGAAGTTAAAATGAGGGGACCAGGGAACCATTCCCTGTTATACTCATTCCCAACCTCCTCTGCATGACTGTTTCACTTGTAATAAATAAATACCAAACACTCACACTGAGAGATTCAGATGGGGTTAGCCTGTTTGGGTCTCCCAAGCCAAGACTGGGTAAAGAGGGGGCTTAGTCACCAGAACTGGACGGGAAACTGAGGAAGAAGAGAGGAAAGTGTGCCCAGGTGTCATAGGATCACTTTCTGGAGGCTGCCAAACTTAACCTCAAAGCAGCACTACAGCCATCTAATGAAAAATGGAATGTAATGGCTCTGTATCCACAACTGAATCCAGTTTTAATACAACATCATTAATCTATTTAGAGGGAGGATAGGAAAGATGCTGCCTGTCCGTTTGCCCTGAGCCTTTTTCGTTCCTGAACTGTGTCCGTGAACCTACCAGGGGATGGAGGCGTATCAGGAGGCTGATGGAGCCATACTGCTCTCTTCCTTCCCCGGCTCCTCAACACAAGTTCAGCCCTATCCTACCTTCCTCTTGTTTGCCTGGGGGAAAAAAAGATCATAAATAAGTACCCAGTGGTGCCAAAGGGAGAAGCAAAACACAGGATGGATCACCGAATGTTGTATTTTAGTTCCATGGTGTCGGAGAAGCTGACTTCTCAGGTGGGCTCCCCTTAGATGGCATCCCTTAGGGGGTTGCACAGCATGCAGCACCAAAGAAAAACTCAGATTCCATCAGGAGCCCCAGGAATGTTACAGATCAGAGAGGCTCACAATTACCACACTTGTAGGAGATGGAAGAATGAGAAGATGGTCCTTTAGCCAGTTAGCCTACTCCCCACTCAAACAAAACCTGCATAAGAAGTCCACTTGCCGTAGGAAGGTTATTTGATAAGTATCTCACAAAAGCACATTGGACAGTCGATGGTCCAAGTTCTAGAACTCAATCTGGGTCAGTTCCAGATGGCCTGTGAGGAAGTTCCTAGTCCATGAGCCCTGGAGGCTAAGTATTGTCAACACAGTGCCACACAGTAGATGCCTTCATTCTCAAGTGGTGGGGGCTGTCTGTGTCTTAACTACAGGTAATAAAAGACATTAGCCCTTGGAGACAGTTTATTAAAAGAGATCATTTTTTAGTCCTTACCTTCTATCTAAATTCTATTTCTTAATTTGTAGAACAAAAGCTAGGGGTTAAAGGTTTGCATACCTGAGGAACAACACTAATTTGTGAGTGGTACCATCATTTATTGAATAAATATATATTGAGTGTCCATTGTTGCTTTAAATTCCGATGCTTTTAATTCTTTGCTAGTTTGGTTATCACTTGTCAGTTGCCACCATCGCTGGTCACTCTTGTCTTGAGAGGGGACATTATGGCTGCTTTTCTGGTTTTCATCTCTTCTGACTAATTTTCTGTATAGAGAGATACTAATGGTCAAACGCAATACAATTGCATGTAAAGTAAAAGCTAACTGACACTTTTCTCATTTGCTTGGAACTCTTAACACTACGTATCAGGCCCACTTGGCTTCTGAGTCCCTTAAGTACTTCTGTCTCCGGTTCGCCCATAGCTCTCGAGGTTAGGCTGTGTTTTCCCTTCATTTTGTCTTTTCTAACCTTGTGCATTACTCAGGGCACAGGACCAAGGGAACTGTTTTGTTGACGGAGAAAGCACATGAGTATTTGTGCAGCCTCTAAAGCTCTGTTAGAAATGGAAAATGGTTGTCAATTTTGCAGCTCCCTTTCCCCAGGCCCCAAGAGTCTGGGCACTCCTTCTTTGGTACCTGTTACTTTGACAGCCCCTTTCTTTATGGCTACATACTCTGCCAGCCACCATTTGATCAACCATCGAGAATATTGAAGCATCTTTTCGCACTCCAGGGCAGTGCTGTAGGCACTGAAGAGATCACAGTTTGGATTCCTGAGTGAAGGCTGTTACACAAGTCCCTTGCTCCTGGCAGGCATCTTGCTGCTGTTTTGGGAATTTTGTCTGGGCTGCAGAGATTTGAACCTGTCAAGTCCGAGACTGTTTGTTTTCTCAGGAAATGCAGCCCTATTAAAGCCATTGTTTTAAAAGTCGCTGGGAGCATTAAAATCCTCAGTCATCAATTAGTAGTGTGAAAATTTAGAAGTGGCTGGGGCTTCAGGCAAGCAATACTGACTTAAATGTGTAGGGCACTTTAAGACAGCTCTTGATTGTACATTTTAAAATAGGGAATGCAAATTGAAATTCCTCCTGGGTGCTTTAAATCATGCATTATATGTGCAGTATTTTCAATTAGCTGCAGAAAAAATACGTTCCGTGTGGCTCTATTTTTACAGCTGGGAATTGCGCTGAGAACACAATTGACTATTTCATACATGTGAGATTTATTTAAATGACTCATGGGGCATTTGCAGTTTAACCAATAATTGAAAATATTGTTGCAGTGTGGCAGGTAAAACTACGATGTCATTTTGCATTCCTGAAGAGGTTCTCCAAGCTCAGTCGCATCACATTAGTCAAAGGGGTGGGCAATGGACAGGAAGTTCGTGCAGTATTGAGATTCAGTCCTTCACATTTCATTCCTGGGCTGTGCCACACCACAAAAAGACCAAGGATGCTTGACTGTCAGAGGGTTCTGTGGGCTGTGCATTCGTGAAAGACCCCAACCAAGCATGAAGGCGTTGTCTTGTTTCTCTTTCCTGTTTTCACGTACCAGATACAGACAAAAGATCAGGTCAGATATGGGGAACCCCATCCTTCCCCCAACTCTTCTCTTACTTCCCATTCCTTTCCCACCATGCTTTGCCAGCCATTTCATATCAGACATCACCTATAGTACTGATGCAGAAAGCTAAGTTGACTCTCAGGATGGACCAACCAGCCTCTCCGTGGTCATTCATAAATGTTACTGGGGATTTGGAATGCATGTTCTCACTGAAATGATGTTGTAAATGGTGGTTAGGTAGTTATTAAAATGCATTGTTGCTCAATGTGATTTAAAATATGGGTTACTTAGGTATTTAATGGTCAGCATTAAAGTCCTAACCACCAATTTTTAATTTTTCTCTGGATCAGTGGTTCTCAACCAGGGTGATCGATCCTCCCTATCACCCCAGGGACATTTGTCAGTGTCTCCAGATGTTTGTCAATGTCTCGGAACATTTGGTTGTTGCAGTTGGGTGGGGGGTGCTACTAACATAAAATGGGTAGAGGCCAGGGATGCTGCTTAACATCCTGCAATACACAGGACAGTCCCTCCCAACAAAGAATTACCCAGCTTAAAATGTAAATAGTACCCAAGTTGTGAAGCCTTGCTCTAGAATTTCTTAAAAAAAAAAAAAAAAAATGACTTCCCCAAATACTTCAGAATACAACCTGCTTTTAAGATGGTGGTTTCTGTAATTGACATTAGTACATGAGGGGAGTTAAGGTCATAGTTGAAAACCTGGCTTTTTCATTAATGCCTTGACATATTGAGCACCTCAGTGTCCTCATGTACTATGTTGGATGCTGGGGAAGAGTGGGCAGCAGGACAGACAGGGGCCTCCCCTCACTCACAGGCACAAAGAGAAGGGGAGATGGCAAGTTTTCCAGTCAGGGGGAGCATGAGCATGGAGGCCTGAGGCTGGAAAGAGCCTGGCAGCTCCCATGAACTGCCAAGAGGAAAGTGTCTCTCTAGAAGGAAGCCAAATCCAGACAAGGCAGGTCAACTCATAGGCTGTGGGAGGGAATTTCATTTCATCATAAGAATTAGGGATGCCATAAGAGGGTTTAACGCTGGTCTTGGTGCCGAGGGTCGTGGTCAGCCTTCCTGGTCAGCAAGGTCACTGGGGTAGTACAGTGAGTTGGATATAAGAGACTACTGTTCTATTCCAGGAATGCTGGTGGCTTGACTGGGGGCAAAGGAGGTAGAGAGAGTAGACCATTCAGGAACTGTGTCAGAGGTAGAGTGGTAGAGTTTGTTGATGGGTCAAATGGGGAAGGGAAGGATGAAGGGTGACTCCCCCACTTCCAGCTTAGATTCTTGGATGGATAAAGTACCACACCAATTGGGTTGTAGAACCTGGAAGAACAGCAGGTTTAAGGATGACTATGTACTTTTTCCCCCCATCTTAGAATTTCTATGAAAATGGGTGAGGGGACTTCTATATGTCTTTCTACTTAATTTTTTTTTCTTAAAGGAAACTGTTCAAGTTGGCTCTGCTTGCTAAAATGTAAGGTATTTCTCCTGTAGTACCTCTGTTCTCTGCTTGCTATCATAATAGGCTTTCCACTGTAGCTCAGAATTGTTTCTAAATGGCTTCTTTGGGAAATCACCAAGCATTTTCTATATTAGATATTTTTCTGTCTAAGCAAGTAGAACAGAGATGAGAGTCAGCTTACCGTCAGACTTGTACCATTGAGGCTTTCGACCACTAAGGCAAGTCTCATCTGGCTTCACTGCACTAAAAATTTTTTTAAATTGTTTTAATCTAATCCCACCCTATTTCAGCTTTAGCTGAACATTTATCTTATTCTTGAGCCTGGTAGTCTTGGAAAGAACACAAGGAAGGTCCCCAGAGCCTGAGTCCATTTCCAAAGTCACCCAGTGACCATCAGTAATTTCCTGACCCCATCACCAGGGCCATTTTTGGAGGCTTCATGGACCCTGGCTACTGCCCCCTGGAACACAAGGCTACCTTCCCTGAGGACTTGTGACCAGCCGCCAAGCTCTGATAAAGTCACATACTAGACCTTTGAATTCCTCCTACAGCAAAGAAATGAAGGAAATGGCCCACAACTGAAAAAAGACCCCAAGCAAATAGAAAAGACAGCTTTTAAAATTTTGATTTTTAGAATTTGGAATTTGGGGATATTTTGCAATTGAGAGAACTATGAAGATAGGTTGGTGTGCAGGCCTTAAGAGGCTGAGGAGAGACCCAAGGACTCTTGAGGCACCACAATGATGGTAGGAAGTGGCAGTAATGGTGAAGCCGGCTTTGATTGAGCTCTTAATATCTTCAAGAACTGTCTAAAGAATCTGAGATGTGCTACCCTTTTTTACTCTCTGCAACAGCTCATAAGGCAAGACTGCTATTATACATACCCATTTTACAGATGAAGAAACTGAGGCACGGTTATGTGAAGTACTTGTCAAAAGTCATATAGTTAATTGATAACGGAGCTGGGATTTGAACTTGGGTGGTTTGTCTCAGGAGCCTGCAGAGGCCAAGAAGACTAATCAAAGAATTATGAAAAGGCATAATTATGCAAAAACATATTTTTGGCATCTTTTTTTTAGAATATTGAGGGTTTTTTGCATGCCTATTGGGAAAAGAATTAAAGTAAATTTTAAAAAGATCTGTCTTCAAGTGCATTTGTTTGCTGACAAAAATTTTTAGATAAGGTTTTGTTTTTTACTTGTTTTGTTTTACTTTTTTATTTTGAGATAGTTGTAGATTCATATGCAGTCGTAAAAAATGCTGCAGCGAGATCCTTGTACCCTTTCCCTAGTTCCCCTAGTGATAACACATTGCATAACTATACACAACAGTAAATACCACAGCTAGGAAATTGACATGGGTACAAGCCATCCATCTTACTCAGGTTTCTGCAGGCACTCATTTGTGTGTGTCTGCACTTACTTGTCTGCGGTCTTATCATGTGTAGATTTGTGTGCCCACCACCACAGGGAAGATAGCAAAGAGCTCCATCATAAGGACCCTGTGTGTTAGCCCCCCACTCCCAGCCTCCCTGGCTCCTGGTAACCGCTAATATGTTCTCCATCTTTTGTCATTTTAAGAGTATTTTATAAATGGAATCATATGGTATATAACCTTTTGGGAATCAAAAATTTTTTCACTCAGCCTAATTCCCTTGAGATCCATCCAAATTGCTGAGTGTACCAGTAGTTCATTCCTTTTAAGCTGAGCGGTATCCCCTGGTGTGGATGTGCCACGGTTTCTTTAAGCATCCACCACTAAAGAACATGTGGCTGTTTCCTGTTTGCAGCTATTACAAATAAAGCTGCTGTGTACATTGGTGTACAGGATTTTGTGTGAACATGAGTTTGCACAAATGTGTAAGATTGCTGGATTATATGATTAAATGATGTTTAGTTTTGTAAGAAACTGCCAACCCCGTTTTCCAGAGTTGGCTGTACCATTTTACATACCCACCAGCAGCGTGTGAGTTTTCCGGTTTCTCTGCCTCTTCTCCAGCATTTGGCATTATCACTAACTTTTATTTTGGCTACTCTGTGTAGTGATGGCCCACTGTGGTTTTGATTGGCATATCCCTAATGGCAAATGATGTTCAACACCTTTTCATGAGCTTATTGGCCATCTGTATATTCTCTTCAGTGAAATGTTTGTCCATGTCTCTGTCCATTTTCTGACTGGAGTGTTTGATGTTTCTTTTAATGTTGCATTAATATAGTTCTTTATATATTATAGATACTAGTCCTTGGTCAGATATGCAGTCTGCAGATATTTTCTCCCAGTGTGTAGCTTGTCTTTTCATCATCTTTGTAGAGTCTTAGAGCAAATATTTTTAATTTTGATGATGTCTGGTTTATCAGTTTTTCCTTTTTTGAGTCATGCTCCTAGTATCAAGTCTAAGAACAAATAAGGTTTTGATTCCTGCCTCTGCTAATGCAGTGGTCTCGTTGTTGAGAAAGAAGGCAGTGGGACGGGGTGGGCATTGGAGTGTATGGTTCTTCCAGCTCCTGTCTAGTTTGGCCTCTGGTGTGTATCATGATGAGCTGGTTGTCATGGTTATGGCCTCATCTTAGAAACACCATAAGATGATGATGGTGTGAGAAGAAAGATACTTCCAGAATCTCAGTTTCCCCAACCATTTATGATACCTCCTAACACAAGAACTTTTTGCACTTGAGATCTGTCTGGAATACTCCTCCTTGCCCTCCACTGTGTCCCCCTTTGTCCCATCATATCCAGCTCACCTTCCGATGTCCCCCCTATGTGGCCCTTCCTCAGAGCTCCCCCTCAGCTCTGTTGACCTTTGGAGCAGACAACTCCTTGTTGTGCAGGGCTCTCCTGAGCCTCGTAGGATGTTGAGCAGGATCTCTGGCCTCTGCCTTCTAGAGGCCAGTAGCACCCTCCCCAACACCCAGTTGTGACCACCGAAAATGTCTGCAGATGTTCCCTAAGGGATGCACCTGCCCAGGTTGAGAACCTTGGCTCCAGGCCCTCAGCTCTGGGAGAGTAGGTGCTGAGTCTGTCTTGTCCGTGTTCTCACCTCGGCACCGTGCCTGTCACCCTGTTGTCCGTTAGTGTTTGTGAAAAGTAAGTGGACAAACTGTAGCCACTGTCAAACCCCTCTTTATGTGGCAGCCTTGGGAATCCCACCCTGACTGCAAAAGAACCAAGTTGTGAATTTGAGCCCTAGAAATCTAGAGTCCTCTCTACACAGATGAATATGGGCTTCCTTGTCCTTCCCGCTGGCTGAAATGAGGATGCCTGAGTCTTCCAGTTCCTGCCTGATTAAAGCCCACATCCTCTCTTAACACTGCCAATGCAGGGGCCCTCACAGCCACTAACTCTGGACCTCCTTCTGAGAAAAAGAGGGCATCCCTGCAGGCAGAAGGGGAGCTCCTGCGGGTGGCATTTTTGGGTAATGTGACGCAGGGCGCTCTCAGAGACCCAGTTCAGCGTTCACCTGCTGAGTCTCCTTTTCCACTAAGCTGAGCTCTGCTCCCTTTTCATGGGGGAAGGGAGGAAAAGAGGGGTTTGGGCTCCGTTTGGCTTAGCAAAGCACGTAACCAGACGTAATTAGTGCAGAAAGTTCCCCGGCAGTAAGTACAGTGGCCATAAGAATAATTTAGGGTATGTGTGAGTGATTTAGGTTTTTCTCTCTGTACCTGGTAGTTCTGTTCCCTGAGCCGGAATGAGAGAGCTGGCTTTGGCTTAGCAAAAAAAGACTGCCGTGGGGGTGGGTGGGGGGAAACCACGCAGCAGTTGGGGAGGACAAAGCCTAGTTATGTCAGCCCTGGCTCCCTGCTGCTGCTTCATGGGGAGGCTGTCGGACTCCCAGAGGCTTCGCAGCCTTGGGAGGCTGGGGACTCATCATCTTCCTGTGGAGGAGTCAGGGCCTCTGACTCGGCCTGGTGGAAACGCTTTCCCCGGTGCTCCTGGCTGGAAGCTCAGTGTGGCCTGGCCATCCCCACACCTCCAGCCGCACAACTCCTTGACAACAGGCTGGAGGTGAACCTGATTTGATGAGGTGGGCCGACCGCCCAGAACTTTAGTTACTGGTAACACAAACCTTCCCCACTGGGATTGGCAGAAGGGAAGCCGCTGGATGCCCTCTTTCACATGGAAAAGGCTTGGATGGAGAATCCTAGGGAGAACCACCAGGACAGCTGGTGTCCGTGCAGTTGTGGCTGTGACAGGAAACAGTCTCTGACTTCAGACTGAAGCCTGGATTGCAAATTAAGGAAAGCCGGTGGCGTCATGGCCTGACAGCGTGGGGGGAGAGTGGGAAGGGGTGCTTTCTTGTGCGCTAGCAAGGTTCTCTCTCACCCTTGGCACTAATGCACGAGGCCGGATAATTCCTTGTGTTGGGTGTTGTCTTGCACATGGTAGGATGTTTAGCAACATCCCTCACCTCAACCACAGGATACCAGTAGCACCCCTCCCAGTTATGACCACCCAAAATGTCTCCAGACGTTGCCCAATGCCCCCGGAGAGGGGGTGCAGTGTCACCGCCCTCCCGGTGGAGAACCACTGCGTGAAAGAAACAAACATTCTGTTCAATTCTTGTGCCTCATAAAACTGTGGTCGCTTGTTTACCCCTCGTATTTGATGACTTAAACACAGGACAGAGAGGTAGAAAGAAGGCAGTGTTTCTTGACTTTTTCCTTGGTTGACCCTTTAAACTCCATCACAGGATGCAGCATGACACATTGGCTAGGAGTGTCCATTTTCAGACGTGTCTTCACCCCGTACGATCTGGGCAGGCTATTTAATTTTTCCGGGCTTCTATTTTTTGTCATCTGGAAAGTATAAATACTAATGCCTACTTAAGTTGAGGACTCAGCTGGATGTTGAATATGTAAAATTCTAGGTAGGGTGTCTGGTGTATAGTTGACATTCAATGAATGATGGCCATTATTCTTGAGTACTTAAGATTGTGCTCCACAAGTTTTTTGTTTTGTTTTGTCTTGTTTTTAAGAGAGGAAGGGAGGGAGGGGGGAGGGGGGGTGCAGAGGGAGAGGGAGAGAGAGAATCTCAAGCAGGCTCCACTCTCAGCTCGGAGCCCAATGTGGGGCTCGATCTCACCACCCTGAGATCATGACCAGAGCTGAAATCAAGAGTTGAACGTATAACTGACTGAGCCACCCAGGCGCCCCTGTACTCTACAAGTTTTAAGCAAATTGGGATTTTTTTTTTTTTTAATTCGCACTAACAGTTGCTGCTACTTAAAATAGTGATTGGAACAGGTGATTACCACCGAATTACAAGGTGTTTCATAAATACTGAGTTCCTGCTATATGTCAGGTACTATGGTAAATGCAGGGAATAAAAATATTAATAAACTGTAATCCCTGCCTTTAAATATCTAATAGGTAGATTTAGCTATATAAATGTGTCTACTCATGTGCATCAAAATAGAGCCATCACTTACTGAAAAAACTCACCATGAAGTGGTCTGTGGGTAGGAATGGGGTGTGACATGCACCTGAATGTATATAAAGGGACCCCACTATATTTCTTAACTCTTTCTCCTTTTCCAGTAACTACCATTTTTAATTCAGGTTTGTATGATCCTGTGACTTAACCACTATTCTTGTGCCCTGTAGTCTTTTCTGCTCCCCCTTTCTATACATTTCAGCTGATCTAAGTTCCCACTGCTGTGGCTTTCTAAACAGAAAAAGGAATGCTTGTTTTAACGTGATCTGTTCAGTGTAGAAATTTTGAAAAATACAGAACAGTATAAAGAATAATAAACTCCTCTTCCCACCATCAGAATAATGATATAGATAATATCTGGATATCCATCTTTCTAGTCTTTTCTTTTTTCTGTGCCATATATTATTTTTACATAGTTAATTATACCATAGTTTTCCTTTTTCCATTGGGATATATCCAGAATCTATTACCATATCTTTAGATTTTCTTCCAGTATAGTTTCTCAGCAGCTGGTTGATATTGTGTTGAGTGGATGTCATGAGCTGACCCTTATGCTCTCCCAGAAGCGGTCCCCGAGCCAAGGAGAGAGTGTGAATGATTCACTGAGGAAGTGCTCTGGGGTGAAACAGTAAGGGGGTGGTAGAAGTGGGAATTGCAAAGGAAACAGCCAGTTAGGGAGTGATAGCAGTGAGGTCCCACAGCCCAATCCCATGGACAAATACTGAGTTCCTGCTATACGCCAGGTACTATGGTAAATGCAGGGAATAAAAATATTAATAAACTGTAATCCCTGCCTTTAAATATCTAATAGGTAAATTTAGCTATATAAATGTGTCAACTCATGTTCATCAAATTAGAGCCATCACTTACTGAAAAAACTCCAGAGAGTCACCTCCTCCTTCAGGTGGTCTCTGCCACCTGGAGGCAAAGGAGCTAAGCTTTCCTACACCTTGACCAGTAGTTGGTGGCTGTTGGCCTGGTGGGGGTGGGGGGGCAGTGGGGAGACAAAGGAATGCTGTAGTGGTGAACTCCAAGCCACTTAAGGCCCACTAAGAAAATGCGCTCCAACTCCCAGAAGCAATCCGCTGAAGGTAACAGGTGCAAATATTAGCACCAAAGCACGCAAAGCTGATAAAAGATCACCCTCAGTGCCCCCTTCATTGAAAATTTAGGTGGCAATGATCATTGTTACTGCAGTTATTTATTGCAAAGAATATTGCAATGATTCTGCTCTTAGAAATAACTCCACAGTAAACATTTTTAGGCCCAAATCTATTCGATTATTACCTTCAGATTGATTAACAGAGGGGGTATTACTGTTCTGATAGGTATATACATTTTTAAGGTTAGGCATACCCCAAATTGCCTTTCAGAAAGCTGTTTTGTTTTATCGATATACACTTCCAACACCTCCTGGTTATTTTTTTACCAGCAATAACTTAGAGAGCATTGATTTCTGACCTATGAACTGAGGACCTATAGACAACATTAGAGTTATTCTAAGGGGTCAAAAAAGTCATGTTCCTAGTCTAGCTTTGAGTAGAGACGGAATAAGTAATACCTTAAAGTATGATTTTTGGAAACATATCCAGATGCTGTTATAGATAAAAAGATTTTGCATTTTATTGAACTGTTTATGAATTCATAGTTTTTATCCTGTAGTTTCACAAGTACTTTTTTTTAAAGCATAATTACTTGGGAAGTATCTGTGATACTTGTTTATGTCTAAAGAAGGTACTACCTTGTTTTAAAGATTGAGAACCACTGGTCAACATCACTATAACGTCTTAGGTCATCTCTTGGCTGTCAGTTAGGGAATCACCCATTTGAACTGTTGCATCTTAAAAATTTATTAATAAGAAAGTGTACAGGACTTGATACCATAAATAAATCAGATTTAGTGACCTAAGACAACAGACAGAAAAACATCTCAGAACAAGTAAACATTTTTTGGACCATACCCACCTCTACTCCCATCGTAATAGAACCCCTCTGTTCTCTTACAGAGACACGGAAATATGCTGGCATTATCTTACTGTATCTTAAAATATGTTTTAAAGATACAGGGCTATATCAAGGTGGAAGTATTGTGTTCAACCCATTGTCTTAGCTTGAGACTTTAAATAGCTGTTGTGCCTTGCCTTGGATGTCTTGGTGAGTGGATGGTAAAATTGAAATTTGAAACTTAGATGAATTTCCCTTAGAGGAAAATAGAATAAATGTCCCATAATCTTGTATTCTAAAAGATAGACAACTAACAAAACCCCAGTTGCCTTCTTCCTCCTAGCTTTCCCTTTTACCCCAAAAGAGATTTCAAAACAGATGATCTGTAGATAAAGGCACTTGGATGTCAGGAAGAGTACTTAACAAAATGTGTCTCCTCCAAGGAACAGTTTAAACATTGTTGCCATACATTTCAGTGGCTGCAAATTTCGTTCCTGACTACTCTTAAGTTCCTTTTGGCTAAATTCATTAGTGTCATAGATCAATCATGCACTTTGAAGTCTGATCAAAATTTAAGGTAAAAATCCTCAGAGGACGCTGAGCATCTCCCAGTAACGTGAAGGAACATTTTAGAACCACCAGCCTGCTGTCACTGTGGTCAGTTGGCATTTCCGGTTTCTTAAGTTGTAAAGATGCTGACTCATTCTACTAACACTCTGCGCACTTCCCAGGGGTATCAAGATGCACTTCAGTGTTGCTTGTTCATCTACCCTTAAGAGAATGTGGTATATATTAGGAAAATGAAGACAGGTTTTGATGCAATCCATTTCAGTAACGTCAGCAGAAGTCTGAGAGACCAGAGTTGTTCTCCTGCATGTATAGGGCCGGATTTGAGGCTTAACGTCAAAGTTGTTATTCGCGCATAACAACCACTATCACTTCGCAGATCCAGTCTTAATCACCGTGGATCAACTCCTAGAGTCTCTAGAATGCCTCTTGCCAAACACCCTTAAGAGTTAGACCTGTGCCTGTTGGCAGAGTATTGGAGGGCAGGCGGTGTTTGGGCCTGACAGCTGGGCGGCACAATCCGAATTATGGCCACTTGGACGGCTCTCTTTGGCAGCCCAGCACTTTTCCTTCATGTTTGTTTCTCTGGGGAAAACTGGCAGGAGATGTCACAATTCCGTATAACCTGATGTGCAGTTTTCTCTGCCTCCTGTAGCCCCCTCCTGTAGAAGAAATGGTTGGTCCAAAGGCAGAACAATACGGGGCCTTGGTTCTAAGAATCAGGAGCCTACAAACACAGAGACCAGCAGGATATCTCTACACTTGCCCAGTCCAAGAGAAAGGGTCAGCTTTCATTGAGGAGGGGGGCTGGTTGTCGCCCCTTCCCACCTGAGATAAACTGGGGGACTCTTCTTGTCATGCTGGATGCCAGTTGTTCACTCCAGGCACTCTCATTTTTTGGTTCCCACAAGCCATCAGGATGGGTTTGATCCAGGAGACTAACTGTCTTCACATGAGGATGATCCGTTTTGATTATCCCAGCCCAGCTTTGAATGTCCAGCTCCCTCCCCCATCTTTTCCTCATCTGTGGCCAGGTAAGCAGTCTCTCTTTCATAATTTGAACTTTAACATTTGGCTATGGTCCAGAGAGTGCGGTCAGTGGATTTTGGATTTTCCACATTGCCTGGGATTCCCACAGTTAATTTGGAGTGTGTTTGGTGAGGATACTCAGATTGTCTCTAAATACCGTCTCCCACTGAGAGGAACCAGAGCTCCTTCGGGAAGTGGCTGATTCTACCTAGGGCAAGAAGGGTACAAAATGAGCCTGAAATATCTTGTCAAAGCAGAAAACAAGGAAGCTGTTGAGACTATGAGGTTATATGAGAGCTCCATGTGAAGAGGCTCATTTTGAGCATCAGAGAAAAATAATAAAATTTCAGTGGATCAAGATCCTTAAAATATGTTGAAAATGATAAGTTCATAATTATACTAAGCAAACAAACAAAACAGACCCTCTGATCAACTCTGAGATGCAGGGTAACCAACTCATCATTTTAAGAACAATCTAAGAAAGGAATCACGCATTCATCCTGCCCTTGCTATGCCAGCTGAACCTCAGGATAACAGAAGTGGTTGGTTATGGAAAATGACTTTTTACAGAAGTGTTCCAACTAATAAAGTTAGAACGACAATAGCATCATTTGGCAATCCTAATAAATGCACTTAGGCAGTGATCATGAGCAGCCTCTAACATCACAAAAAAGAGACATATGGCCACTTTTTCCTGCTTCCAGCACTGCTATAACACCTCTGTGAAACATTTTTGCAAAAAAGAAATTTGAACCTGCTCAGCCTCTAGAGCAGAGGAGGCAAACCTTCTGTAAAGGGCCAGGTAGTAGATATTTCTGCCTTTGCTGGCAGTACAGTCTCTGTTGCAACTGGGCACTCTTTTCAGTTTGCTGTAGGAGCTCAGTGCAATCATAGCCAAAACAAAAAGTGTGGCCAGGTCTGGCCCAGAAGTTTGCAGACCCCTGCTCTAGGTCTAACTATGAACTAACAGGAAGTACAGAAGACAGAGAAACTTCTTAAGCAGCATCATGTGAATGCAGTTAGCAAAATCTAGACTGTGGGAAACTCTACAAGACAAACAACCTGGTTTCTTCAACAAAAGAGTTCAGAGGAAAAAGTTAAAAATAAAGCAACTGGGGTAAGACTTTTTAAAAGGCAGGAGACCTATCAACCAGTTGCAATGTGTGGAGCTTATTTAGATCCTGATTCAAATAAACTATTAAAAAATTTTTGAACACTGGCTAGATATTAACATAGTAAAGAGTTACTAATTTTTGAGTGGGATAATGATACTGTGTATATGTACATATTCCTTAGGTGTAGAAAATATGTTGAAGGTACTTTGAATTATACCGATGTCTAGAATTTGCTTCAGTACAGTTGTTGATTTTAGAAGAAATAAAATAAGCGATGAGTTGATCATTATTTTATAAAGGATGTTGGGTACTAGGGATTTACGTTATTTTTCATATATTTAAAATCTTTCATTACATAAAGATTTTGATACATAGATTTTATAAAATATATCACTTGAAACATTTTAAAGAATGAGAAAGGATGGAATACTTGCCATTTATTCGATACTCCTGGGTCCTCCTGAAACTGATGTGAATCATCTGGCTAAGAATTGGAGCCAGAAGAGTCTTCCAGTGTTTCCCCCAAAACTGTTTACATTTGTTATACTAAATAGAGCTGACAGATATCCTACCATTTATCATTTGAGCTGACAGTTACCATTTTATTTATCTTTTGCTCATGTATTATATGTAAAATATATTTTATTTTGTAAAAAAGACTATTAGGTTGAAAACAAGCATCATCTTTTGTGACCGGCTGGGTTAATCTGCCCTTGTTGAATCAGCTAGGACTCATTCAGTGCAGGAGTCTGGCCGCAAGCTTTCACAGCCTGGAGAGGTGATGCGAGTGGTAGCAAGTGGTAGACAAGGTGGCTGGGAGCAGAGGGAGCTCACGCCCAGCCCCTAGCGGTGGTTACTGTGCGGGATGTCTGCCCTAGGAAGGAGGGCCCGGTGTTACCAGGGTCCCAGTTCATTTTCATTCTTTCTGAGAATGACTCTAAATCTAGATCATATGTGACATCTTCTAACTTGTAGTTGCTTAAAATATTTTTAGAGTGCCTTTTATTCCAAACCAAACATTTGAGCAACTGGGTTAGTCCCATGAGTCAACCTCTGATTCAGTGACTACCAGTGATAAGGCCCTTAAAGAAGACCCCGCGGCCACTAGGGTTCTAAAGTCCCGTGGCCCTGCTTTCTGTGAGCTTCCAGGCTAGTTGGGAGGGAGAAACACACTTGAAAACAAGATGAAAGGTACAGATAGGAAATGATGTGGAAATTCAGAGGAGGGGATAAATAGACTCTTCTGGGACAGTCTGGGGAAGCCTCCCACAGGCTGTGATCGGAGATGGGAGAGCACTGGTGTCACCAGGTGGAGAGTAAGGGAGAGAAGCAAAGACACGGGTACACAGGCAAGACCCAGGCCTAGACCCTTTAAGAGGACGGTTGGCAGGTTTCACAGACCAGTGGCCCTCCATCATCTACCTACAAAGGATTTTCCAGGCCAAGATAATGTTCTGAACAGTCAGGTGGACACAGGCAGCAAATAGATGAAAGTATGACCCTGAAATTCAGCAGAGGGTTTGAGGATCTGAGCCTCAGATCTGAGCACCGCCTGTGTGGATGGTTGAAGGGACGGCGTCTGGGGAGGGTGTGTTTCTCTAACGTCTGCCACTGGGAAGGGAGACGGTGCTAAATGTAAGGATGCGCTCCAGATCTGGCATTTGTAAAACCACCAACTCTGTTATTTACTACACTAAATCTCACTTGAAGCTCAGAGCAGTCCCCAGTTACTGCCCAGACATCCCCCACACTGGAAAGGAAAGGTTTGGAGTAAGAGACACCTAGAAGTACGTGGGGGAAGAGAATCCCACATTTGAAAGGTTATGCCCGTGGTGATAGCTTTATTTATAGGTTTATGATCCCCCTCCAGTGATGGCCTCAACCAGACTCTTGGTATGTGTGTGTGTATGTATGTTTTACTGTTATGAAAAGATTATTCAATAAATGGAAACATCTAAACAGATTTATAATCTTCCATACTGATGCTCTGCAATACATTTGGGCAACAGCTTTATTTCTTCTCTCTTATTTGAAAGTTTTAAGTATAATTTCTCCTAAAAATAAACAGGAGGTTACTATGTTCTTCCCATAATGAGAATCTGCTTATTGTAGAGTAAGCATTTTAGAGCCTGATTAACTCCAGCAGTTACTTCACGTAAAAGATTGTCTATTTGGATATGAATATGTATCAGTTAAGAGTTTTATAAGCCAAAGTAATTTATGAATCAGCACCGCTTTCCTGGCTACTGAACTTTGGAGAGGAGTGAAAGCTTAGTCTCAAACATGTACATAAGCCAGGTGATCTTAAACTAGGGAGCATTTAGCCTAGGAAACTTAGGCCAAGAAGAAGTCATGCCCAGAACATCAATCAAAAATAGCTCTGATTCCAAGTTCTGCATAGCTCTGACACTGTCCCAGTGCACTGTTATGAGACTGCACATAGACATCTCTCAAAAACTTCCCAAATCCAAGAAACCAAGAAAAACACCCATGGCAGCCTTCCGCCGCTTCATAATGAAACTGTTCTTTTAGCAAAGAGTCATAACCAAGCAAAATTCTGCTAAATAAGTTGGCTATTTATTTGGGAGACGATCTTTACGGACTCTGAGACATTGGAGCAGTTAAATTTTTCTCTTGTTGATCCTTTCTACCTGTTTTATAGTCGTCTACATAAATCTCTAGCATGTGGGTGAATCAACTTTAAGCTATAAGAGGCACAACCAATTTGATGTCCTTTCTGAGTGTGCAGATTCAAATATTTTATTCAAGTGGTTGCTAATCCAGGACGATTTCTTTGGGAGGCTTGGGGAGTAGAGGGTAGGCGTATAGGAGGTAAAGTCGGGATACACTATAATGCAAGAGTCAACAATTCAGATTGACGAAGTTGGCACTAGTGACCGGACTTGACCATTTGTAACAAAGAGTGTGTGGATTGTTTTATGCTTGTAATGGCTTTGTGGCATATGAAGTTTTAGAGAGGAGATTTATTTCTAGAAAGAGGGGAGGGAGGGAGGCTAGGAGGACACAGAGTCTAATTTTTAGATGAAATGAGTAAAGCCTCCATAGTCAGCATTTGGAAGCTCTCCAACGTCCAGCAGGCTGAAAGAAACTCAGGGGATTGTCATGGTATTAGAGCCAGTCCTAGGTGCCAAAGTCAAAATAGGCCATGCTGGCCATAGGAAAGCCCCAGGCAGGAGCGTATGTAGGTCACTTGCATGTTTTGAATTTAGACAGTCTGTCTTAACACAATTATTTACCATTTAAGCCCCGGAGAAGCTCTGTATGTTCTAAATTTTTTAAAATGTGATTGTTTCACAACATATGAGAAAATTGTAACATCACCTTGAATGATGGTCTTAGTGGTTCTCCTGTGACCCTGGGTTGGGGGGTGCAGGTGGGGAACTCTGCACCCAGTGAATTTCACTCTCCTCGGAAAATGTTTGAAGCTCACTGTGAGGCTCAGGACGGAGCACGATCTCTTTCTCAGTCACGTTCAATAAATATTATTTTGATGCAGTAAAAAAATAATTAACAAAAACGGAAAGTATATAAGCCATCACATTTAATCTCACATATATTTATTGAACATTTACTATGACCTGGCGTAGGAAGGAAGACAAGGAAAACCCCAGATGCCAATTTTGCCCAACGCTCCTGGTATGCTTTTCTCTGGAGCACAGAGACCTTCTTTCCCTGCACTTCAGGTCCCCCGTTTCCTAAAAGACTCCCCTCTTATTCTTTGCAGACATTCCCATATACATGCCAGGAGGGCACATTGGCTCCTCTGGAAAATTGTGCTTCGCAGAAGTTCAGGTCCCCAAGGGAGGAACCAAATTAGCCACATCATGAATTCTGCTTTTGTTTTGCCGACTGCCTCTTTTAAGTTCTTATTTAATGACAGTATTTGCTTTTCCGTAAATACATGTAAATCTCCTACCTCTTACTTGTCACAGCCGAAGGAAGCTCAGTAAGTGGTAATCAAGGAAGAAAGCATATTTCAGACAAATCACTGTAATTGGGAATATCTGTGTAAACGGTGCCGTTCTTACAATTGACAAATTTACCAATTGTTCTGCCCTGTTGTAGATCTAAGGGTATCACCTAAGTTTGTTTTAATTAACAATCCCTTAATTAAGAAAGTATCATGCTTATGGTAAAAAAAAAAGAGTCTGAGGACATAGGGTTATAAGGTAGTCATAGAGACCCGAGGGATTCACCCCCTTTTTTTAAAATCCTCCTGTGGTTTCTTGTGACCCTTAGAAGGAAATCCAAGAGCCATACATACTGGGGTCTCTGGGCCTTAGGGTTCTGGGCCTTTCCTCCTGTTCACGTCTCCCCCAACTCCCTCCTCGGTGGCCACGTGCTGGGGGCGGGGGCGGGGGTGGGGGGATGCTTCTTTCTCATTCAGGACTCATCACACCTGTTCCCATGGCAGAGGTGTCTTCCCTGGCCTGCTGTCCCTCATGTTGTCCCCGCCTCGTCCTTCGTTTGCAGGCACAGTGTTTTACTGCCGGGGTCCTGATCCCTCTCTGAAGTTACTTTATTGCTTCCTGGCTGATTATCTGTCTCCCCTCTACAGTGTAAACTCCAGGAAGGCAGGGGTCTTGCCCATCTATTTATGGTTGTATGCCCAGTGCTTCAAAAAGGGCCTGGCACATGCTAGTTCTCAGTAAATACCGCTACAGTTGGATGAAGGGTAGTTGTAAGATTGAATGGCACATAACTGGGAGCCTGCCAGGTGGAGGCTCCCTTCCACTCCCTCCCCCAGCCCCCTAACAAAATATGGCAAAAACTGCTTAATCCATGCTATTCTATTTTAAACAAATTAACAAAGCACTCAATTATACTGAGTACAATAAATCATACCTAATTGAATATAAAGTAGTCCCCCCAAAGGTGTTCATTTAAGAATTCACATATTTTTTTAATCTAATTTTTCAGGTTGTCCTTGTCGAAAGGAACCATGAATTGGCATTTTCCCTTCTTCCTTGTGGCCACAGTGACGTTGCCCTCCGTGTGCTCCCAGTTCAACCCCCTGTCTCTGGAGGAACTAGGCTCCAACACAGGAATCCAGGTTTTCAATCAAATCGTCAAATCCCGGCCTCATGACAATGTGGTCGTGTCCCCCCATGGGATCGCGTCTGTCCTGGGGATGCTTCAGCTGGGAGCCGACGGCAGGACCAAGAAGCAACTCACCACGGTGATGAGATACAGCGTGAATGGTGCGTGCCCTGTGGGCTCTGGCCGGTGGGGCCTCAAGCGAGTCCTGCATCCGGAGGGGCTTCTCTGGTGCCATTCTGGCATCCAGGACGGATGTGCCAGTGCTGGAAGTGTCTTGACCGTGCTGGTGACCACATGAATCTGTGTGGGTGAGAGAAGTGCAGAGAGCCACGCACACACACGCACACACACACAAATCCCTGTAAAAGGCATGCAGTGTGCATGAGCTCTGTGAGCTCTACCCGTGGCAGTCTCCGTGTGATACTGTGCTGTAGTCTTCCAAGGTGTTACCACTAGGGGAAACCGAGCAAAAGGCACAGGGGATGACCCTGTATATTGTTTTGCAACTTCCCGTGAATCTATCATTATTTCAAAATAAAAAGCTAAAAAAAAAATTTTTTTTTTTGAAGTCAGGCCCAGTGGAAAAGGTTTGAATTGTTGTTTTGAATTATCTGTGTACACTTAAGAGTCTCTGTCTCCTAGCACTGGTGCTTCGTGGCTCCTGCTCAGGTTTCATCCCCCAGAGTCTACCTTGCACCTGCCTCTTGAGTGAGGGCCGCGTGTGAGGGAGCAGAATGGGACCCGCAGCCTTCCTCTGGGGCCACTGGGCACCGCGGCCCTAAGCGAGTCCCTCTGCACGTCAGAGTCTTCGCTGCTTTATTGGAAAACGAGGGAGTTGCCCTTTCCATGTTCTTCCATTCCTGTTAGCCTCATAAAGTTCTAGGAATCTTGACTGCATTGATGCCTTTGGCTGGGAGAGGAAGACCAGAGGGACAGGCGGGGGTTCGAGAACTCCGTGCCTCACTCCATGCTCCTGGGTGGCTGTGTTCAGTGTCACCTCCTGAGCGGCCAGCCCCAAATGCCTAAACTTGCCCCGCTCTGTTTACATGGCCTTCAGTTTCTCATGAGTCTGCAGTTGGATCACCTTTCAGAAGCGTGGAATGACTTAGTACTTGGAACACACCACTCTGCCCCTTGCTTGGACGCTCGGAAAACTCTTAGTGATTTATCGCTTCCCAGTGAATCACTGCTAGAATTTACGGCCCTTACCAGTGCCATCGAGACCCTGTCAGCTAGTACAGTTCCAACGCAGGGACTGGACTTCTGTTTCACACTGAGCCACATTCATTCAGAGCAGTATTTCTAAAGTTTTGACAGTGTTGCCTGTGGGTGGCTTCCTTCCCCCACGCTTGTTTTCTCCCGAATCACTAGCTGTTGTGTTGTGAAATGGGGCTTCCAGTCAAGAGACAGACTGTTTTAGGGGAGCCCGAGTGGTTTTTCAGGCCCTCTGAGAACTCAGGATAGTGATGCTCTTACCAAGGACAGAGGCAGAACAGTCTGGGGCAGGAGAGGAAGATCTACACCAGTCTTTTTGTGGCAGGAGACTGAGGCATGTGGAGGAGGCCATGTGGCCAAAAGGGACAGGTGCTGGGTCTTGGCCTCTGCTGTTCCCTTACCAATAAAGTGGGCCTGCCCCAAAGAACAGCACAAAAGGGAGGGTCATGAGAAGCCAAACAAAGGGCCAAAGGGCCACCTCCCTGGGCCCCGGGGCCGACTCAGCCTGCCCTTATCTAGTGGGTCTGCAGAAGAGACACTCAGCGTGTGGCAGGTCAGCTCTCCAGGACACCATCACTGTGACCCCCTGCAGGCTGTTTGAGGACAGTGTCATTTTGAAAGGACCCCAAGCGAGTAACCCAAGAATCTGTAATTCGAGCTCACTACAGAAACACATTTCATTCTTACAATTTATTTTCCTCTTCTCCGTGTTCTAAAAGCAAATGGAGTATGTATGAATGGCTCGTGTTAAAATAAAGCTTACATTGCCATAACATTAATCCCCATGCTTTTTGAGCTTGAGATCAGGTAAAAACCACACTGTTCTTGGATGGTGGCACCTGGCAATTTTTTATGGTCTTTCGAATGCTTATTTTATTCATCTTTTTTTCCAAAATAGAAAAAAAAGAAATCGCAGCGTTAAATCTTTGGCAGGAAAGAGCACTAGAGATTGCTAGGAAAGAAAAAGAATGAATTAGGAAGATTCCTTGGATGTATTTCCCCATGGCTACGTAAGGAAGAGTCTGCCAGTCTTCCTAGTGACCTGGCACCAAGAAAGTCTCCCAGGAGGACAAGGTCTATGTGGGCGAAGGTGTTGAGATGCCTTGAATATGCTAGAAGCACCACTGACTTAAGAAATATTGCTGCATTTTTCCATTTCTCCTCCAGGAGTCGGTAAAGTGTTAAAGAAGATCAACAAGGCCATCAGCTCCAAGAAGAATAAGGACATTGTGACCGTGGCCAATGCAGTGTTCGTGAAGAACGGCTTCAAGATGGAGGTGCCCTTTGTCACCCGGAACAAAGACGTGTTTCAGTGTGAAGTCCAGAACGTGAGCTTTGAGGATCCAGCCTCCGCCTGTGATTCCATCAATGTGTGGGTCAAGAACGAAACCAGGGGTGAGTGGCCTCGGTTCCCCGGGAACCGTTTTGTACGATCGTATACCCTGTGAATGAAAGTGTGAGGGGGACTCTGAGCTTCTAACAGGTCCCGTGGCCCTCCCGTTGTGAAACGCCCGGACCCCCCTGGCTGGTGTGTCTGTGCTCTCTTAGCAGGTTGCATGACTCCGTCTACCTTCCTTCCCTTTTCTTGCTGCCTCCACCCCGCTGTGCTGTTCGGGACGTTTCTCCCTGGGGCCTGGGCAGCAGAGTAGACTGCAGCCCCGCTGACTCTCCCCTTTCCCCACTACACCTCCTCCCTGGAGGCCTTGCCCGCAGGCCCTGGCCTAGTCTGCAGGCTCGGTTGCTCAGTCCTTCCTATGTTTCTGTGACTGCCCCTCTCCAACCTGCGAGATTTGGGATTGATCTCTCTCCTTGCTTTCCTTCCCTCTCGCTGCTGTCCCCTTCACGAAGTAGGTGCCTCCGCTTGGCTTACTGTCAGCATGTGATTATGCGTTGTCTGTGCCCCGTTACTGTAGCATGATTACGTGTTTACATGCGTTTCTCCTCTCATTAGACTGAGGAAATGTCTAACGTGGGTGTTTTAAACCTGTTAATTTGCAAACTAGAGGTCTAGTTGGAAATACTCTGGACTAGAGATGGGTCCAGAACAACAGAGGAAAGTGAACACTGCAGATACAGGCTGGGGAAGCTTTTTTCATAGGAGGTAGAGTTAAGGTCACAAGAAGGGACCCAAAGACTCAATTGGGACCCAAGGACAGAATGTGAGCAAATTGGCTTTTCGGGTCCTCTTTCTACAAGCATGGTTCTGAGGGCACCTGCCTCAGAATTATCCAGAGCATTTGTTTTGAATGCAGGTCACTGAACCCCAGCCTCCTGTATCCGAATCTCTGAGGGACGGGTCTAGCATTCTGCGCTGAAATGACTGCTCCCCCCGTCTGCCCCCACCTCCCACCCCCCAGCAGACTTGTATACGCAAATGGCTGAGAGCATATGACAGACTAGTGCAGTGATGGACCAGGAGGGCCTGGGAGGGTGGAGGAGAGCCAGAGTGGTTTTGGTCAGTCCACGGCATTCCTTCTCCACAGGTCCTGGATAGCAAGATCCAGGCTTTCTTCCTAAAACCACAGAACAATCCCGAGACCTGTGAGTGTGGAAGGTTTAGTGGTTCTTTCTGGGCCTAGAGTCCTAAGAACAGTGGGTTGCTGGCACTCAGAGCTGGATGGCTGGATGACTATGGCATGTCGGTTCCCCTTGCTAGCCTTCTTTACCAATGTGCTGGTCACAGTAAGTCACACTTGTGTGCCACGTGACAGAGGTCAAACTACCTGGACACACACTGACTCAGTTGCTTACTGCATCTGTGGAGGGGAGTGTGGTAAGATTCAGCCGTGTTTTTCAGCCCTACAGACCCACTCCTTCTTTATAAACAAAGATTTTTACTATTCACTCTACCATCCTGAAAGGAAATTCACAGCTCATGTAACCTGTGCACAAGTACACAAAATTTTTATTCTTCTTTTTAAATTGTTTTCAGGGTTTTTTTTTAATTTTTTATTGTTATGTTAATCACCATACATTACATCATTAGTTTTGGATGTAGTGTTCCATGTTTCATTGTTTGTGCATAACACCCAGTGCTCCACGCAGAACGTGCCTTGTTTTCATTTTTTTTAAATGTTTTATTTATTTATTCATGAGAGTCAAAGAGAGAGAGGCAGAGGCAGAGGGAGAAGCAGACTCCCCACTGAGCAAGGAGCCCTATGCAGGGCTCGATCCCAAGACCCCGGGATCATGACCTGAGCTGAAGGCAGACGCTTAACCATCTGAGCCACCCAGGCGCCCTCGTTTTCAGTTTTTAAAGATTATATTTATTTATTAGAGAGAGCGTGTGCACACACAAGTGGGGGGAGGGGCAGAGGGACAAGCAGAGTCTCCACGGAGCAGTGAGCCTGTTGTGGGGCTTGACATGGGACTCGATCCCAGGACCCTCAGATCATGACCTGAGCCAAAGGCAGGTGCTTAACCGACTGAGCCACCCAGGTGCCCCACAAGTACACAAAATTTTTAAAAATTAGTATAATGCCAAACTGTAATACAAGGAAAAACAGAACTAATTTATGTATGTAGTTCAGTAGGTAAACCCTTGGGTACCAACTACACCTGAGAACGTAACGAAGCAATCGTATTCTTAGAATAATTGCGAGCTGACAGCTACAAAAACAGACCGAGACAGGTATGTCATACCAGTGACATGAAAACCACAAGCTGCCTTCCGATTTTTCTGAAGACTTCTTTTCTAAAACTGCAAAATTCTTGGTAAATTTCAGAACACAGTAAGAAGAGTCTCCGCTTGATGTGCACGGCAGTGATATACCTAGAAAATTCAGTGTACAGTAAGAACATGCCCCCAAACAGATACCTTTGTGTTTATGTGGAAAAAAGAGTGAGGTTGTGGGCTCAGGGGATGATAAGCTGGTTTGTTGCTAGCGTGAACATCCAGCGGGGGCGTTTGGAAGCCACATGGCAAGCAGGACACTTCTTTACCGTGTGGGACCATTTGGAACATTGCAGGACAAGTAGCATCTCTGGCCACCTGCCATTCAGCTGAAAACTCTCCCACAACTTCACATGTTGCCCCTTGGGATGATCTGCCTCACTGAGAGGCACTTACCTGCCTGCCACAAGGACCCTGGAGATGGAACAGTCCACATTTGAAAGACCACCCAGCGCAGCCCACAGAGATGACTATTCCTGCCCACTGCAGAGGGGGAGAGCCAGACACGAAGGTCCTTTCCTGTGTGAGGGGGTGATGGCCCAGCCAGGGCTGCATGCCTGGGGCTCCAGCCCCAGCTGCTCCTTCACCTACTCTGTTCTCATGCCCTGTGCGCTTCGTCCCGGTCCCTCTAACTCACCAGGCTCTCTCCTATCACAGCCAGCTACCCGGGGTGCTTTTGTTCCCCCTTCCCCTTGCTAACGCCTATTCATTTTCACACCATCCCAGGAATGGCTTCATAGTTAAAAGTACAGGCTCTAAGTTTGGATCTCAGTTCTGCCACTTCCTGGCTGTGTAACCTGGGGCAAGTTACTTAACCTCCCGGTGCCTCGGAGTCCTCATCTGTGTAATGGAGATATGATAGTGACAACTACTAAAATGGTTATAACAACATTAAGGTTACATTAAGGAATTACATTAAGGAATGTAAATAATAACACGTTTAGGAAAGTGCCTAGCACTTAACAAATGTTCAGCAAGTGTGAGCTGTTTTTTATAGCTATTAGGTCAAGTAATTCTTCAAGGAACCCATCCCTGACCCCACTGACCAGATCAGATCCCCCTCTTATTTGCCCTCACATCTTTGAGTACTTCTGCTTTGAGGTATTTATTACTATTGCATACACTTTCCTGAGTCATTTATGCCAACCTCCCCCTCTCTCTTCTCCATAGCTTTCTGAGAGCGGGCTTCATTTTTTGTTTGTTTATTTTCTTACCTAGAAGAGTACTTGGCATATGGTAGGTAGGTATCCAAGAATGGATGGTGGGGTGGTAGATGGATGGGTCGATGGGTCGATGGGTGGATGGGTGGATGTATGTATGGATGGGTGAATGGGTGGGTGAATGGGTGGGTAGGTAGATGGGTGGATGGGTATGTGGGTGGCTGGGTGGATGGATGGATGGATGAATGGGTGTGTGGATGAGTGGGTGGGTAGGTGGATGGTTGAATGGGTAGGTGGATGGATGGGTGGGTATGTGGATGGATGGATGGATGGGTAGGTGGATGGATGGGTAGGTGGATGGATGGGTGGCTGGGTGGATAGATGGATGGATGAATGGGTGGGTGGATGAATGGGTGGGTATGTGGTTGGATGGATGGGTAGATAGGTGGGTGGTGGGATGGATGCGTGTTTACTATACATAGTTCTTGATGGCAGGTCCTCTACATGCTTCCTTGCTTCTAAACCATACATTTCTCACCTTTTTATCATTTCTTGTTATTTCTTCATTCCCCCTTATTGTATCTTAGTCTTGACAGTGTCAATCAGAGGCTTTGGGTGTGGGAAGATTTCTTTATAGACACTTAATGAGCACTGACTGTGTGCTGAACACAGAGATAGGCTTGATTTTTTTTAAAGTGGAATGACAGGGTCCTTGCTCTTGTGCAGTTTATGGTCCAGCTGGGATAGAGAGACACATTAAATTTGGCTGGAACAAAATACCAGAGGTACGGGCGCCTGGGTGGCTCAGTTGGTTAAGTGACTGCCTTCGGCTCGGGTCATGATCCTGGAGTCCCGGGATCGAGTCCCGCATCGGGCTCCCTGCTCGGCGGGGAGTCTGCTTCTCCCTCTGACCCTCTTCCCTCTCGTGCTCTCTGGCTCTCATTCTCTCTCTCTCAAATAAATAAATAAAATCTTAAAAAAAAAAAAAATACCAGAGGTATAATGGTGGTGCTGAGTGTTGAGCTTTATGGAAACTCCTGGAAGTTTGGGAGGAGGGTCTGAGGAGGTTTATTATAGGTACATTCCTATATGTGCTCCATAGAGTGGAGCTATGTCTTAAAGGCACCTAGGGGTTGGACTGGGTGATGTTTCCAGCAAAGGCAAGACACAACCTTCATTGCCGGGAGCCAACTGTAAGGAGTTTGCTATGGGCTGGGGCACAGAGCTGTAACTTCCTCCCACAGGACAGAAGCTGCCCTTGCATACAATGATGACCATTTATAGCTTGGGGATTCTCCTTCAGATCCTGACTTAGGATGGCATTGGCACCCTCTTGTGTGAGTAAGGAGTAGTGATGAAGCTCTTACTGAGGACCCTGGGGTCTGGGCAGCCTCTGGATGTGGCTCTTGACCATGATTTAATGCAAACGTTTGTTTGTTGGACATCTGAGTCTTCTTGAACATCATCTAAAAGGACTTAAAGCTCTCTCACCTTATTTAGACATTCTTGCTTCTTCAGAAACTATTGATTTTACTCTAACCATTTAAAGAATTATAACTTGCATTTATATTATGGTACTACATTTTTTTTGTAATGCTGGGGCCAAAAGCTACAGTAAACTAATTTTTAGTTGTAAACTAATTAGTAAACTAATTTTTAATTGCTTTGGGTATCAGTAATCCCTCGTAAACACATACACAGCTGAATCTTCAAAGACTGAGCAAAAGGAGCCTTAATGAAAACCCAAGCCTTCAAGCACAGATAGCATTTGAGAAAAGGGTCTTTGTGGCCTCAGAGAACATTTTGAAACTCTCGCAGTAGTTTGCTCCTTCACTCCCAACACAAACAAGATGGATGATCCTTGACATTTTGTGGAGCGAATTTCCCTTCAAAGTCAGGAGGCCTTCCAGGATAGACCCCATTTCTTTTTATCTCTATAATATTACCACCTCACTTGATCCCTAACTCCTAAACATAGACACTAATTTTTCATTCTAGCCCTTCCTTAAGTAGCTTTGAGGTGTTGCAGTACCAGGGATTCCAAACGAATGCCCAACATTTCTAAAACCTTCAGAGAAATTAAACATTTATCCTTGATAAAATTGCACAGGCCGAAGAGCTTCATTTTTGACTGGGATTAAATCCGCCCCGTGGTTGAAAGAGCAAGAGCATGTCTTGTGCTGCTGGCAAACCCTCCTTGGCAGTTGCACATGTCAATTATTAGAAAAGATAGGGAAATTCATTATTAGTTAAGTATAGCTTATTTAGATGAGTAAGATTTTCTAAAACATGGGGTTCATAGGAAGTTAATTATAAAATTTCTTTTTTAAAAAAATTTTATTTGAGAGAGAGAGCATAAGCCGGGGGGGGGACGGGCAGAGGGGGAGAAGCAGATTTTCGCTGAGCAGAGAGCCTGATGTGTGGCTTGATCCCCGACCCCAAGCTCATGACCTGAGCCAAAAGCAGGTGGTTAGTCAACTGCACCACCTAGGTGCCCCGGTTATAAAATAATTTCTTGATACTCAAATAGAGGATCTCTAAAGACTTTTCGGATTCACTGATTTTAGCTTTAATTTTTCAGTTTTCATTTTTAGTGAGGAAAAAAGAGAAAGTACCAAAAGGGTATTGTAAACAGTTCCTTTTTAAAGTCTTTTAAGGGTGCCTGGGTGGCTCAGTTGGTTAAGCAACTGCCTTTGGCTCAGGTCATGATCCCGGGGTCCTGGGATTGAGCCCCGCATCGGGCTCCCTGCTCCACAGGAAGCCTACTTCTCCCTCTCCTGCTCCCCCTGCTTGTGCTCTCTCTCTCTCTCTCTCTGACAAATAAATAAAATATTTTTTAAAAAAGTCTTTTAAAAATTCCTTTGATTTTTTTTCACTGTCCATGCTCCAGCACTGCCTTTTGCCCTCAAATGGACTGCCAATCCTGAGTTTTTCCCTTGCCTGTTCTGTGACCTTCCAGGTATGATCGACAACCTGCTCTCCCCAAATCTCATCGATGGTGCGCTCACCAGACTGGTCCTGGTCAATGCCGTGTATTTTAAGGGTTTGTGGAAATCACGGTTCCAACCCGAGAACACAAAGAAACGTACGTTTGTGGCAGCCGATGGGAAGTCCTATCAAGTGCCCATGCTCGCCCAGCTCTCCGTGTTCCGATGCGGTAAGTATCCACGTGGCCACGCCCCACCAGCCCTCACTTTGTCCAAGAGCAGCTCTGACTTTGATTTTTTTAAAAAGGACAGGGAAATGGAGGGCAGGATTGTTTTAAAGTCCATGGTAAAGTTTTGTATTCTTTACAAAGGTTATGTATTAATACAGCATATAGGCTTTTAGGCAGAAAATTTAAAAAGCAAGGACAGCTCACAAAATATGAAATATAAATAGGCTTTAAGCCTATGAAAGCATTATCAGGTCATCATAAAAGTAAAAATTTGATTCTTTTCCACTTACCAGAGCTACAAACCTTACAAAGATTGACAAAGCCCAGTCGTGGCTCTGGTTGGTGGTTGGGCAGGGAGGATCATGGTGGCTGGACGGAGCTGTGGGATGGGGGACTTCCTCGGAGCCCATGTAGTGATCCCACACCAAGGAATGTAAACTCTGAAGATCATCTCACCCTAGCAAATAAATCAAAGCCAGATACATACGTATAGTGGAACATATGGGATAAATAGATTTAGATTTACATAAGTAGAGAGATGATACAATATAGGGTTGATTTCAGAAAACAAGTTCTAGAACAGCAGATGCTGATTCATCTCATTTACGTAAAATACTTTCTATATATTCCTCCATCTGTGGAGACACATCTTGGAGGATATTCAATAAAATGTGAACGGTGGTAGTATTTCAAGTGATTATTTTTCTTTATTTGAATCTGCAAATTTTTGAAACAAGCACGTGTCAATTTTACGATCCAGAAAACGATGACCAACCCCTGCTGTCATTGCCACAGCATTGATAAACGAAGCCTGGTGATTCTTTTTTTTAAGCCTGGTTTCATCGAAGCAGTTGTCATCCAATTTAAATTGATGCTTTTCCTCTGTAAGTTAGCCTTTGTGTCTCCGATCTGTACCTAGACACATGGGCCCCGAGTACTACCTTGGCATATTCAGTCTGTGTGAGCTCAGTGCTGCTCAGTGTTTCCCCCGCTGCATGATTCTCTAAGCGAAGGAATGGTTCAGGCCAGGGCTGCAATAAACAAAGTCACACTCCTTCTTGCTTCTTGTTCATCAAGCTTCTAGGTAAAATTTTGTCATTCCCTCAAATGTTTCTTTACAAGATAATAGGTATTTAAAAGCCCTGCAGAAAGATAACGTGCTCAGCAACTGAGAATAATAAAAGCTCCTTTTGCCCAGAAGTCATCCCCTGTTTCCCATGGTAGCCCAGCCCTCCCTACTCCCCGCTGGTGTTGCCAGGAAGACCTCACTGGAACGCCAGCAAAGCCACCAGCTCATATCTGAAGCAAAGCCCTTTTATTTTAGGTCAATCTTTATACACATTCTCTGTTCTAATAAAACAACTGAAAGTGAAGGGCCTTCAGTGATTTTATGTTTCTCTTGCTGGGAAATAAATGTCAGTAGCGAAAGATTAAAATGCAAGGATCCTGTAGACATTCCTATGAAACACGAATATGTTTGTTTTTACAGGAATGGAACATCTTTTCTGGATTATAGAGTATGTTCCTAGAGAGGGAGTTCCATATCCGGGTAGCTTTTCCATTGAGAACCGGTTTGTCTAAGAGTGTATGTGTGTGTGTTACAGAAAGTAATGCACAAATGCATTCTTGTTGTCAAGGATTCTAACCGCATAGAACCACAGTAAGCTGGATGCCTTCCCTCCATCTTCCCTGAGTCATGCCTTCCCTTCTCCATCCTCTTTCCCCCTGTTCTGAGGCCTCAGGAGTCTGCATCGGGGCTCCCCGCCTCCCGTTGAGTTGGCTGTGGGGTGAACTAGCAGGTGATAGGACTGCGGGAGGCGAGGGTTTGGGGCATTGACTTCCAGGCCCTCCCTGTGGTCCCCAGGGCTGCCGCATCCCGGTGAAAAGGGTCTCCACTCCTGAGCAGGTGTGGCCAAGAGCACTTTCTGTCTGGGTCACCATGCCGCCCTCCCCGCTCCCAGCCTACATTGGATAATGTTTGTAGCCCAAGGTACTCTCCTGAGTGGCTTCTCTGTTCTCTAGCCATGCTTTATAAGAACTCTCGTCATTAAACTCCTTTTCAGTGACCCAGTGATCCTGTCTCTTCCTGTCGGACCCTTACTGGTCTGCACTGAATTCAGAACAGAAGGAACCCCCAGCTCTCCGCTGTTCTCGTTCCCTCACAGTAAACACAGTGGACAGCCACTGTCCTTGCCCCCCTCCCTGCGCCTTTCACGGGGGTTGACTGAGTAACCCGTTCGCTTCCTGGGCTGGGCCACAGAGCTCACGGGGGTCCCACGTTCCCTGGTTTCCCTCTTGGGCCAGCACAGCAGCTTCTCACAGTGAGACAGGGCACATCTGTCTTGTTGCATCTGTGAGGACAGCATAGCAGCTATTTGTTTTCGTGACCACAGACTGCTTAGCTGGTCACCCCCTCGCTGCCTGTCGCCAGTCTGGCCAGCACGACCAGCCAGCGCTCAGAGATGGGCCATTGCTGCTGAGCTCAGAGGCCACCCTGCCCACTCACACGACCTCAGCAGCAACCCCCCCCAACCCCCCCCCCCGTCGCAGGTGTTCTGGGCCTCACCATGCCCCCTCAGCCACTTTGTAGAAACATTGCATTCCTTGTATCTGTCTTCCAGACCATCCCCCCCAAGACGCTGTCAAGACCTTGGAGAAGATTCACTTAATAACGTTAAGAAGAGAGGGTGGAAAATGAAAGAGCAGGGAAAAACCCTTCTGACTATGTCCCATAAACTAGAAGCACTTTGAGGATAGAAATTCTTCTAATTAATTAAAAAAAAAAGGACTTGAAATTTTTTTTTTTAGAAGTGTATTTCTTTTTTTTTTTTTTTTTTAAGATTTTTTTATTCATGAGAGACAGAGAGAGAGAGGCAGAGGCAGAGGGAGAAGCAGGCTACCCAAGGAGCAGGGAGCCCGATGCGGGGCTTGATCCTAGAACCCTGGGATCAAAACCTGAGCCGAGGGCAGATGCCCAACTGACTGAGCCACCCAGGCGCCCAGAAGTGTATTTCATGCCCATTGCAAAATCTACAAATAAAACATTGTAATGAGGCAGAAAGTAAATGTTCTTCTATAACTCCATTTCCCAGCATAAGAACCCCTATTTAAGTGGTAGGTATATAATTTGAGACCTTTTCTATGGATATATGTCTGTGAATATGTCTGTGAAACTTTTTTGCATACATAGGATTGCCCTGTAATTTCTATTCTGTAATCTGCTGTATACATTAGATAGTGTATTGTGGAAAACTTTGTTAATCCATGTGGATTTATTTCATCCTTTTATCAGCTGTACAACATTCCATGGCATAATGTATTATAATATCCTATGGATATTGTTATTATATATATTATTACATTTTTCCTGTAATAAACACTTCAGCGAGCATTCTTGTACATAAATCTTTAGAAACTCAGAATTTATAAAGGTACTTTCATTGAATAGGAATTGCTGAGTCCAAAGTTGTTATAATTTTTTTGATTTTATGGTTATGAGTTTAGGCATAAAACACTTTATTTTGAAAGAAGACCACAAAGAATTCCAAATATATGTATATATGTAGGTATATATAAATATATATATGAATATACAGTATATTTCAAGCTTCCATTCTCCTCTGAGCTTCCAACTCATACCTACCTATCCAAATTACCTCTCTACTTGGTTGTCTATTAAGTTTTAGTTCCATGGATGAAATATATTATTGTCCTCACCCATCTGGTTCTCCCGCCATGTTCCTTAGCTCAGCAAATGGCACCTATCCGCACCCAGTTGCTTAAACCACACCTTCTTCCCCTTCAGCTCTCCCCATACCCCCTTTGCATTTCAGCTAGAATATGGATCACCACTACATGCACTGGATCTGGTTTTTGTTTTCAAATCTGTATTTCAATTTCTTCTGAAGTATAGCTGAAACAATTCGCCAGGAGCCCAGGAAATCCATAAAACTACTTGTAGTAGAAGGTAATTGGAGGGGTTTTCATCTATAAAGGTTTCCTGATGTTCAATATTTAAAATATTCTCTCTGATTTCAGGGGCCAAGAGGAGTTCTTAACATTTCAATGAGTCTAGTTACTTCCTCCCTTGTAGAATTTAAAGAAGGGGTCAGAGTCTTTAGGGGGCTTTCCAGAAAATCTGGATCATCCTCAAAGTACCACTTACAGAAAGTTCTAAATCTTCTCCATGTTTTTAATACTTGGTTCTTTGCCTGTTACTTCTCATTAAAGGTTTTGTTGATCCCCCTTCATCCAAGAGAAAAGATTTCTCTTCCCTTCTAATCTATTTCCTACTTTCCAGCATGAATGAATCCTGCTTCATTCACATTTTTCTATACTCCAGCATCAATGCTCATTAAAGAACACTCCGTCTACGTCCCAGATGTTGAAGCGTGGAGAACCTGGGCGGGACCTTTTAACGGAAAGGTATCTGGGTCAAAGACAGGCTCCCTGCTCTGACACAAGGCTCCAGATCCCCATCCTTGCTTGATTCATTCTGCCCTGGAGCTGTGCCCATTGCAGCAGCTGTGGTTTCTCTTGGTGGATTGAGGCTGCATTTCAACTTTTTGAGCAGTGACCGAGCACTCAAGAAAAAACGCATTTTGCAAAGCTTCTTCCATCAGTAGATGAAAGTTTTTACTATGTGCAAACCTCTGTGCTGAGCACTGTACTGCTTGTATTGTCTCGTTGAATTTTCACAGCAACCCTGTAAGCCAGGCACCGTTACCCCATTTTATAGATGAAGAAACTAAGACTTGGAGTTAAGCCACTTGCCCAAGACCCAGAGCTAGTGCGTCAGAAGAGGCAGGATTTGAACCCAGATTCTAGAACTCCAGATCTAGTGTGTTCAACCTCAGCCTTTGTCCTCTGTGAGAAGACACTGAGAAAAGCAGCCCTTTAGTGATCAGGTTAGGAGAGGAGGAGGGGGTGTGTACAGAGGCATCCTAGCCAACATTTGCCATCAGATCCTGTGATCAGAAGCAGAAGTGGGGCCAGGGAGAAACGAATCATCGGGCAAATGTGAGTGGGTACAAAATACTTAGTGGTTATTCATATTACTGATCAGTTAATGGTGTATCCAGTGGAGGGTGCCTGGGTGGCTCAGTCAGTTAAGCGGCTGCCTTCAGCTCAGGTCATGATCCCAGGGTCCTGGGATTGAGCCCCACATCGGGCTCCCTGCTCAGCGGGGAGTCTGCTTCTCTATCTGCCCCTTTCCCCTGCTCGTGATCTCTCTCTCTCAAATAAATAAAAATCTTAAAAAAAAAAATGATGTATTCAGTGGAGGCTGGATTCACTGGTGGAGGTAGAAGCTGTCTCCCCAACTGGGAAACACACCCCAGCTCGTAATTTTTCATTATTCATGACCCTGATTCTTCTTATCACAACAGTAAATGTTTCTAGAAGTGGTTAACAGATGCCTCCAGGTCCTTATTTCATGCCCTGGAGCAAATCATTAATTAACCTCTTCCCAAACCACACAGTTTCTAGAACAGCTCTGCCAGGGTTGGGGCCTCCTATTTTCTTTGAAGATTAAAGGGCTCATTAGGAAGTGGTATTTTTTCTGACTCTCCCATTGGTTTTCCAGTTTCTGCCGAGGCCATTTTATTACACAAGGTAAAAGGAAATTTAAAGAGTCCCGTCTTTGATTCTCAGGCAGCCCCAGGACAGAAGCGACCTTGAGTGACAGTCTCTAGGCATCTGGAGCCAGGCTGGGTGGCTCAGGGTTACTGAGCGGCCCCTCAGGCAAATGCAGCAGGATGGGAACGGGATGTACTGAGCACCCCCCAAATTGCCCACAGTTTGCTTCCTGAAGGAGAAACTCAAATGTCATCCTGTCATGTCACATATTCTAATAGCGTTGCTATTCTTTATCATATTTTATAGCTAAAAGTGTTCGTTATGTAACAAAGACAAAGTTCACAGTCTCTCTCCCTTTCTCCCTCCCTCCCAACCCCCCACCCGTGGAGAACTGGCTTATTGAAGTTCCCTGTCTAACATGCGGTGACTGGCAGAGGTCGTCCCCAGAGAAAAGACAAGTGAAAACCATGAGAGAAACTCGCTTTCTCTTTTCTCTTTTTCTTAAATGCATTATTCTTCTAGGTCGTCTAGAGCAGGGGGAGGAGGTGGAAGGGGCCAGGCCCTGCTAAGCGCCTTACATATTTTTCTCATTTAATCATCACAGTGACCCTGTGAGGGGCGTACTTTTAATGTCCCTGATGTCTCCACTCTCCGTAGTAAGAGGCACACAGAGGCTAAGTGCCTCACCAACATCACTGCGTTCTTAAAAAGTCTGAAGTGCTTAATAAACCATTTCAGAGATCCACCAGATCTAGAAATGCTGGCTTTCCATTTGCATAGTTAGTTTTAATAAGTCTCTCATTACATGCCTAATGTAAAGGTTTCACGGGATCCTAAGGCACGCTCCATGGAAGACTCTTTCCCGGGGAGCCAGGGGCCTCCTTGGGCCCCATACCCCTGAGCTGCTCCTCCGGCTGGGGCCTTCGTGAGCACACTAGCACCAGCTCTGACCAGTAGCACACAGTTGTGCTGCTCAGCTGCTGAATGTTTTGAATGTTTTACATGGAATAAAAGGGTTCTAGGAGCAAATGAGTTCAGGAAACCTGGGGATAGCTAAACAGCTCTCCTTCAGAACATCTCAGAGCCTTTACAGCACTGGTGTATATGATGAAGCTGCAAGAAGAATCAGTCCAGTGCTTCCTAAACTAACTGGGATATGGAATCTCTTTGTCTACTGGGCGACATACAGGTTGTGTGTTCCCCAGACCGCCATTTTGAGAAGTGCTGGTCTAAATTGTTTTCAGGTTTCCATTAGTAAGTATAAATATCATAAGGTATCTAAAAGCTGTAAGGACAGTTACTGGAATGGGTGAAGAGTGAGTAGGGAGTCGGGGTAGTGGAGAAGGAAGGTCATCGTTGGCATTAGACGTATTGAGTCTTAAGTCCTGGCGTTCCACTTCTTTGGCCCACGTGTCCCTTGGCAAGTTACTTAATCTCTCTAATTGTAGCCTCCCCAGCTATGAAATAGGGCTGCTTGTACTACCTCATGGGGCGCTGTAGCTTCTAAATGTGTTGAAGTGGTTGGCAGGGGACCTAAACAACGGAGCTGTTCATCCGGTTCTCCTTTCTCTTCACATGCTCACATAGGCTCAGCCAAAAGAACCATTCTCAGGCAGTTCAAATTCATTCCTTTATTCACATGATAAGGGTCAGCTTCTTGCAAAGCACTGTATTCTAAGTCCCTCATGATCTAGTTCAATTCAACTCAACAGAATTAATGTTATTTTAGTGACGCCCAAAGGCATTATGTTAAGACATGTCAAAATTGAAGAAAGATAATTCTTTACCAGGGAAAGAAGAAACAAGTGTCTCTTTATCCTCCTAAGGAAACTATATTTGGAAAAGAGAAGTTTTTAAACTGAATCGCCCTCTTCCCTCTGAAGCTACCCATATGATCAGCAAACACTCATGCCACTTCTAGAAGTCATCAGGGATACACTGAACCTGCCTCTGATTTCTTTAGGGTCTACAAGCACCCCCAACGATTTATGGTACAACTTCATTGAACTGCCCTACCACGGGGAAAGCATCAGCATGCTGATTGCCTTGCCAACCGAGAGCTCCACCCCGTTGTCAGCCATCATCCCTCACATCAGCACCAAGACCATAGACAGCTGGATGAGCGCCATGGTGCCCAAGAGGGTACAGGTCATCTTGCCCAAGTAAGTGGTCCCTCTCCCTGAAGAGAAAATAGTGGGAGTGCTCAGTCCCTGGTAGCAATACCAGACAACATGAGGCTAGGAAAGGCACAACCTAAATCCTAGAGCCTGATTTACTTTCCAGAAATTGCATGGTGGGAATACAAGGCTCTGCTTTTGTAGAAACTTCCCCCCCAACCCCCCAATTCCTGTGCCTCTCATGCAGCAGGAGAATGATAATGGGGAGGGAAGGAAAGAAGGCCTGGCTTCTGAGTCTCCACAAGACCTCAAGCTCCTTATACCATTTTGAGGGCTTTTAACATATTTAATTTTCTTCAAAAGACTGAAAAACACATATATAACTGTATAGTAAAGGTTAGTCATGTTTCTGGTATTTTGATAAGGAGTTTCATTTTAGTCTTCTTAAGTTTTAGCTGGAAGTTCCTGAAGACCAAGGTCCAAAAGCTAGGTGGTAAGGAAATATTTTGAAACCATCCAGGCAGAATTCTTACATTAGTATCATACTATGGCCGTTCTTTATTGCACCCTAAAAGTATAATGTTGGTGGAATTTGAACTGTTACGACTTGAAACCAAGGGGGAAATAATCCCAAATTCTGCCTGAATCCTAAATTTCTAACAGTTCAGAGAATGCTTTATACCCAGACCCGTGAAAGAGGCAGTAAATGTCCCCCGTCTGTGGTCGTGTCGCCAGTACCCAGAGCTTTAAACCAGCCACATCTCAGGGTGGGAAAGATACCTTCCAGTTTTAATAGCTCTTAATTCTCCAGTCACTAAGTTAAGTATAATCCAATGAATCCATTCATAATAAGTATTGGTATCCTCCCAAGATTTTTTTTATTGTGAAGTGAGCTTTCATGTAGGCAGTGCTTGATATAAATGAAGAAGATGGTAGGTTGACATTATAGGTAAAGCGCAATTATAACAGTAAAATCATCAGAGCCCATCTGTGATGAAAATCTGCTCACTACCCTGATCGCTCTTCCACCAAATGGGAGAAAGCCTGGTAAAACATCCTCTGATGATAGGTTTAATAGCTGACATTTACATAAGTGTGCCTCTAAGGCCAGGTAAGTCACAAGTATCCAAGAAACTCTTGTGACACCCAAATAGAATGGATGCATTGTCACCAATTCCTAATGTTGGTTCCCATTTTCATAGTAAAATGCTTTCAAAATCCCAACAAGAAGGAGCAGGAATGTGTCTCCTCTTCTTTTGACCATCCCCAATATGGCAGCCACCGTGATGTTTGGTTGGTTAGAAATGGGGAAGAACTGTAGATATTCCAGTCACTGTTCCAGATATACCCCCATCAGCGTGAGGGAAAGTGTTTCTGCAGATCTCCCTAAGAATTGGAAAGGGGAGCCTGTAGCACATGACAGGGAGGCCACCCTTGTTTGCTGCGACAGTGTACTGCTCATTTTGCCAGCTAAGTGTTTGAGAGATGAGTTGTTCTCTACTTAGATCTTGGAACTACAATTTCAGATACAATGTAGATTGGTGTTTGGAGCATACTTAAAAAGGAATCAGTTTATCAACACTTCCCCACCGGCACTGATTATATCATTTTACATTGCTTATGGTATAATGATTTTCCCTTATCTTCTCCTTTCCTGCTAGGTTCACAGCCGTAGCACAAACAGACCTGAAGGAGCCCCTGAAAGCTCTTGGCATCACTGAGATGTTTGATCCATCAAAAGCAAATTTTGCAAAAATAACAAGTATGTTCAATTTAAAACTTAGTCTTAAACTTGAAGACTGTGTTACAAACTGGGTCTCTGATTTGTTCAGAAAGAAAAGATCAGGGGTGCTTGGATGGCTCAGTCCATCAAGCGTCCAGCTCTTGATTTCCACTCAGATCATGATCTCAGGGTCGTGGGATCGAGCCCCACATCAGGCACTGCACTTAGTGGGGAGTCTATTTAAGCTTATCGCCCTCTCTCTCTCTCCCTCCCTCTGCCCCTCCCCCTGCTCTCTTTCTCTCTCTCAAATAAATAAATCAATCTTTAAAATTAAAAGAAAGAGTGAAAGAAAAGATCAAGATTAGGAGTATGCTGCCCTGAAACTCTCCAAGATTTAACCTGATTTATCACCAAATGATGCTGTTCATCCTCAATCATCTAAATTAGCAGAAATCATTCATTCCTGTGTTTCACGTGTACATTTCATGTGAGGCCCAAGTGACTCTACAGTTAAAGAAGACCTTCATGTATCGTCTTTATTACTTACGAATTTAGCTCCTTAAGTAGTCTTTCTTTTTCAAACGCAAACTATTCCCCTGTGTTTGAAGAATCAAGATTTTTAAACTCTCAGACACTTGCTTCCATTAAGCAATAGGCATGCACCATATCCAGATACGTATTTTGGCATTTAATGCCCATTAATCCGAAATAGTATAAATTTAGAGGGCTCTGATTGGAACCTTTCTTTGCCAAAGCATCTAGGACGCAGCTGGTATCCTATTGCTTCATTTGCCAATATATGTACCTTTTCCTAGAGTTATATTCCTGGTGAATATAACTCAGTTCTTGGTCCTTTTAATTTGGAGCACAGCAACCTCCTTCCAAAGAAAAGTCATGGCTTAAACATTATTTGTACTCCTTTTATGTTTTTCCCCTTGAAATTCATTGCTGACCTCAATGGCCTGCAGGTAAACACCTGTGTTCCCGTCCTTGGGCTACACACGGCATCCCTGGTGAACTTGCAGCTGTAGGGATATTCTGATGCTCTTTCATTCTTGGATAACCAAACTCATCCCCAGTCCAGCAGCCTGAGCATCACCTGGGAGCTTGTTTGAAGGGCACAATCTTGGGTCTCACTCAGACCTACTGAATCAGAATCATTTTAGCAGGATTCCTCAGCCCAGTGACGTTAGAGAGCATGGTTTCAACCTGCATGTTCCCCTCCAAGGTTCTCTTCTGTGGCCCACCTCCTACACCGTGGCCACAGGAAGTTCAGAGGTGCTCGGAAGGAGGACCAGGTGTCTGAAATTCTCCTGAGATCTTATGCTTAACCTTCCGGTGACTTGCACCCCGCAGACATCCCTCTCATTCCCCATTGGTCATATTAGAGCCCAGCATCTGTGCTGTTGAAAACCCACTTTTCCCCCTTTGCTTCCAGATCTATGTCCCATCAAAGCTATCATTAACTTCTATTTGCGTTCTCCTCCAATGCCGTGGCCAGTGGGTATTGCTGGAGTGATAAGGCTTTGCTGAGAAGGAAAGTGAATTCACTAGAAGGTTCCAGAGGCACAATTGCCGTTCTGAGTCTTGTTCTAAACCCTTCTTACATTCAACAGTCTTCTCATTAATACGGACTTGAGATGACTGGCTTTTGTTGTGAAAAGCCACTAACCAGCCATATGACCTAAGGGCAGATTTCTTAACCCTCTGGGCCTCAGTTTCCCCATCCGTAAAGACCATCGGAAATGGCCTTTCTGGATCTGACATTCTGTCCTTTACAAATAATATTACTGCCTTACTTCTTCTGGAAAACTGGACTTCCTTTTTAAAGCTCTGCTCTTTTTATTTTTTTATGCAATGCTGAGTGATCAGAGTTGAATTGATAGAGGTACTGACACATTCAGGGTCGGTGAATCCCTCCTTAGAAGTGATATCGCAGTTCGCTTAGCAGAGACTGAAATTCACGGCAGGTGACCGTCACCCTACAGCCTTCAATCACCAGACTGTAAGAGGTCACTTCTCCTGACACCTTTTAAGAACTGGAATTTGCCATGGATTTGAAGTTACTTCCCCAGCCAAATGGATGACCTGTGTATCAAACAAATGCTGTGTTTGTTTTATTTTCTGGAAACAGGGTCAGAAAACCTGCATGTTTCTCACATCTTGCAGAAAGCAAAAATTGAAGTAAGCGAAGATGGAACCAAAGCTTCAGCAGCAACAAGTAAGAACTGGGTCAGGAGCCAGGGTGGACTGTGGTGTAGGGGCATGAGCATGCTGTCGCCCACCCAGCCACTTACCCAATATGTAGCGAACCCGGTTCCCCCTGCTCCCAGCACTGTGTGTGGGTTGCCCCCCCCCCCCAGGTGACAGGGGTGAATTTAGACAGAGTGAGGACCTGCCTCCTCAAGGCTCAGAGTCTGTTTCATTAAGGAAAGCCCCTCAGTGCAAGACATTCCAGGACAAGAGTCGGTAAGCTTTCTCTGTAAAGAGCTCGATAGGGTGTATTTTCTGCTTTGTGGGTGGTACTGCCTCCACTGCAGCTTCTCAACTCCGCCACTGTGACGGGAAAGCCGCATAGCTGATTGGAGCCAGTGGGTGTGGCTGTGTTCCAATAAAGCTTTATTTATAAAAGCAGGATCTGACCCCCTCAGACTTGGCCCGAGGGCAGGGGTTTGCTGACCCCTGCCCTCAGAAGGTTAAAGCATATTCTGGCTTCTTCTTGGCAGAAAAGCCCAATCTTCATATTGAAACCTTAAATAATAGCAGCTACCAATAGGAACTAGACCGGTCAGGTCTATCCGAGACGAAGTGGAGAAGGAGCGAGCAGCTGTTGCATTACAGCGGATTGCTGGGCTACCTCCTTCGATAGGTAGAACATCCACATTTGCTTTCTCCTCATGGTTTAATAACGAAGGAGAAAATAGAACAATCTTGGGTTGGTTTTCATACCCCCTAATTATCCACCTGAGATTGAGTGGATAGATCTGGCCAAACTCTGAACTCATAAAGGGAATATCCCAGTTCTGCTTATACTTGAGTCACATATTTCTGGTCATTAAAAGGTACCATTTATGCTCCAAAAAGACACTTTATGGCCTTTCTAGAATAAACATTTAATTTGTAATCCTTTAAAATAGCATTAAAAACAAAAGCCTAGAATACGAGTGCTTCAAATTTTTCAGATGCTTTTTATCTCTTCTAGGTAATTGTAAGTGAGAGCTGAATTTTGCCGGTTATTGACCAATTGTGCCAATTAGTGTAACTATCGGGACTGGCTCCATAATTTGCGGGGCCCTGTGCAAAATGTAGAGGTGGAGCCCTCAATGAACACTTACTAAGAATTTGAAGACAGCAGCAGCAGAGCACCGAACCGAGTGTAGGGCTCTCGTGAGTGTGACTGCTAGGCCACACGCCCAGGAAGCCAGCCCTGCTGGCTCAGATACCAGGACTGCTATAGCTCCGGGCCACAGATGGGGTGGGGGGGGGCGCTTATGCAGCAGAAGTTTATGTCTCACAGTTCTGGAGGCTGGGCGGCCAAGATCAAGGGCTGGTTTCTCCTGAGGCCTTTCTCTGTGGCTTGCCGAGGGCTGCTTTCTCCCTGTGTCCTCACGTGGCCTTTGCGCTGGGCACACACATCCCTCGTGTCTCCCTCTCTTCTTATAAGGACACCAGTCCTATTGGATCAGGGCCCTGCCTTCGTGACCTCATTCAAACTTAAATACCTTGGGGGTTGGGGCTTCAACATAGGGATTTTGGGGTGGTACAGTTCAGTCCACAAGCCCTGCTAACTCTTGATTGCTTTTCAGTAACCCTGGGTTGAGTACTTTACCTCAACATAGCTGCAGATGGTTCCTTTTTGACATCAAGCCTAAGTCATTAGTGCTTCCCAGGGTTTGGGGAAGAGCCCTGGGCCATTGCAGCGAGAGCGGTGCAGTTTTATCCCCAGCACCCACCCTCCCGCAGGGCCGTGTCACAGGCTTATGAAATTGAAGCCACCAGTGAGTAAGCATGGCAGAGTGATCATGTCTAGGACTGTGGGCTAAGGAAGTTCGCTTTCTGAGTGCAGTGTCTGCACCAGCTAGGTTGAACAGCAGCATGGGGTGGTGGGTCCCAGGGGAGAGGTCTCCGTTGCCATGCACAGGGGACCCACCAGAGGAAAACGCACAGACAGAATGGTTGAAAACTAAGCTGGGCCTTGATATACAGGAAGGATTTGGCTAGGCTAAAAGGACCAGGGGGCCTTCATCAGCAAGGCAGATGGTATGAATAAAAAATAGCTAATAATAACAGTGAATGTGCATTAGGTGTTTGTTAAGTGACAAACACTTTTCTCAGAGTTTATAATATGTTCTATGTCATTGAATCCTCATAAAAACCCTACAGAGTGAGTACATTTATTAAAGAAGATGGTACCTGTGTAGACTGAATGAGACACGGAACGGAAAGGGCCTGGCCTGTGAGAGGGGGTTCAGTAAACGGTGGCCATTGGACCTGTTCTAACCTGGCCAGCCCATGGGACGGGCATTGTGTCCTCTAACTCCAGCATCGAAGATCCTTGCTGGCCTCACACTGGGTGTACAGCACATTTTCTTTTTCTTCCCGTAGCTGCGATTCTAATTGCAAGGTCATCACCTCCCTGGTTTATAGTAGACAGACCTTTTCTATTTTTCATCCGACATAATCCTACAGGTAAGCGGCTCTTCTCTTCCATTGTTCGCTAGCTGTTAGAATTCAGAAAGGTATATGGAATCATAGTTAAATCCAACCTTGCTTCTCTTAATTCATCTCCCTTGTGTCAACGATTGCAAACACTTTGAATAATAGAACCGCCCACCTTGAAGAGATAGGAAAACTACGGCTGTGTTTACAGGGTGTGATGGAATCTATTAAACGCTGATTTTAGGTTTGTTGGTTGGTTTGTTTTTAACATAGAGCTCTGCAGCCCTTTCGGGGATTTATGACAGCTGTTGATTTTTTTGTCCACATTTTTGTAAATGCAGTGGTTAAATTTTATAAGAAATTACCTGTCCTCAACCTCTGTAAGCCCCGTCTATTGTTACCGCCGGAGAATTGTTAATTCGATAGATCTTGGCTCCCTAAGTCATGGGTTCAGAGTTGGCTCTGTCCTTTAGCTTCATCTTTAAAATACGGAAAACAGTAGTTCTTACCGCTTAGTACAATTATGAAGAATAAGTCAGATTGTCTTTGTGGAGAGCTTAACTAACACAAGCTTGTTCCTTAACCTTTTGTCTCATTGTATCTCTAATGTCATAATTTGTGTGCTTCTGCACCAAAGTCCAGTATGGGAGCCTCCAGCCACACATGGTTATTTAACCTTAACTTTTAATAATTAAAATGAAATATAACTTAAAATTCAGTTTCTTAGTCAGACTAGCCATGTATCAAGGGCTCAATGGCCCCATGTGACTAGTGGCTACCATATCGGACAATGAAAATATAGACTGTTTCCATCACTGCAGAAAGTTCTATAGGATAGCACTGCTTGAGAACAATAGGTTAATCGCAGCCTAGGGACTATCCCTTAAATATGCTTTATATCTTAGTTTAAGAAATGTTTTTTATAGAGTTACACCTTGTTTCCTTCTAATCCTGTAGGTGCTGTCTTATTCATGGGTCAGATATACAAACCCTGAAGAGTGTACAAGAGAAACCATGCAAAGCAAAGGCTCCTTTGCGATGAAAACAAGACTCCTTTCCTACATCTTTCATAGTTCTGTTAAATATTTTTGTACATTACTTTCTTTTTCAAAACTAGTTCTTAGGAACAGAGACTCAGTGATGCAAGCATTTCTGTTCTGGGATATATATCAAAGGGAAAAAGGGGCAGGATGGCTGGAACACTGTACTGACGAATAGAAAGGCTTCAAAATGTCTAAAAAAAAATCCTTTAAACTACTGAGCTAACCCTCTTGAGTATTTACTGTCCAGTTCAGGAGTTTTGTTTTGTTTTGTTTACATGTGTGGCATTTCAGAAGAAATTGAATCAGTGTGACGGGGAAAAAAATAAATAAAATAAAAATTAAAAAAAACCCGCAACAACACATTTTATGATAGCTTTTACTTTTTTATGAAAAGAATATTATTGGCCTTTTTAATTCTTTTGTTTGGGTCCCATCCAAAGTCTTGATAGTAAGTATTATTTCGGGGGTAGAAATAGTGAAATCTCTAGCCTCTTTGAATGTCTTTGTCGTCGTCGTTTTCTATAATGCATGTATTCACTAAAATAAAGTCTAAAAAACGAATGTCTTGCTAGACAAGGTTTGCTGTTGTGCAGTGTGCCTGTCACTACTGGTCTGTACTCTTTGGATTTGCATTTTTGTATTTTGTACAAAGTAAAAAATAAAGTGTTATGAGTAGTAAAAAAAAAAAAAAGCCATTTCTCTGTGATTTGAAAATACAACAAAAGAAACGGAGCCTTTTAAAAATACTTTAACTTCTTCTACTAAACCTTTGCACTCAGGCAAGCAGCAGAAAACCCACGGCCCCTGGCTTTGTCCTCCTGTTTTCCTCTAGTGCTGGCAATCAGACACTGTCTGTTCCCTGCTTCACCACCTCTCAGCTTCCGAGTCCCTGCCTAGGAGGAGAGCAGGCGGCGCTGGGGCAATCCCAGCCCTCGTATCAGCAGTGGCTCCCTCAGGGCAGGATTCAGAATGTTCCCAGCAAAGAGTAGGGTTTTATAGCAAGTGCACACGGAAGGTCCTGGGTCCTGAGACACTTTGAACTCGGAGTGAACAGCGCATGTTACATTTTTGGTGATCGGCTGGAGTGTTTGTTTCCTGATAGGACAAGATGTTTTGTTTTGTTTTGTTTTGTTCTGTTTTTGGAGAACTGCTCACAATTCCAAGGTTACCATTTTTTATTTGCCTAGTTTGTTGTCATTGTTGCTTTACTAATTTCCTAACGGTTTGAGTCATCTAATATCAGAATGCTTTAAAATATGTATCAAAACTTAAAAACATTTCTTTTAAGACCCATGAGCTTGACTCGTCATTCTTTATACATTAAAACTTTACATCCAACACTCCAGCAATTTGCCATTTGTGATTCTTATTCGTCAAGTGGGCTGAGCTTTGCTGTTTGCAACTATTTAAGGATGGGTACTCGGGTTAGCCAAGAGAGAAAGGAAGGGGGGCGGGTAATTGCTTTCCTTAATGAAGAGTAAATGCCAGAAATTTATTTTGAAGGGTCAACACAGACTACCTGTACTCTAGCAAACATGCTAGTATAGTTATTAATGCCTTTTAGAGGCAGTTTTACTCATTTTCTGGTTTTCTGGTCCCATTCTGTTATATTATTGTTAATAGTTAAAATAGAAATAGTGTTAGCAGTGATCCAAGAATTATACACTCCATTTATTCATTTGTGTACCTACTGGGCACCAAGCATTAAGAGGTTCAGAGATAAATATGTCCTTTCCCCAAGTAAGGTAATCTTGAAAGGGAGAGCGTGAATTCTAGCTTGGCCAAATGTCTACCCTGTGTAAGTGTACTTACAAGATATGCAAGTAGGACCAAGTGGGCATTAGTCCAAGAAAGAAGCCTAAAAGTGGATACAGGGCCAAGACTAGATCCCTGAGCTCTTGGCTCCAGCAGTGCTCATTCCAGAAAAGACCAGGAGAGTTTGCTTTACTTCCCCCCTGCAACCCCGCCAAGTAGGCTCCACACCCATCGTGGAGCCCAGTGCAATCCTCAAACTCATGACCCTGAGATGAAGACCTGAGCTGTAAAGATCAAGAGCCGGACAACCAATGGACTGAGCCACCCAGGCACCCCAAGAGTTTGCTTTTCTAATATCACCTAGTAGAGTGGCCCTGTTACGTGTTACAGATAGTCTGCTCCCCCAAAATAGAAATTGGTCACATTTTACTGAGCACATTAAATTTTGAAGTATCTGGTCCCATTTCTGAATATTAGATAGTAAAGTTTCAAATTTATGATATAGAGAACTTGGAAGAATCTCATAGAGGAATCATAATATCAAGGTTCCTAGACTCTATTTCTTCTCTCTCTTTCACTTGATCTTCCCAGCTCATCTTTAGTGCTTTCTCACCCATCAGCACCCAGATTCTGACCTGACTCTGGTAGCCTCCAGAACTTGTTGATAATCTCTGGACGGGGGGAAAGTTCTTTTCAAATTATTACTGTTATATAATTCAACTTTTATCTTTCAATATACTTCAATGAGTCAATAGGCCTTGTCTTCAAAAAGATAAAATTTAGAAAAACTCCTTTATTTGAGGGAAACAGATAAATTTAAGATATGGCACTGCCACAAAAGATTGCAGACCTGTCATGAAAGATCACATTTGCTGTGATACTGTGACTTTTTTTAAAAATTTTATTTATTTGAGAGTATAAGGGGGGGTACATAGAGGGAGAGGGACAAGCTGACTCCCCACTAAGTGCAGAGCCACACGCGGGGCTCAATCCCAGGCCCCTGAGACCATGACCTGAGATGAAGTCAGAGGCTTAACTGAGCTACCCAGGGTGCCCCAATACTGTGATTGATAATAAGAGATATGTATTTGGTTTTCATCCCCATTTCTGGCACAGAGCTCCCCCAACCCTTGGAATTTACAAAGTGATAGAGAGCTTTTATGAAGATCTCTTGCGTTATCTTAATGGAGTAACTTTTGGCCAAACAAGGCAAGCATCCAGAGAGGCTGGGTCATGGAGGGAGCCCTTGAGGTTACAAGGCAACTACCTAATTCCAAGCCCTCACCTACATAAATGTGCATATTTCCACAGAAGGCAGACCTGCAGTAATCCGGACTGCCAGCCAGGGCTAGCTCTGGAGGGCCAACCAGGGTATCCTCCAAAGAGAGACACCTGGGAGCCTTGATAACTACAGAATGGAGGCTGGTTGCTAGGAGACCCAACCATGTGATTGGAGGGCTGAAACTTTCAGCTCCACCCCCACTGACCTCTGGGGAGGGGAGAAGGGCTGGAGGTGGAATCAATGGCCAATGGCCAAATGATTTAATTGACTACGTGTTTGTAATGAAGCCTCCATAAAAATCCAAAGGACAGGTTCAGAGAGCTTCCGGGTCAATGGGGATTTGTGTGAATGGTGCACTAGGATGGCAGGGAACCTCCTCGCCCTTCCCCAGACCCTGCCCTATGCATCTCTTCCATCTAGCTGTTCCTGAGTTATATCCTTTTATAAACCAGCAATCCAGGAAGTAAGATGTTTCTCTGAGTTCTGTGAGTTACTCTAGCAAGTTAATAGAACCCAAGGAGGGGGTCCTGGGAACCTCTCTGATTTATAGCCAAAGGGTCAGAAGTACAGGTGACAACCTGGGTGCCAATCAGCATCTGAAGTGGGGTTGTAGGGGAGGCAGCCTTGTGGGCCCGAGCCCCTAACGGGTGAGGGTGAGATGGGATACTCCCTCTCAGCAGCTGGTATTAGATTTGAATTGAATTGTAGGATATCCAGCTGGTGTCTGAGTATTGGTGATGCGGGGGGAAATCCCCATACATTGGAATTGGGTGTCAGAATCTTTATTTGCTATGTATGTTATGAGCAAACAATTTATCATATAGATTAGATGTCATGTTGAGTTTGGGTAGGAGACAGGCTGCAATTTTCCTAAAGTAACAAAATGGTAGACCTATGGAACCGAGGCCAACAATCAGTAAAATCACTCTTTTGACACTTCATGAAATGAGGATTTTCCATTTTGCCCGAGACACAATGGAAAAAAAGAGTAGGCACTGACCCAAATAAGTCGAAAGCTCTGTCTTATTGGCCTTTGAGTCTTTGTCCTAAAAAGTTGATGACAAGTAACTTGGAAAAAATGCCAATCATAAGACACAAGGGAGTGACTTTTGTCCCAGTAACTCTTTGTTTTTCTGAAAGTGAAAAACCGAATGACCCGTGAGTTCCACATTAAGGGGTCTAAGAAATTGAAGTGAGTGGAGCAGGGATTTGCTCTGAGCCAGCAGAGTGGCAAACACCACTTCTTAGGACTGGTCATCGGTGGCTGCCTGGGGAGAGGAGCAGACCAAGTTAACTAACTGGTGGAGGACTTCTCTGTCCTTGGCCTCCCATGACCGCTGAAAGACCCTGTGTCCCTCAAGAGTCCACTTCAGGCCACCCAAGAGTGGAAGACGCCACTGGCTATAAAGCCCGTTTCTTCTGATTATTCCCCAACTGTCCCTTTGACCCTCTCCCAGATCTTGAAGAAAAAAGGAGACAGATGTGATTTAAAAGGAGAAATTTGCTAAATGAGAAATCACTGTTTTATATGATAGCAGGTACATTATTAGTGTTTGCAGATTAAATTATTGAATAGGAGGTACCGAAATGGAAGTGAATTTTTAAATTTCTCAGCGCTATACCTCCTTCATCTGAAGTTTCTAATCCCTTTACCAAAGGTAAAGAGAAGGGTAGTAGGCCTTTGCACTTGTCCCTCATAGACAAGGGAATAATGCGAGTACCCACAGCTCAGTCCCAGAGGCAGGTTGTCAGGAGCCCCAGACACATCATTGTCAGGTTGGTTAATCTGAGGATGATCAGCTGATTTTATTTTACTGTATTTGTCTTATTAACTCTATTGCCTACTGATAAATATCTCTGGCCCTGACTGATTTGTTGTCTTGCTGGGTAGACACTGATCAATAACGTACATAGAGGAAGTGTCTTCGGAAAGTCAGGCAATTGCTCTGATTAGAAATATTCTTCTCTAGCACTCCATGACCTCATTACTCATCTCTTCTGCAAAACTCATTAGAACAAACTCATTAGTTCATTTGACGATTTTAATATATAACAGATGTGGTAAAAATGTATTCTGCAAATAATGGAGTTCTTCCTCAGTTGAAGGGGGAATACGTTAATGTTTTTAAATTTCTTAATTGCTTTTCTCTCAGAAATTTCTCTTAAAACTATTAGTCTTCTGTTGTGAGTGAGCATTAACAGGCACCCAGATAACTGAACGAGAATAAATGAGTGTTAGTGGAAAGCACAGCCACTAAGATCAAAACTGCTTTTTTTCCAGGAGCATGTGTGCTTGTGATTATAATTTTTGATTGCATGAATTTTCTCCTGAAAAAAAAAAAAGCAAAACAAAAAAACAAAAAAAAACTTGTTCTTAGTTTGCAAGATGGGATTTAATCTAACAGTCATTCTTTGGTATTCTACAGATAGAACCATGGCTTCCAGGTGCTCTGATAGCCAACCAAAGTTATAAGCCTCAGCTCTGGGTCTTTTGGGATGATGGTAGACAGGCTTTACACATTAGATTTGGACCTGACACCAGGGTTAACTGAAGGGAAGAGAAAACCAAGTGGGCTTAGGCATACACACGTTACTTGCCTACTACCAGCAGGGCCTCCTCAGTGGGCGCCCCTCAGCCAGGGAGAGTTGTGAGCTGGTCCCCCACATGGGAAGAATGTCCACATCTGGTTTCATAAAGATGCACAGTAAGAGTCCCTTGAGTCTGCAGGGCATCTTCTCCTGCCACAAAAAAAGGGAAGAATAGGAAGAAGGGGCCATAGTTTTATCTATGGCAACCCTACAACTTTCCCTATTTTCAGGAAATATGAAAGAACTCAAACATTCATACCTTGGCATCATAGGTGAATTGTTCATGTATCAAACTCTGAACACCCTAAGGGACAAGGTGAGCTAGTTTCTACAATCACGTTCATGGGATATTAGAGTTCTGAGAGGCCTTGAAAAGTCAGTTTTCACTGTAATCCTTTGCTTTATCCATCTCTCCTTCTGTAGAGGGAGAAAAGTGTTCCCCACAATGGGCACTTTGCATACTAAACTATGAAGTAGGATTACCACACCACCTTGTGGCCAAAGTCTAAAAAATGGGAACACACACAAAAACAGCCCCTATTTGTTCCATTCTTACTTGGAAGGTAGAGTTTCTAGTAATAGTTCACTTTCTCATGACCACATAAAACACTTTTTGAGAATGCTGTTCCCTGTTTTATATATGCATATCATAAAAACAGTATGGACTGAAAAGAATAAGGCTTATGTAATTGAGTCTGTAGACCTCAATCATGCATTTTTGGCTCAATGTTACACTTTGGGCTTAGGGAACTAGCCAGTGAGAAATGGTGGGAAAGGATATCAGAATTTCAAAGTAAATGACTTTAACATCTTTCAATGGTGCCAGGCCAAGCTCAAGTATTAGTGCTACTGTATTTCTCCAACTTCCTTATGGTCATGTCTTCTCCACATGAATTAGACAGTCAAAAAGGCAGTGTTCCACATGGTCACTGAATGCTCTTGGTCACACACTCCGTTGACAACATTCTCACACCTATGTTCCTCTTACCCACATATCAAATTTAACAGTAATTATTGGTTCTTTTTTTTTTAAGATTTTATTTATTTGACAGAGAGAGACACAGCGAGAGCAGGAACACAAGCAAGGGGGAGTAGGAGAGTTCTGGAGAAGCAGGCTTCCTGCTGAGCAGGGAGCCCGATGTGGGGCTCGATCCCAGAACCTTGGGATCATGACCTGAGACGAACGCAGACACATAATGACTGAGCCACCCAGGTGCCCCTTGTATTTATTGGTTCTTACATGGCAAATTAAAGTTCTCTAGAGGTTGGTTCCAAGTATCAAGGAATTTCATATGGAACTGCAAAAATGTGTTTTATTTTCTACCTTCCAGCCCATCATAGTTTAGTGGATGCCTTTTAAAAGTACAACTTAAATTCAGAGAAGACTTTACTTAGAAATGTTCGTTGAAATCACATTCTTCCTAAGCAATTTGGATCTCTCTACTTGCAAAGTAGATTTTATGAACTAGAGCTAGATTTGTCCCACATGTATATCTAAAAGCATTCAAGGTTCAGAAGCTCAAAAACCAAAGAATGAGGGTAGTTCCCCTCCAACATTGTAGGATAAGGTCCTGCAAAATGCCCTGAACAGAAATTTGGGGATCACATTATCAGCACTACTTATGGGGGAAATGAAGGACTACTAACTTTGCAACTGAATTCTCCAAAGACCCTTGGAAAAAATGTCCACCTAAAATAAAATTAGAGAATATTCTAGCTAAACCTGACATTTTGCATATACTGGATGAGTAAGTGGTTGGAGGACATTTACTGTCTTTTGCTTCTCAGAAACTTTCTATGATCTCTCTTCTCTGGTGTCCAGGAGATGCTTATCAAGTTTACTTGTGGATGACACACCTAAGTGTGGCGCTTTTTACTACTGGGTTTGGCCCTCTATCCCTGGGTTCAAGTATTAGGAGTTTCTCAAAAGAAAGGTGAAATTATTTAACCTACCAATTTGGCCAATTAAGTAGTTCTCAAACTTCCCCCTCTGAAAACAGCCTCTGCTTTACCTGTCGTGGCTGAAAGTCCCCTTACATACGACAAAACTCCCACTTCTCTGACCAGTCTCAGGAAAGGGGTTTCAAAGGTCCCCTTTATCCTCTTTTATAAAAAGATTTTATGGCAAGCCTTTTGCCTCCTTGCCTCCGAGAAAGCAAGATGGTCACCAGCAGCTCTATGGGAACCACGAAAACTCAGCCAGGGATCTTGTTCTGATCTGGAAATATGGCCCCCATGTGTGCCACCAGAGTCTCCATCAGTAAAAGGATGCAGGCTTCAGGAAGTTGGATTAACCATTCCCTGAATGGTTCATGCAAGATATCTACCTTAATGCTAGTTCTTTGAACATAAAAATATTTCAATTAAAAAAAAAGACTTTATGGCAAAAGTGCTGTCAGGTGTTTTTTCGTTTTTAGATTTTTTTAAATTTTTATTTACGTATTTTTTTTTAATTTTATCCATTTATTCGTTAGAGAGAGAGAGAGCAGGATGAGCGGCAGGCAGAGGGAGAAGCAGGCTCCCCACTGAGCAATGAGCCTGATGTGGGACTCGATCCCAGAACCCTGGGATCACGACCTGAGCCGAAAGCAGATGCTTAACCGACTGAACCACCTAGGCGTCCCAGTGCTGTCAGTTTTAACATTTCTATTCTCAACTCCCAAGTCCCACTTTTCTTGTTAACGCCTGAGAGTGACTACTGACAAATTCAAACTAAAAATTACCACTATTGCCAAAGAGCTAAAAAGAAACAAAGACACAAAGAATTTGCAGTTGGAGGATTACTGAATTCAACACAACGACTGAAGAACCAGAAGGACATACTCTTAAGGTCTGTCCTCTAGAAACTGAATGTTACAGTAAAATACTTAAAACAGTGTTTGGTACACAGTGGCTATGATTATGATTATGGAATACTAAATTGATAAATATATGCCTTATTTTTCCATTAAGATTGATATATATTTTTCAGTTAGCTGCTTGTGACTTTCTTTTAAAAGCATAAACTTTATCTTTTTTGTTATTTGTTTTATAGAAATTGAATAACTATGAGATGAATTAGTATACAGAATTTCAAACCTAGACAGAATCTAGGGGTCATGTAAATACCCATCTAACTGTGATAAACTGCACTTTTACATTTCTAAAGGTTAAGAGCTATTACTATTTTAGCTAAAATCCTATTAAAGGGACAAAGTTCACCAACCTGGGTATATCAAATTAAACTACAATAAAATCTTTAGAGAAAGAGTGATTTCTTTACTGGTATGAAAGTTCACGTAAAACACATATGTAAATTATGGTGATACCTCAAAGCTAGCCGGGAATAAAATAGACCTAACTATACATGTTAAATAAAATAATAAAATCAAGGACTTTAGAAAAAACTTACTGGAAAAACATCCAAAAAAAAGACTTTTGACAAAACAAAAAAGAAAAAGAAAAAACTCAATGACCTGATAAATATCTGTTTAATTTTAGGAACTCATTATGAGAAATAAGACCTATTTCTTTACAATTTGAAAAATGTCCAGCTTTGAACATCTTTGACATTTATCTCATTCTCTGGCTCACAAATTTCAGGTTGCCACAATTTTGGCACGTTAGCTGGCAGTGATAGCCTTTTCTGCTCTTAAATTCTCTTTGGGCTTGGAATAGTCCCAGGGCCGTCTGTTCTCAGTGAACCCATAGAGTTTCCTAAGTGCCACTCGAGCCGCTTCTTCTTCTGCAACCAGCACTGTTTCCCCAGGTCCTTCTGCAATCAACTTCTTATCACTAGAAAAAAACCAAGAGTAGTCTGAAATTACCCGTGATAAGACACAGTCCACAAATGGGTTATGGTTTCTATATCTTGTTTTGGCAATGATATCTACCAGAAGTAACACAAGAGCTTTGGATATAGTATCTTTTGAAAATTAACTAGTTTTGTTGCAAATTCATTATATATAGTTAGAAAAGAAATACTTACATTTCCATAGAAATATAAACTCACTAGGTCCAATATTTTTCAAATCAAAAAAACAAGGCACATCTAAGTAAGTATGGGTTTGTTCTGTTATTGTTGTTGATGGAAGAATTTAAAGAATATATAAAAATCTTGCTATAATATAAAGCCTGAAACTATTAAAAATATTCATGGAAACTATAACTACATTATATTTAATTCATCTTAAATCTGTGATATGAGGAAAAATTTTATGGAAAAAAATTGTGCCTTTCTGGTTTCTCATCTAAACTTTAAAATAAACGAGAAATCAGTTCTGTATTTTAAATTAAGAGCTTTAGATCTTTAAAACTTGCTAAGATTTACATTTTTTTTAAAGATTTTATTTATTTATTTGAGAGAGAGAGAATGAGAGCCAGAGAGCACGAGAGGGAAGAGGGTCAGAGGGAGAAGCAGACTCCCTGCTGGGCAGGGAGACCGATGTGGGACTTGATCCCGGGACTCCAGGATCATGACCTGAGCCGAAGGCAGTCGCTTAACCAACTGAGCCACCCAGGCGCCCTAAAACATTATTTTATATATTATAATCCGCTCTTATTCCCAGAAGATACTGAGGTAGCAGTGAACACTTAAGGTTATCGGTGTTCTAAGTAAAGCCAAATTAAACAAAAATGGGTATTCCTGTTTTAATATTTCTATTACAATAACTAGCAAACTCTTCTCCAAAAATGTAAAACTGTTCCCACAGGGAGGAAAGGATGTGCACTGAACAAGTGTGGTATGGATGTGCTACTTCTCAATTACATTTAAGTACTTCCAAGAAATTTCCTGACCCCAAACTTTACCTATCCAACTAAAAGAAGCATCTCTGAAAATCTCATAAACAGCAACTTCACTTAGTAGCTCAGATTTAATATAAGTTGACTTGAAAGCCAAGGAAGAATAGAATCAAATTAAAGAAAAATGAGCAAAACTACACAGGAAAAAAAAAAAACCAATATGGAAGGAATGTGCTAAGAATCATTTTCCGTGGCAGTAATCTGAAATGAAACAAAATTAATCATATAGGTTAAACTTCACAGTAATAATTCTACACATACATATCTGTAATGGTATGGAATAGAGAAAATCATCTAAGTGAATTTCAAAAAGCACAAGATGTATATCATGTTTCTAGTCCAGTGATGGTCTTAGTGTATCACTGATCATTTTTTAAAATACCATTATGTAAAATCTAGGAAAAATTAAATAATTCTACTACCCAGTGACAACCACTGTTAGTAATAGGGCAAACTGTTTCATTTATAAATAAGAGAGCATTCTTCAAAATTTCCGTTAAGTCACTAAAAATCCTTACCAACATCACCAGTCCTAGATGTACTATGTTCTGTCATGTGCATTTATTATTTCCCTCTTACTGGATACCAAAGTTATTTCTAATTTTCTAACTGAAAAAATGCTATTAGTTCAATAACTGTTTACTGACTACCACGTCCTAAAAACTGTTCTGGGTATGGGGTACAAAGAGTGAACAAATGAACATCTTTGTTTACACATTTTTGATGTAACCTGGAGACACACACCCAAAGTGAGAATACCAAATCAAAGGACATGAAGAATTTAAAGACTCTTGGCATTTGGTCAAAATTACTGACAGAAATACTATACCACTCTTTTCTTCTATTAGGAATATATGAACTGCAGATAAAGGATGTGTTTAAGACTAACCAAGCTAATAAGCAAAAGAGTACCTCGTTATTTTGCTTTGCATTTCAATTAAAACTGAAGTTGAAACGTTTTATAACATTGTCTAGTTTCTCCTTTGTGATGTCCTTCCATTGCCTTTAACCTATAAAATCCTACATCATATAAAGATCAGAAAAATACTGACCTAAATTTTAACCACGTTTCTTAAATATTCAATCAGTGTGAGGCAAGCCAACTGTTTACTAACAAAAAACTAAAACAGTCTCAATGTGGGCTGATTTATATATTTTGATGGACAACTAACTAAGCCCTTCCTTTTCCAGTCCTAGGCTCAGCTGAAGCTGTTACAAGTGTGGATTAGGGATAAATCTCTAACACTTAATGAATCAAAACTTTTATTTGTCTACAGAAATGTTTAGGTTAACAGGAAATTCTCACTCATTGAAATGAATGGATTCTACAATGTATAGTTGGTTAACAAAAGCTACTACTATCAAACCACAGATTATTTACCTTCCCCTAAGACTGACCAGCAGAAAAGGAAGCAGTACATAGATAATCATGGGAATGAGATTTTTTTAAATCTGCTAATGCAATTAGAGCTTATATTAAGGAATTGTGAAAGGTCAGTTGTTAAAGCTTCCAATCAATGCTATGAAGTCAAGATTAAAATTTTACTAACCATAAAATCTTTCAAATAAATAAATAAGTAAATATAAATAAATAAATAAATAAAATTTTACTAACCAGTATAAGCCAACAAAAAACACAGGCAAAGCTGTGGTGTTTCCAGACTGCCTGGTAAGTCTAGATTCAGGAGCTGAAATATTCCTTTTCTTCAGTTCTTCTACCAGTAGCCCCATGGGATTTATTATCTTCCAAATCTCAAAGAGTTCTTTTCCAGTCATCTGAGTAATTAAGAAGTCCTGCATATAAAAATACAATTTATACATTTAAAGCCATATAAAAAAAATAAGGATCATATTCAAAGTACACTTTTAACAGAATTTAAAAACTTAATGGGGATTGAAAAAGACAATATTATTCCTTTTCATGTCCATATAGTTTTTCATGTAAGTTTTATTACAAAAATCATAGTTGTTGCAGATGACATGATACACTGGCAAGAGTACTCAAAAGATTCCACCAAAAAGTTGCTAGAACTGATAAACGAGTTCAGTAAAGTCTCAGGACACAAAATCAACGTCCAGAAATCTGTTGCATTTTTACATACCAATAATGAAGGAGCGAAAGAGAAATCAAGAGATAGATCCCATTTACAACTGCACCAAAACCCGTAAGACGATCTAGGAATAAGCTTACCAAAGAGTTAAAAGATCTGTACTCTGAAAACTACAGAACACTTATGAAAGAAATTGAAGATGACACAAAGAAATGGAAAAACATTCTATGTTCATGGATTGGAAGATCAAATACTGTTAAAATGTCTCTACTACCCAAAACAATCTATATTCAACGCAATTCCTATCAAAATACCACCAGCATTTTTCACAGAACAATCCTAAAATTTATATGGAACCACAAAAGACCCCAAATAGCCAAAGCAATTTTGAAAAAGAAAAGCAAAACTGGAGGCATCACAATTCTGGATGTCAAGTTATATTACAAAGCTGTAGTGATCAAGACAGTATGGTACTGGGGCACCTGGGTGGCACAGTGGGTTAAGCATCCAACTCTTGATTTCAGCTCAGGTCATGATCTCAGGATTGTGAGATCAAGCCCAGTGTCAGGCTCTTTGCTGGGCGTGGAGCCTGCTTAAGATTATCTCTCTTTTAGGGGCGCCTGGGTGGCTCAGTGGTTGGGCGTGTGCCTTCGGCTCGGGTCATGATCCCAGGGTCCTGGGATCGAGCCCCGCATCGGGCTCCCTGCCCTGAGGGAAGCCTGCTTCTCCCTCTCCCACTCCCCCTGCTTGTGTTCCCTCTCTCGCTGTGTCTCTGTCAAATAAATAAATAAAATATTAAAAAAAAGAGATTATCTTTTTCCCCGCTGCCCCTCCCCATCCCAAAAATAAAATAAAAATAAAATATTAATGAAATAAACACATAAATAACTTAAAAAAAAAACACAACAGCATGGTACTGGCACAAAAACACACACAGATCCATGGAACAGAATAGAAAACTCAGAAATGGACCAACAACTATATGGTCAACTAATCTTCAACAAAGCAGGAAAAGAATATCCACTGGAAAAAAGATGGTTTCTTCAACAAATGGTGTTGGGAAAACTGGACAGCAATATGTGAAAGAATGAAACTGGACCACTTTCTTACACCATCCACAAAAATAAATTCAAAATGGATGAAAGACCTAAATGTGAGACAGGAAACCATCAAAATCCTAGAACAGAACACAGGCAGCAACCTCGACATAGGCTATAGCAACTTCTTACTAGACACATCTCCGGAGGCAAGGGAAACAAAAGCAAAAATGAACTACTGGGACTTCATCAAGACAAAAAGCTTCTGCACAACAAAGGAAACAATCAACAAAACTAAAAGGCAACCTTCAGAATGGGAGAAGATACTTGCAAATGACATATCTGAAAAGGGTTAGCATCCAGAATCTATAACGAACTTATCAAACTCAACACACAAAAAACAAATAATCCAGTTAAGAAATGGGCAGAACACATGAATAGGCATTTTTCCAGAGAAGACATACAGACACATGAAGGCCAACAGACACATGAAAATATGCTCAACATTACCCATCATCAAGGAAATACAAATCAAAACTATGAGATACCACCTCTCAACATTCAGAATGGCTAAAATTAACAACACAGGAAACAACAGAAGTTGGCGAGGATTCCCACTGTTGGTGGGAATGCAAACTGGTGCGGCCACTCTGGAGAACAGTTTGGAAGTTCCTCAAAAAGTTAAAAATAGAACTACCCCATGATTTAGCAATTACACTACTAGGTATTTAACCAAACCAAAAATACTGATTCGAAGGGACACATGCATCCCAACGTTTATAGTATCAACAGTAGCCAAATTATGGAAAGAGCCCAAATGTCCATCAACTGATGAATAAAGTGGTATACACACACACACACAATGGAATATTACTCAGCCATAAAAAAGAATGAAATCTTGCCATTTGCAATCACATGGATGGAGCCAGAGAGTATTATGTTAAGCAAAATAAGTCAGAAAAAGCAATACAAAATGATTTCACTCATATGTGTAATTTAAGAAATGAAAAACAGATGAACTTGGGGGGGAAAAAGAGAGAAGCAAACCGTAAAACAGACTCTTTAACTACAGAGAGTTAACAGGGCTGCTGGAGGGGAGTTAGGCAGGGGGGTAGGTTAAATGGGTGATGGGTATTAAGGAGTACACTTGTTGTGATGGGCAGTATGTGTTATATGTAAGTGATAAATCACTAAATTCTACTCCTGAAACTAATATTACACTAAATGTTAACTAAATGGAATTTAAATAAAAACTTGAAAAAAAAAAAACCAAAATTCATAGTTGAAGGTAAAATCTTATAACTAAGAAATATGCTTTTATCAGTAAGAAAAATATTTTTAAAACAAATGAATTCATGAATAAATAGTAGTAACTTCTGGCAGAAACTCCTATAAAAAAAGTACTATGGGCCTCCAGATAATAGTACTTCACTATTGAAATTCATGATTTAAAAAAAATCATTTAAATAATTTCACATTGTCTTTTAAAACTCTTTAAGACTTGATAATATTTTCAATTTGTAAGATTAAGAAAATGGAAAAATTATGAACATTCAAAGCAGAATTCATATGCCAATAAAAAACATTACCAATGTTGACAGAAAATATGGGAACATGAATTTTCACAATATTTTGCAATTAACTTGTGTTAACACACACAGTATAAAATAAAGGATGGGTAAATGGGGACATGAGGGGAGAAATGTTAAAAAGAAAAATAACAGTTCACAAAATAGTTAATTTCATTATAACACTTGCCCAAGCACTAGAACTCTAGTTCAGTTTTGTTAATAAAAAATATTTATCACCTGAAACTAATATAACACTGTATATTAATTATACTGAATTAAAAAAAATTTTTTTTAATTTATTAAGTCCTCATTAGGGGATTTTCAATCTTTTAATGTACAGATATAGTTGCCTTATGAGACACATGGTTACTTACACCTATGAATGAATCCCTGGATTATTTGCAATATAGAATAACCAACTGTAAGGTGAAGGAAAAACAATTTGAATGCCTAAGGTATTGGTAGGAATATAAAAAGAAATCTAGATTTTTTTGGTGATCACATATGCCTATTTTTTTCCCTATAGGTTTCTGGTCCTAATAGTTTATTATTAGAACTTTCAGTGGGAGTGGAGCTTGAATATTCTAATCCCATTTCCCAGAACAGGGAGATAGTATGAAGAAGTATGTTTCTAAAATGCACATATGGGGGTGCCCGGGTGGTGCAGTCGGTTAAGCCTCCAACTCTTGGTTTTGGTTCAGGTTGTAACATCAGGGTCGTGAGATCGGGCTCTGCACCAGGCTCCACACTTGGCGCAGTCTGCTTAGGACTCTCTTCCACTCCCTCTGCCTGCCCCCATGTGCACACATGCATGTGCTTGCTCTCTCTCCCAAATAAATAAATAAATCTTAAAAAAAGAAGCTTTAGACCTTTCTCAGAATTTGGTAGGGAGAAAAATTCACAGATCACCTTCTAAGATCATATAACAAAGAAACGAATTACAAAAAAAGTTTTCGTTCTTTCCACCTCAAGCAGGTCCCAGCGTGTGCAATTAAGCATTACCTACCCTGATGAAAAGAGCGGTCCTCTCAGGGCCACTGCTCTGTAGCAGGGCTCCAATTACTGCAAAGAAAGTCTGCTGTAAAACAGGCGGGGGGACTGGAAATTCTGCACTCAGTGTTAACTGCTCCACAGCCAAGTTTCTGGCCACGTGACACACCACTTCCTCACCAGTGAGAAAGTCAACAAGACTTTTAATGCCTTCAGTAGGCAAGTCTGGGTGTGCATCCTCAAAAAACTGTGTGAGACAAGTTTTTGAAAAAGATGTCCCTTGTTCAGAGAGTTCTTGATTATCTTTAAGATTCAGAAGAACAGCTTCTTTCTCTATTCCAAGGTTTTGGCGCTTGGCCTCCTCACTTTTAATATAGCAGCTATTAACAAATGCAGTTTTGAGAAGATCTAAGGAAAAGGTTTCCTGTAACCGATGTCCAAATGCTTGTATTTCAGCATGGTAATCCCAGTTGGGCTTCTCTGAACTGAAAATGAAAAACAGAAGACAGTAAGAGATGGTAAAAAGAACAAGATGTTACAATAACACAAAAACTTTAATTGTGATACAATTTTATTGATTATGTAAAGGAAATTAAAAAAGACTGAGTTTCACTTTAACACCACGGTTTGATTTTCTCAAAGTTAAAATTTAAGTCAGATGATAACTTGCGGTTCTTTGCTATATTCACTGGTGGATTCATTTTTCCTTTGAGCCAACTGCCACATTAAAGTTCTTCAACATCAGAGACTAAGCCATTACCCTACCTTTTAGATTCTTTACTTCTGCTATAACCATGGAATTATACTTTATACCTAGGTATGAAATAGGAGTTATAATTTCACAGGTTCAAGCTCTAAACAAGAAGTACGCTATATTTATCTCTTATTTTATTAAGTGTTAAAAACACCCATTTAAGTTAGCATCTAAATAATCTAGTATCATTACAAGTAGATTAAAAGTTCGTAATCATTCCCAAGAATGGCTAAAAGGTCTTTTTAAAAAGAGACAATAAATCCAAATAAAACCCTTTTAAGTAAAAATGGATAGGAAAATATAAAGATCCTGGTTGTAAGTCATAAAATGTATGTTAACCTATATAATCCTTAGTTTCTTCCAACTATAAAAGCCAAAAGTGACTAACCTCACAATAATCAAAGAAACGTGAATTAAGAGATACTATTTTCTGCCTATTAGGAAAATAATACTGTTTTGAAAGAGTATAGGAATATGAACAAGTATATTCCTAAGGACAGATGTATAAATTGGTTCAATTTTGGGGGGTAATATTAAAGTAGCTATCAAAGTTTCATACTAAATTTCCCAAGGAGTAATAACTTCAAAGCTAATCACTCTTCCATCGGTTATAACAGCAATAATATGGAACTCAAATGCCTACGAATGGAGTCAAAAGAATGAGATGCATCTATTTTACATCGCCACGACTACAAGTAGTCAGAGTCACATTATTAGAGAAAAAGATTCAAGACCTCAGGTATAGTAGATCTCATGTGGAGCTATAAAGATGTCTTTCTCTGCCAGACTACTGGACTTCTTTGCCAAGCTACCGCCAGACACTACTGGAACAAGATTAAGAAGAAACAAGATTAACTGGGGCAAAAAACCTAAAGCTCAACTGTTTTCCTTTTATTCTGGCAAACGGACTGATAGTTGCATATACTTAATTTTGCTCTTGCGATGCTGTGGAATGCTTTCTCCCCTCTTATCTCTCTTTCCCAAGAATTCTCAGCCATTACAACAGAGAGACTGCAACCCCAAGCCCACATAAAGGTTAGCCTCAGCAGGCCTCATTTCTCAAAACTCAGCTGATAGGCTCTAAATAAGAGTTCCCAGGCGTCGGGGGTAGACCCGTGTTCCACCCCGAGGCAGAAATCTATTCCCTGTGCCCACGCGTCCAAGTTCCACCGGTGTCTCTACCGCAAACCTCCTAAACTCAAGCCAGGCGCGCTTTAGCGAGGAGCAACCCTCCCAGCCGCCGCCGGGTCCTCGACCCCCACCCCGACCCCTTCCGAGGCGGCTCCTACCGGCGCACGGGCGGCGGCGGGCACCGGAGCAGACGCCACCGCTCTAACTCCTTCTGGAAGCGGAAGGCGGCGCGGAATCCCTTCTTCACGCCCCGAACTGGCGGGACGGGAGTCGGGGCGGCAGGCGCCAGGAGGCGGCGAGGCCCCAGCAAAAGCAGTCTCCCCAGGCCGGATGCCATTACAGGGAAAAAAAAAAAAAAAGCAATGGAGAACGGAAGGAAGAAAGTCGGACCAGTGGCGCGGTAACCCAGTCCCCCCCGGAAGTGGGCGAACTGAGCGAGGCCGGGGCGGGACTAGTACGCGGGGGGCGGGACTAGTAGCGGGTGTGGGGGGGGGGCGGCTGCTGTTGAGTTTTACTGCGCATGCGTGAGCTCTGTTTCCTGCCCACCTAGGGATTACTCTGGGGTGAGTCAGGACTGTGGGACCTTTGGATCCGGAAATGTGTGGAAGAACTTGCTTCACCCTCAGTTGCTTTCTTGTTCTTTGCTTTCTCATTAGCGTAAAAACCTGTTTCACTCTCAGTCTAAAGAAAACACATTGTCAATATGTATTTCGTCTTAAGAGTTATAGAACATCAATCCAGCCACTATTTAGGAGCAAATATTTACCCAACATGTCTCCAGAAGCCTTCTTTTCAGGAGCCCTAGACTAAGGGATATTGACTTAACCAAAATTTAAATTTCTAACAGTACAAACTTTTTAAAGCGTCCCCCCCCCTGCAAAAAAAGAGACTGGAAAAAAAATACATAAAAATGAGAACAGTGGAATTATAAGTCTTTTTTTCCCCTTTATCTTCCACTCTTTGGTGGAAACTTTCCTACCAAACTGTTAATATAAATGTTTTGATCTAATACTAATTCACAAAGGAAGACTTCTTTGAATTTCCAATTTTGAGTTGCATGCTGAACATCTAGACCTCAAAAGTCACCTCTTACTGTTGATCTCTCTACTTGTTCATGGCATCAGTGTCCCCCCATAGTTACCCAAGTTTGGGCTCCTATGTCTTCCATTATTCCTATTTCCACAAAAACCCACTTTTATCCAGGTGCCAAGTCCTTTTTCAATTTATTTCCACAGTGGCTACCTGATGGCAATCCTTACCTCCTTGCCAGGCCTCCAAATACATCTTGCACCTTCCTCTCTTCCCTAGACATGGTTCATCTTCATCCATCTCCCTGAAACACAGACCCAGGCATGTTACTACTTAGCTCAAGAATCTCTAATGTTAGGCTCTGGCAAAGATTTCTCCCCTTGACCAAACTTGAGTCAGGCTCCCCTAAGCCCTCTTTTCAAAGAGGCTTCGACCCTAGGCTTTGGTGTCTGTCAGGCCTGCATAGCCCACTTTCAGCAAGAATCCTAAGTCAGTTTAGAAAGGATCCCCCACCTTCAATATCTGATTACCCTTAATGTCTAATCAAATTCATCACCCACCGCTATCCCCAGGTGGCCTGCCTTCAGAAGAATCCTGTCAAGTTGGTTTAGCTAGACTCCTGCCCCCCACCCTTACCCATGATATTTCCACTTAGTTCAATGTTCATAGACACCTCCCAGCCCCCATGGCTATAAGTTTCCCCTGGTCCATGCTGTATTTGGAATTGAGCTCAGTTCTATAGAGAGGTCTCTTTTCCCTTATTGCAATAGTTCCTGAATAAAATCTGTTCTTAACTATTGTCGGAATGGTTCATCCTAGCCTAGAAAAGGATTCTCTTTGGAGAGGGAGAGAGGAAATGGTGGCTTAGCACATACCATAAAACAAGCTGATGGATTTCTGGGTGAAGCAAATTCTCTAAGAAGGGATGAGAGAAGATCATGATTGGTCTTTGTGTTTCATTAATTTACACTGCATGTTAAAAAAATTCATTGAACATTCATCAAATAAATAGATTAGAAGACAGCACAGGGAACTGTTATTTCTGTAATAGTCCATTTATAGGGAGGAATAATCTAATAATCTAGTTGAAGCAAATAATATTATGTTAAAATGAGGTGTCTCTGTATTGAGAGTTTCTCAGTAAATACAACGAGAGCCTTATTTACGGAACCAAAACTGTAGGGTCTCGGGGAGTTTTTACCACTAACTCACAGAGTTGAGGAATTAACCAGTTTTTAAAATTCAATCATGAATTTGTTTATTTATTCAATAAACATATGCTAAGGGGACTACGTGGCTCTAGGACCCAGGGCGGCCTGGTGCACTTCATTTACATCCCTTCAGATCCCAAAGTTATGTGTTCAGTACAGGCCTTTCTGCTCTTTAGTAGTGTATACAAAACTCCTGCACCTGGGCATCTACTGGCACTTCAAGCTTCATACATCCAAAACTGAACTCCCTGTCTTCTTGGCCAAACACCTTCCCCAGATTGGTCAAAGGGCAGCTCCATTCCTCCAGCTGGTCATCCCACAAATCCTGACTTCTCTTTCTTTCATACCCCACATCCAACAAAGCTCATTGGCTCCACCTTCCAGAAATGTCTAGACTCTGCTGCCTTCTCACCACCTGCACTCTGTGCTAAACTATCATCATCTCTCAACTGCCTTATTTTATTAGCCTCCCAAATGACACCCTTACCTTTTAAGACTGAAGGCAGATTAAGGAAGTTTTCTGCCCTCAAAATCCTCCACTGACTTCCCATCTCATTTAAAGTAAAAGCGAAAGTCCTTACCATGGCCTCAGGGCTCGACATGGTCTGTCTGGTGACCCTTCTTCCTCGTCTCTCTGTACTCCTCACTCACTCTGCCCCAGTCACATTGGCTGCCCTGCCAGCCCCAGAAAACCCCAGGCAGGTTCTCACCTTAGGGCCTTAGCACTCGCGGTTCCCTTTCCAGGAGAGGATTTCCTCTATACTTCTACATGGCTTACTCCCTATTCTCCTTCTTGGCTCAAATGTCACCTTCTCTGTGAGGTCCTCCCTCAGCCTGCATTCTTTGGAACCAGATGCTGAGACAGAGATTGGGGTGCAGGATATTTATTAGGAATCCACAGCTGTGAAGAGAGGCAGATGTAACAGGATTAGGCAGGAAAAGTCAGCTGCAGTACAGGCCTGACGAATCCTCATCCAATCCGGGAGAGAGCTCTATCAGCATGTCCCGCACCAGACGGACATGGCCAGGACTTTATATTCCTCTCTCATTTAGTTACTGAATTTGGGCTGCCCCACGAAGGGCATGGCTGAGCCATGGTGGCTCTCTGCAGACGAAGCAGACCCTGAAGGAGCTGAAAGCCAAGAGTGTCTGCTGACCGCCTCCCTTCTATGAAGGCAGATCTATGTAGTGCGTCTTGAAATCTTCCACACCATCCTGTTTAAAATTGCAATATCCTCTGTCTTCCCTATCGCCCTTCATGGTCTTATTTTTTTCACAGCACTTAACACCTTCTAATATACTATGTAATTTAGTTATTTATTTTGTTATCTGGTTCTTTCACTGGAATATATGTTCTAATGGACGAGCGATTTTTGTGTCTTTGGAGCATAGCTGCATTTAGAATGATGCCTGGCTCATAGCAGGCACTCAATAAATATTTGTTGTTTGAAAACATCATTCAGTGGCCTGTCTAGTCATCACACTGTAAAAGCCTTGCAAGAACCATGTCTTATTCATCTTGTCAGCATATGGTCCTTAGTAGGTGTATAATACATGTTTGTTGAATAAAGTCCACGAATGACTGTTATGTGAAACACCTGTGTAATTTAAAATTCATTAGCTATATTAAAAAATAATGAGAAACAGGTAACATTAATTTTTAAAATATCTAACTCAGTATATCTAAATTTTATCATTTCAATATGTAATCAATATGAAAATTATTAATGAAACATCTTTTTGTTTTGTTTTGTTTTGTACTAAGTCTTTCAAATTCGGTGTGTATTTTGCACTCATACCATAACTCAATTTGGACTAGTCACATTTTAAGTGCTGGATAGCCCTGTGTATACAGTACATCCTCTATTGGAATTCTGCAATTAATGAGTCAGAATAATACAGTGTGTGTTGGAGGGGGAGTGTGGGTTAGAGAGGGGAGGTCTCTGGAGTCAATGATTTTCTGGGTCCCCATCATGACCCTTTAACTTAATAGCTACTGATGTGCTCCAGCCAAAAGCCACCAGGAACACACTCATAGTTAAACATGTTGGGTTGGTTGCTTATTGGGAGGAGAAGGCATATCATGGGAACTATGGGGCATTGGTGATTGAAATAACTTATTGTGGGATTTAGTTTTGTATTAGGTGATTTTAGGGAGGGTTTTAGGAAGAACGGCTTTCCTCTGGACTGGACTGGATGCTGTCAGGAAGTGGGGATAAGTCTATGATTGGAGATTTTAATTTTGTCTAGAGGGAGGAAAACTAGGCAGAAGCCAAAGCTGTAATTGGTAAACAAAGAGGAGTCACTTATTCGCCAGAATAGAGGGATGTTTGTTCATTTTTGTGGCTTGAACAATTTCATGTTTTGCTGTGTTTATATAGGATTATGGAGTGGCATTGTCTAATGTTTATGTTCCGCAAGAACCAGCTGTGAGCACCGGGCCAGCTCCCAGCAACGCAGATGCCTGGCTCATAGTACCAAGCCAGCTCCTGGAGTTCTAGAGCTGCTTTTCTCTAATAGCTGTGCGACCTTAAGCAAGTGATTGAATATCTCTGTGGTCCAGTTTTCTCATCTCCACAATGAGAATACAAAAGCACTTATCTCTCCATCTCTTAAAGTTGTTATCAGCATTAACTAAGACAATCCGTGTAAAGAAATTGGGATAGTGCCTTGTATATGGTCACCACTCAATGAGTGTCACTGTCTTTCAAAGATTTTAAACTGCACTATATTTTTCACACTTCCAACATCTTGGAACGTCTTCCAAACAATGGCTTCTTAGAATAAACACAATGTAGTAGTATTATTTCCAGAAGGCTCTGGTTTGGGGGACAATTCCTCGTCCCCTCCAACGGCTCAATCCATTCCTGGGTAAATGCCATCACTTTTCAACCTTTATCACTTTTCCAGTCCGCGGCAGACGCCCTCTGGGACCCTTTTCCGGGCTCGGAGTTTTTTGCTGTGCGACTTCCCTAGGCAATACGGGTGCGGGCGGCAGCACTCGGGAGCTTACGGCGGCGCGGCGCCCACGCGGCCCCGGGAGCCGGAGCAGAACCGGCGCGTCCCCGCCCGCCCGGCCGTCAGCTGATGGGCCGCCCGCCGGGGAGGCCCACGCCGCCGCCGCCGCCGCCGCCGCCGCGCGAACATGGCGGCCGAGATTCACTCCAGGCCGCAGAGCAGCCGTCCGGTGCTGCTGAGCAAGATCGAGGGGCACCAGGACGCCGTCACGGCCGCGCTGCTCATCCCCAAGGAGGACGGCGTCATCACGGCCAGCGAGGACAGGTAGGGCTGGCGGGTGGTGCGCCGGCCGAGGCGCGACGGGGGCGGCCCGTACTCCCGCAGGCGGCGGGGTGTGCGGGCGGTGGGGTCGGCGGCCTCGTCCCGCTCCGCGTGGGGGCGTCCTCCGCCCCCGGCATCCCGCCGCGCCCCTCCAGTCCCGGACCTTCACCCTCTAGCTCGGGACCCTGGTCCCACCGCGCCCCTCCGGACCGCGCCGCGGTCCTACTGCGTCCTTCCCGCCGGGGACCCCCGTCCCAGTGCGCCCCTTCGGTCAGGAACCCCCACCGCGCCACCCTAGCCCGGTTTGCTCCCCCCTTCCAGCCCGGGACTCCGGACCCTCCCCTCCAGCGGGGGGACCCCGTTCCTGGAGCCCCTCCAGTCAGTGACCCCCACCGCGCCTGTCTAACTCGGGATCCTGGCCCCGTCCAGTCTGGCAACCCCAGTCCCACCGCGCCCCTTCCAGCCCGGGACCCCCGTCCCTGCCCTCCTTTGTGGGGTTTTGCTTGCTCCTCGAAAGCGTCGCGACCTCTGTGGGATGGGGGCGGGGGTGCTTGGCCCTCCGCGGTCAGTTCCAAACCTTGGAGCGGGGAGCACTGCGCGGGTCCTGGTGCCAGGGATTCCCCGCTCTCAACAGACCTCCGGGGGCTTTCGCTCTCTTACTTCTGCTTTACTCTGGCGTTGACAACTCTTTTCGCACAACACCGGCTCCCTAGATCAGTTATTTTTTTTACGGCTGCTAGAACCGTCTGAACTCTTATTTACTACATAGTTGTTTTGCTTTGTTTTTTCGTAAAAGAGACTTATTTTTGAAAAGGTTAGGTGCTTCTGTTTCGAAGAAAAAATTAACTTCCACCGTTAACGGAAAACCAGTATCACTTGCCATAAAGAATTAAACTCATAGCTAAAGCATGTCTTTATGCACCTAAAGTCTCTTTCCAGCTCATTGGTCTGCCCAAGGCTGTGTGATTGGATTGAAGAGATATTATTTGTTTTAAAACTTTAGTGTTTTTAAAACCCTAAACGTTTAAAAGGTTTGTGGCTTTACGGTGGGAATTTGGAGGAAATGACTGATGTTTGCTGAGTGAAATTGTGTTTCCTTGCTACAATGAGTGATCTTAAATGGTGATATTCCAGAAGTCATAAAGGCCTCTGGAAGGTGGTACTTGCTGTCCCCTTTGAGCTGACAGCGCAGTCCAGCCTTTTGTAGTCATAGCTTTCGAAGTACCATTGACGGCCTGTCCTCATTGGGAACAAAACCTGAAGCCCCCATATATTTCGCTTTTGAGTCCGTTTATTGTGAGCAGGCAGTAGTCTCTCCAGTTCATTTGCATGTAGCTGACCTCAAAGGAGGTGGGGAGCGATTGGAAGGACCTGGGCGTTGGTGTGCAGAAGCAGTAAGGGAAAGGGAGAAGGGGGTGCATGAGCCACAGGGAGAAGAAGGTAATGTGGGAAAAAAAAAAGGCAAAGGACACAACAATGATATTTGCATGATATGAACTTAGATGCAGACAACATTTTATAAAACTTAGCTATCTTATTCGGTAAAATATCTGTGACTCATGCATGTTGGGTAAATTGCTGAATATTTGAGATAACTGGCCAGGAGCAGGGCTGATAAATGTTTTATGGAAAGTGATTACTTAGCTGCTCTGGGACTGAAATGTTCTGGGGGAGCCTTAGATCAGCTCACTTTTTCACTGGGGCACAACAGGGCCCTTACTGATGACCGGACCAGGTGAGGGTTGGAGCCTTGTGTTTCTAATGTGTGTTTCAGGCCCCTGGAGCTTCCTTGAAGGTAGGACATTTTTGAGCAGATGCCTTACTTTATGGGATTTATGAAAGCACGTGGCTATGGGTTTTTGTTGTTGTTGGATGTGGTGGTGCACCTTTACATGTCATAGTTACGTGTCATACTCTTCAATCATTCACTCATTCATACATTCATGTATTCATTCATTCATAGTTTTAGAATACTGTACCTACTGAGTGCCAGGCTCAGGGAATACAACACGGATCAAAAGTCACAGCAGCTGCCCTCCTGACTTCTGATTCATTGATTTTTATGGCCCTTGACCTGGTAGGACCAGCATATTAAGGAAACAGAATACTGACCACCCTTATTCATCAAACAAGCATTTATTAGAGACTGTGGGCTGGATCTGTGGGATAGAAAGACAGTGACGTCAAAAATCTGTTTCCAAAGGGCTGGGCAGACTGGTGAAGGGATGGCTCTGTGCCCTCAGCTTCCAGGGTATTGGGGAGACACAGAGGAAAGTGTGTCCTTGAGGGCCAGGGTTCAAGGAAATCCTTAGGAGATGTCACTGGATAGAGGAGTGGGCTGTGTGAAGGAAGGAGGGTGCACAGCCCTGCACCAGGCAGATCGAAAGAGCAGGAGCAATAGAGGACCACAGTTATTTCTAGGTGACCAGAGCAAAGGGTATATGAGTGGCCATGGCAGGAAAGAGTCCTGAGAGCTGGAGGGCCTAGTGTCCAGTTCTGGAAGGGCCTTTCTTGTGCACCACTCTTAGAAATTGGACTTTAGTTTGCAGGTAGTGAGGAACCATCAAAGATTTCAAAGCCAGTGACATGATCAGAATTCTATACTTTGGAAATAACAACAGCAAAACTTCTAAAAGTCCCTTCTCTCTATCCGTAGAGAATTGGACCTATGTACGGGCTGCATCCAGTCCTCACTTCCCCCCGTGAGGTGGGGGGGGGGGGTACAGTCACTTCCCTTATCAGTAGTAGCTCCAAAATTAAATGTATTCTAAAAGTCAAAGGTGGGTTGGTTAGTTTGTTCGTTTGTTTGTAAACTGGGCCTGAAAACTCTTTGGTGCTAAAACTTGCCCTGAAGAGACAAGACTGTTTGTAATCTTTATTTACCCGGTGCAGCCTGAGTGCTCCTGCGTTTTCCTGCAGAAGCAGCGGTGCGTGTAACTGCAGGTGCTGTCCCCAGGCCCCACTGTGGGTGTTTGGAACTGACGGTGGGTGTATGCATCCTACTGCAGTGGGCCTTTGAGGGTTTAGGAAAGGGAGGCATGAAGGATACTGAAGTCACGCCCCAAGGCCTCATAGTTAGTAAGTGATTGGATTAAGATTTGAACCCAGGTCTGATTCAGAGGCTCTAGTTCTTTCTGCCATGCATCCAGGTTTGCTACACATTTGGAGAAACCAAATGCAGGCAGTATCCGTCAACGATGGACTGTTCTGGCAGCAAGTGTAAAATGCTAGGATTCTGCCTTTTGCTATGATTTAGTTATCCTTCCTTCTTTTAGTTTTCAGGGTTTTGTTTTGTTTTGTTTTGTTTTTAAAAAAAACAAAGCTTGTACGTTTTCTATATAACTTCTGCTTTAATGCTCAGAACAGTAACTTTTAACATTTAAAGTAAGCTCCAGCTGAAGGTAATTCATTTAATGAAAGCTAAAAGCAGCAAGAACTGGCTTGAGAGCATTTTGAGAGGAAAGTGAAAGGTGAGAGGGTCACCTGAAGTTAGTGTCCATTTTTCTAAACTAGGCCAGTGGTTCTCCAGGAGGGGTGACTTTGGCCCCTAGTGCAATTTGGCAGTATCTGGCGACATTTTGGTTGTCACAACTATAGGAAGGTATTGCTGGCATCTAGTGGGTAGAGGCCAGAGATGCTGCTCAGCATCCTATAATGCACAGTACGCTAAGAACCTCACAAAAAGAATTACCAGCTCCAGATATCAGTAGCACCATGGTTGAGACACCCTGGTTTAGGCTACATGTACTTATTTATCTGGTCTCTCTAGACAATGGTTCTCAAACTTGAGCATGTATCAGATTCTGATTCAGTGAGGCTGGGGTGGGGCCTGAGAGTTTGCATTTCTTCCAAGTTCCCAGAGATGTTGATGCTGATGCTGTTGGTCCAGGAACCCCACTTTGAGAACCACTTTCTACAAGAGTAACTTGTCATGGTGCTTGCCTTTGTAGGCCCACTGGGAGCGAACACTTTGTCTTCTTTTCTGTCAGTTTCCGGGATATATTTGCCTGGAGTTATTTATATGTTCTCATCGATTTCCCATTAAAACCAAACCGTGTACGACAAATCTAAATACACACAATCCCCTCAAAGAATATTAAACCCATGTAGAATACCGAGCCTAATACCGTCGTACCTGGAGTCACTGGGAATGGTTTGGGCCGTGAGCTTAGGGGTCTGATCTGAAATCGTCGGAGTTCCTGTGCCACAAGGGGTTAACAGAAAATGGCAGCTACTCTCTTGTGTGCATTCATGTAGATTTTGTTAGAGTCATAATTACCCCAAACTCTTTTGTTACACTAGACCTGAATTTGTGTTTTTAACTTTAGTTTGCAGTTGCCTGAATTTGGGAACTGGCATTTTTCAGCATGCCAAAAATGCTACTTTTGTAAAGCTTAAAAAAAAAAAATTCTTGAATCAATAAAGTCAGACTGCCTTTCTGATCAGGAAACTGTAAAAATAAAAGTACTAACCTGAGTGGTAAGAACTACAGCAATCATTTTCCTGATAGTGGGAACAGAAAATGAGACTCAGCTTTCCAAACAGAACTGAACCGTGGTGAGACCGAGAGAAAACCATTCCCTGGACACGTTTGCCTTTTGAACTTTTTTTTTCCCCCTGTGGACTGCACCAAAAATTTAGTGAGAGTAAGCAGAAGGATGGAATTTTTAAAAGAAAAAACTTTATGAGAAGGCCTTAGAAATCAGGCTGCAGTCCTGCCGTCTTCATTTTTGGAAGACAGTTGGAGGATGAGTGTGCTTACGCTGTTGCGTCAGGGGCCTGGAGGCCACGGTTGATTACTGTGAGGAACTCAGTTGCCTGGCAAAAGTCAAACAAAGGCAAATCTCATGTGTTTGGAATATTGTAGGATGTTGCACTTAGACTGGTAAACAGTAATAGTTAGAGAAATCCAACGTTTAACATATTTGGGTAGCATCTGCTTTTCTTGCTGCTGTTATACCAGCTATTTACTCTGATATACTTGTTTCCTTTCAGACATTTCTAAGCATATTAAGATAGTTTGAGGGAAAAATTATATATACACACTAACTGTTCACGTGGAAGCAATTTTGAATCAACAACTTGATTTTTAAGTGTAATGCTTAGGAGAAAACCTGGCATAGCTGGAAGCTGTTGGCTTTTACTGAAACCCGGGGTATTAACTGCTGTGTTTTTGTTGTCACGCAGCGCCTAAAAGTAGACTCTTTGATTTGTGTTAGAAAATAAAACGAAGAAGTGAGAAGGCAAGAAGCTTTTATTTCTCTGTTGTTAGAGTGGCCCTTCATTGTGAGGATCACTTTCTTTTTATGGCATAGTCGAGAGCAGATTCTGGATCCAGAATGCCTGAGCTTGAATCCTAGCCATGTGACCTTGGGCAGGTTGCATATTCTTTCTGTGCCATAGTTTTCTCATCTGCAAAATGGGGACAGTACCTACCTCAGGGTTTTGTGAGACTTGGATTAATTAAGATTCAAAGTGCATTGAACAGTGCCCAACACAGGGAAAGCCCTGTGTATGTGTTGGCTATTATTATTTCCCATGGAATTATTTTAATCTCATCAGAAGCTAAAGATGTCTGCTTTGCGTATGTGTGTGTATGTAAATAAAAAAAATTTCTGTATGAAGTAGAACAATAACCATTTTGGGAGTCACTTACAAACCTAAGTTCTTGTAACTGTCTTTGAGTTGCGTCTTCTCATCATTTCCATATTGGTCACAAGTCATATCAGTCATGAGTTTTCCATTATAAAATCTTTGCCCTGCTGTGTTCAGGGGCCCCAAGACCACCCCTCAGTTCAGTGATTCATTCGGAGGACTGCCAACATACAATCGTATGCATGGCCCTGACTTACTACAGCGAAGGGACACAGACAGAATCGGTGACAGGAAAGGTAGGGGGTGAAGTCCGGAGGAAAGCAGCATGAGCTTCCGTGAGCCCTTGCCCTGTGGAGAGTCACTCAAGAAGTGCTCCATTCCTCCAGCATTGAGTTATGACCACATGTGTAAAATACTGTCTACCAGGGGGCTCATTAGAGACTCTGTACCCACCGCTTTTACTGGGGGCTGGTACTCTGCCTCGCGCTTGCCAAAAGTCCAGACTCCCAGAAGGAAAGCAGGTGGTACAGTGGTCTCTCAAGTGTTGGTTGAGGGACTCAATAGGCAGACCTGGTAGGAAGAAAGAAGCATGGAACAGAATTGGAAATGAGGCTACTCTTCCTTACTGCCTCAAACTCTGCTTTTTGGGGGTTAGTTTAACCTTGTGTTTTGAGACATGTAGGCTATGGATAGAGTTTGACCCTTTTTTTGGTAAGTTAGGAAAGTGTTGCATGGACCCTACGTTGACGGCATCCTGCCTGGATTGCTCCTGCTCCTAGAGGTTCTGATGGCTTTTAGCCGCCTTAGTAGCACGGAGGTCACAAAAAATCATTTTGATGCTAACAGTGAACAGGTAACAGCAGGAATGGTTCCTCAAGTAAGAAAAGAAAACATCTGCAGGTAGAAAACCATCCATCTGGCTTCTGGAGAGGCATTCCTCATTTAGGAGCTGTTGGACATGCCACATAAGTGGCCTTCCTCTTGGGATAAAAATCTGCCTGTGACAAAATCAGGAGTCCGAGAGTCATCATCATGGGCTGTTGAAGCTGTTCAGAATTCCTTCCCTGACTGTAGAAGGAGATGGAAATTTACATTTTTCTTAGCTGATCTAATTCTCCTCGGTAAAAAGAGGCTGGTTTCCCTGCCTTTCCATTTAGTCAATTCAATAAAAATCTAGTGTTTCCCCCCTTTGTTACCAAAGGAGAAAGGCTTCTTTCTGTAGCAGGAATGAAGAGGGCAGGGTTCATGAGACTTGGCTGAAAGGAAACTGCTATTTATTTGATAAGAGCAGATTGCACTGATGACCATGTCCTTTTCTTTCTCGCGTAGGCTAACATCCTAATGTTAGAGAAAGCACCGAGGCTCCCAGAATTACACCATGTCTGTAGCCCCTGGAAGTAGTTAGAGTCGGAAAAAATATCCTTTGCTGAAGGTAACAGAAATGTTTGGTGATTTATCCAGATATGAAATAGTATCAGCAGCCCTAAGGGTGACTAGAAAATCAGATTTCCTCAAATTTAACTATTGTAAGAGTTTAAAAGAATCAGGCCTTGGGCTTAATTTGTAACATATGCTATCCTCTGTATTTTGTCTTTAGTTGGTTGAGTAATCCTGGCATATCAGTTTATAATGTAAAAATGGTTGAATTGCTTTCATTTAGCTGTTTGGGGATAATTAGGGTGTTTTTTGAGAAATTTAAAAAGGGGCACCTGGGTGGCTCGGTCGGTTGGGCGTCCAACTCTTGATTTTAGCTCAGGTGTTGATCTCAGGGTCATGAGTTCAAGCCATGTATTGGGCCCCACGCTGGGCGCGGAGCCTACTTAAAAAAAAAAGATCTGGTTTTAGAAATGCTGATGTGTCAGGCAAGACAGAATTTGGCCTTGTGATTTTACCAAAGCACTGGTGTGCTTTTTGAATCTATTTATCAAAGTATGGGCATGATTTTCAAGGTAATCATACTGGAAAATAAAATGTATTGAATCCAGATGTGTGGTCTCATGGAGTTTTAGGTTTAAAAATGGTATTAATCTGTACTCCCACGAGATGCCTTTTGGTTTGAGAGCCAGTGCTTTTCTCAAGAAGAACCATGCTTGGAATCTATCTTCGTTCCTCCTCTTTCTAGCTTAAGCAGATGAGGCTTTATAGACTTAGTGATTTCCTACATTTTTAACTTGCTTTTAACCAGCTCTTTGAAGGAGTCAAAGGGACTAGAAGAAATGAAAGGAGATTCTCTACCTATTCTGATCATCAGGCATATCTTTGAGAAGATCATAGACTAGACTTGCTGGATAAAGACTTCATTCTTTACCAGACCTGTGGTTTTTAGTCTGCTTTTCATGTATCTACTGTAGTAAGGTAAAAGAACATGCAGAATTTTGATCCTTGGTGGGATGAAAAATATTGAATAATATTTAATTAAGAGTAATAACTTCATTTATGCTTTACAGTAACTACTTTAGTTTCTTGGCATTCAAATCGGCATCTGTGCAAAGTGAGGATCCTGTATTTCAGTTCAAAGTTAAAGTGGACTTATTTGTTTATTCAGTGCTTTTAAATCCTTGACACTCAGTAAATGCCATATGCTATTTTTTCTTTATTTTAAGGTCGGAATCCTAGTATTCTTTTTTTTTTTTTTAAGATTTTATTTATTTGACAGAGAGACACAGCGAGAGAGGGAACACAAGCAGGGCGAGTGGGAGAGGGAGAAGCAGGCTTCCCGCAGAGCAGGGAGCCCGATGTAGGGCTCGATCCCAGGACCCTGGGATCATGACCTGAGCTGAAAGCAGATGCCCAACAACTGAGCTACTTAGGCACCTCCTAAGTATTCTTAAAGGTATTCTAGGGGCGCCTGGGTGGCTCAGTGGGTTAAGCGTCTGCCTTCGGCTCAGGTCGTGATCCCGGGGTCCTGGGATCGAGTTCCTGTGTGGGACTCTCTCTCAGCGGGGAGTCTGCTTCTCCCTCTCCCTCTGACTGCCGCTCCCCCTGCTTGTGTGCGCTCTGTCAAGTAAATAAATAAAATCTTTAAAATAAAAAAGGTATTCTGTTTTTGGACCAGATAGCATTGTGTCATTTAGTTATTACTATGAAACAAACCACTTCAAAATTCAGTGGCTTAAAACAGCAAGTACAGTTGACTCTTGAACAACATGGCTTTGGACTATGCAGGCCCACTTATATGTGGATTTTTTACAGTATGGTACTATAAATATATTTTCTTTTCCTTATGATTTTCTTAATAACTTTTTCTCTTCCCTAGCTTATTTTATTGTAAAAATAAATACCCATCAGCTGATGAATGGGTAAATAAGATGTGCATATGTGTATGTATATATTATATATATTGGAATATTTTATAATATACACACATATACATACATATGTGTATATATATAACAATATTACTCGGCCATCAAAAAGAATGAAATCTTGCTATTTGCAATGACATGGATGGAGCTAGAGTGTATTATGCTAAGCAAAATAAGTCAGTCAGAGGAAGACAAATAGTGTATGATTTCACTCGTATGTGGAATTTAAGAAAAAAAAACAGATGAATATATGGGAAGGAAAAAAAGAAAGGGAAGCAAACTATAAGAGACTCATAACCAAGAAACTACAAGAGGTGGCGGGAGGCAGGTGGGTGGGGGAGGGGCTAGATGGTGATGGGGACTAAGGGGCGCACTTGTGATAAGCCCTGGGCATTGTGTGTAAGTGATGAATCACTGAATTCTACTCTGGAAACCAATATTGCACTGTATGTTAGCTAGAATTTAAATAAAAATTTAAAACAAAGTGTGTGTTAAGAGATTTTGTTAGAGTCACTGTTGCTATTTAGCACAGAAGTCAGGATTTCTTTGAACTAAATGAGAGCTTTGAAGTTAGACCTAGACTTTTCCACACTCTAGATTTGTTTGGAGGGAAAAAGTAATTTAATTCTTCATGTCTCCTTATTGTTTAGGGGTTACTGCTTTGGAGGATAAAATGTTGAATTTTCTGAAAAGCTTTTTTTTTTTTTAAATGGTTTTACTTATTATTTACCACATAAAGCTGCTTTGCTTTGAATTATTTACTTTTGTAATGTTTTGAAATGTGAATTTTCATCAGCCTCTGATAAAAGAGCGATAAAATTGGACAAAACAACTAGACAAACTCACGTTGGTTCGTTTGATTTTAGGACATTGACTCTCTTTACTTTTGCCTCCCTAAGTATAAAATGGAGGTCTTGGCTGTTGTCTTTGCCATGAGGATGTGGCATCACGTTCTCAACCGACTGTAGCCTTTCTTGAATCCTGGTGTGTTTCCTAGAATACAGGAAGTAGCTCTGTCTGCCCCTGTAGTTCACTGCTGTGGACTTATCCAGGAAGTCAAGCAGGGACACCTTTGTCAAGAGGCACGGTGTATTGCCTTGTGTCTTTGAGGCCTGGTGGCCCTGTGTCTTTCGGGGTCTTCTCTTTCCTGCCTTTCTGCACCTGATTCCTTTCCCTGCCCCCTACTCACTTCTCCTGGGAGGTGACATTCTCAAGGTTCTCTCCACCCATCGCCTCTAGCCCTTGAGTTCCATCTGTGGGTCCGTGTCTCCTTGTTAGCTCTGCATGTTCTTGGCCCTCTGCACTGACTTCCATGGATGCATCAGATCCCTGACCAGACTTGATGGGGGCACGACAAGCTCCAGACTTCAAGGCCTCACCTGTGGCAGGAGCTTCTGTTGAAGACCGTACCAACCTCAGAAGGAGGGCTCTCAGTGAGGGGTGACCAGAGCCTCTTAGGCTCTGCCTTTCTAAAGAGAAGTGGCTGCAGCCTACTTGGAATTGCCTCTGATTATAGAGCGTGCATGTGCACTGGGGCTTCGACCCAAGGCCTGTTTTACTCCTCAGCCTTGTTTGCTCTTGTTGGGAATGATTTACCAGACACATTCTTAGGGAGTGCACAATCTTCACCTTTATTTATTTATTTATTTGTTTGTTTGTTTGTTTCATTGAAAGAGAGAGAGCATGAGTGGGGTGAGGGGTAGAAGGAGAAGCAGACTCCCCACTGAGCAGGGATCCTGACGTGGGGCTTGATCCCGGGACCTGGAGGTCATGACCTGAGCCGAAGGCAGCCCCTTAACCGACTGAGCCACCCAGGTGCCCCCAGTCTTCACGTTTAGATAGCTGCCTTGAAGTTGAGCAGATACATCCTTGAGTGCCTCCGGGCACGTGAGGAATTGTTAAATTGTTGGCTTGTTCTTCTGCTTACTGAGTGGAGGTTGGAGACTCTGCAGTTCTCCGAGTCTCAGGGCTCCAGGACTGACCCCCCCCCCCCCCACCACCAGGAGCTGAAGGCCTTGTGGGCTTTACAGGTGTGTTCCTTCTCCTCCTACCTGTCCTGCCCAGCCTGGCTCAGCCCAATTACAGTAGTTAGATACATCAGTTTACAAAAAAATTAACATTTCATAAACATTTTCTCATGGATTCATGGTCTTTGCAACTATTTTTAATGACTGCGTAAGCATACTAATTCAATAGCTTTTCTGAACCCATGATTTGCAGAACTATTTGTAATGACTACGTAAGCTATTGAATTAATATGCCATTAACCCATTTCATTATTTAACATTTTCCCCCAATTTTTACTCCTTTGAATAATGCTCATAGGAACTTCTTTGTAATGTGTAGTTCTTTTTTTTCCTATTAAATAATTTCTTCAGAATCAGTTGCCAAGCATGGAATTCCTCACTTTGTTGTTGTCATTACTATTAGTAGCAGCAGCCGTATTAGGCAGGAAACGTTTTTCTCAATACACGAAACAAATTCTTGCCAAAGAGTTAGTTCTGATTTACAGTGCTGCCAAAAAATTATGAGAGCCCTAGAAATGTCATTTTATTATTGTTTTCAGTTGTTCATTTGCTGAGCCCTGCACAGCGATACATTTTAAACACATTACAGTCTGAAATACTCAAAAAAATACAGTCCAATTTCAGCTTCTCCTTTATCTGGAAAATAACTGGATCATCCACCTAGCCGAAGAATGATAGACGAAGTGATGGTAGTGGTGGGCATCCAGTGTGGTGAAGCATATATAACATTAACATCTTACATAGAAATACCTTTTCTCACCTACCCATGGAAAATAACTGCAGCTATATGTAAGCCCAAACTTCTCTAACTAGGAGGGCAAGAGGAGATTGGTATAGGTAATGGTAGCATGGAGAACTCTGAAAAGATTTTATGTAGGCTCTGAAAGAAATGACACATTTCCTTTCTAAGTACCTTTTGAAAAAATATCAGACTGTTGTTTTAAAATAACTTAAAAATAGAGCCTGGCAAAGGTGAACATGTTTCTAAGGTCTTGGTTTTAAGGAAAGACTTTTTTTTTTCAGATTGGCATGCTCTTGGAATCTCAAAGAAAACCCGTAAAAAAATGGCTAGCATAAGCAGCAAGCAGAGCATAAAATGAGTTTAGGTGAGTGGGTGTAGACTTGTCAAAATATTAAAGGAAAAGTTAAGCTGTTATATTTTAATTTAACTCAGAGAGAGTGGCTTAGACATTCAGTTAGGCAGAAAATATTGTGGTTTTTGTAAAAATAAAACAATCTGATCTTGACACTCAGTGATTATATGGTCTATTAATAACATGCTAGAGTTTTTAGTAGTTTTGTCCTGTAAATGTTACTAAACTGTATTATTGTGTTGCTTTCAACTTTAGATTTTACTTCCAATTTACCGAATAGAAAATTTTTTTGAGCTCTTGAATTTGTTGATTTTTTTTTAATAAGCAGTCCAATTTAAGCCTATTTTTACAACCATTTATTACCCAATCGAGACACATTCTAAACACAATACAAGGGGCGCCTGGGTGGCTCAGTCGTGAAACGTCTACCTTTGGCTCAGGTCATGATCCCAGGGTCCTGGGATGGAGCCCCGCATTGGGCTCAGCAGGAAGTCTGCTTCTCCCTCTCCCACTCCCCCTGCTTGTGTTACCTTTCTTGCTGTGTGTCTCTCTCTGTCAAATAAATAAATAAAATCTTAAAAAAAACAACACACACACAAGCAGGGAAGCCTGCTTCTCCCTCTCCCACTCCCCCTGCTTGTGTTACCTTTCTTACTGTGTGTCTCTCTCTGTCAAATAAATAAATAAAATCTTTTTTTTTTTTTTTTAAAGATTTTATTTACTTATTTGACAGAGAGACACAGCGAGAGCAGGAACACAAGCAGGGGGAGTGGGAGAGGGAGAAGCAGGCTTCCCGCTGAGCAGGGAGCCCGATGTGGGACTTGATCCCAGGACCCTGGGATCATGACCCGAGCCGAAGGCAGACGCTCAACGACTGAGCCACCCAGGCGCCCAAATAAATAAATAAAATCTTAAAAAAAAAAACACACACACAAGCAGGGAAGCCTGCTTCTCCCTCTCCCACTCCCCCTGCTTGTGTTCCCTCTCTCGTTGTCTCTCTCAAATAAATAAATAAAATCTTAAAAAAAAAAACAATACAAAACAAAGTCTTATATTAGTAGAAATTATACAACTTTGTTTAATACATAGGTTCTTGGTAGTCCTGGAGTGTTAGGTGTTAAACTTAACGTTGTTTTGATTTAATCTTGGAAATGGGAGATTTTAGCATTGTTGTGGAAGGAAGGGAAAGGGCATGGCTTGAAAGGAGAAGGGACAGAATTCCAGATAGAAGATGTGCATACAGAGAGGTAGAGCTGACTATCAAGGTCAAGTGCATGTTTTGGAACTTGGTTCTCAAGCGTGGATGGTCTTCTCTTAGTCTGGTTGTAATCGATTTTCACACGAAACATATGAGATCATCTAAGTCCTGCCAGTTTCAGCTGTTATGGCAGCTAGTGCGCAGTAGGTCCGCTGGGCGCAGACCAAATTGTAATACTGATGTTTGTCCTCCAAAGGAAGTAATACTGTGTTCCCAAATGCTGGTGTCTGGGTAGTTTCCATGTTGACCTGGGGCTATTTTAAATATCATTCTGAACTTCATGAAATAAAAATTAGGCTTTTCGAGGTTAGATGATTGGATGGCAGAGATAAGCTTTAGGGTTTCCCACTCAACAGCCAACTTCTGTTACTGAGTATTGCTCTTCTTCCACGAGGGAAGAGCATGTGCCACGGAGTCGTCCTTTGAGCTGCCTGGACATCCACGAGGATGTGGAATTACAAACTATAAAAATTAAAGGTCCCTTCCTGCATGATTTATTCTGATCTCCCTCTCTCATTTAATTTTGGATGTGAACTTAGACCTTTAGAACTTACTGTCACGATACAGGTACCTTGAATGAAAGTCTGCCTGTTTATCTTGCCTTGTGAACCTCATCACGTTGGAGCTTGTTTAATGGTGCTCAACTGAAGGAACTGTGTTTGGTAATCTTGGTGTCATCAGATGTCCTCTATTAGTACCTGCTTGATTGCCAACAACAAAAATAACTCAGGCTGACTTAAGCTATTGAGAGTGTTTCTGGTAAGGATGCTGTGGTGTCTGCCTCACAGAACCCCAGACTAGGGAAATAGCTCCGTCTTGGGCATGGGGGACTCTCACCTGGACCCTCTTCAGCTTGCTTCTGCTTCTTTTAATAGGTTGACTTCATTCTTTCCCTTTTTTCGATGTGCAACATTCTGCAGTCTAAATTGGGAAACATATGACAAGAAACGGCCATTTCAACTATTAGAGATACTGATCTATTTTTCTCTGTTTCTGATTTACCAAGGGAGGAGCTGATTGATCCAGCTAGGATCAGATGCCCATTTCTGGTCTAGCTGGTTGTGATCAGGGGTGGGATGTGGAGAAAGTTGGCAAAGGTTCCGTTGTGACCAATGAGCAGTGGGCTGGAAGATGGCATGTTGGTGTTGTACACATGGATTCTCCTACGCTGAGGCCTGTATCCAGTTCATATACAAAGTAGTAATTTGCCCACTGTGCTGCTAGGTCCTCTTATTTATCTGGATGAATGAAGGTCAACATCTAGTCTTTCTTTATTGCAATCTAATTATATACAGTAATCTGTATAGATCTGAATTATAGTTGGGCAAGTCCTGACAAATGCAGGTACTCATGAAACCAACTCCCCAGAGCCTTATCATTACCCCGAAAGTTCCAGCATATCCCTTTACATTCTGTCTTCCTCCCCCAGAAGCAACACCATTCTGATTTTTATCCTCATAGACTAGTCACACTTGTCTTGAATGTCAAACAAAATGGAGACACGTAGTGTCAACATTTAATCTTAGGTATTTTAGTTTAAGGTGCAGACATTTAATCGGTGCTATCCGTGTGCCAGGATCTGCCTTGCTGGTAGAAATCCTAGCGTGACTGTGACAGAGCTGACAGGAGGGGGCAGTGGGATGGTTGGGACACAGCGCAGGGGCAGAGTGATTCTCCCCTGTGCGGGGAAAAGCAGGGAGTGTCCCCGGCATTCGGAGGAGGAAGGGGCCTGGAGCTGTGAGGAGCTTCTGCGAGCAGAGGAGGAAGAGCCCCAGTGCTCCTTATTGTTCTCCGGACATGATAAGCCAGCATATGAAACTTTGGCTATTTTGGTCATTTGCCATTTTCCTGCCTGTGTGCAGGATTTCCTCATCTCCCCGTGTGGGTTTTGATGAAAGGAGACGCCCGGAGACCTGGCGTGGGATGATTTCCTCCTGGGGGCAGGAAGGCTGGGAATTATCGGGAACCGGCAGCGGTGTGGGCGCTGCTTTTTACGCACATCTCTCCCAGTTCTCCAGAAGCATTGTCTTTCCGTTGATGTCTTCTGCTTCCCTCATTCGGCTCAGATGGCAGGCGACCAAGTTTGCATAGTTTGTTTTTCACTAAGAAAAGCAGCAGTTTTCTTTGTATATCTTTATATAATAAGATTTTCCATATTTTTAAAATTATTTGAAATTCTGACTCATAGCTACCACATAACTTGCCATAAATGGTCATAGATTTGTAGCTAGATACGGGGTGTGCGCGCGCGTTTGCGCATGCACACGCGCACGGCCTATATGTAACGTACTGTGTGCTGTACTCGTGGGCACTGCTGTATTTCTCTAATTTGTCCAATTGATTAAGGTTATAAGGTCAGTTGGGAAATAGGATTGAAAAATAAAGTAAATAGTTACATTTCCCTGGAGCACAAATAAGATGAAATTGCTAAAGACTACTCTTTCATTCTTTTCTTTTCCCCACAGAACCATCCGAGTATGGCTGAAAAGAGACAGTGGGCAGTACTGGCCCAGCATTTACCACACCATGGCCTGTGAGTAGCTGAACTGTTCTACTTGAGGGGAGTGTGTCTAATGCCTTTGGTGATTCAAATTTCAAAATGCCTGATTAAACAGTGCTACTAGAGGGGTGCTTGGGTGCCTGTCAGTTAACTGTCTGACTCTTGATTTCGGCTCAGGTCATGATATCAGAGTCGTGTGATTGAGCCCCACATGGGGCTCCGTGCTCACCGGGGAGTCTGCTTGAGATTCTCTATCCCTCTCCCTCTGCCCTCCCCCCAATAAATAAACTAATAAAATATATTTTTTAAAAGTGTGCTACTATATTTCAAAATGGGTTTCTTAGTTGCCTAATACTCCAACAGGCTGTGCTAAACTGCAGGAAAACTTTTCTTTTGCAAAGGAAGTCAGGTCTGCTGGCTTAACTGAAGCTGACTTGAGCAAAACTGAAAAAAAAAGGAGAGGTGGGGGGGAGGGGCGTGCCTCACGGCCCCCAGGTTTTCCTTTGTTTTTATTTTGCCAACCTGTATTCATAATGACTGTGTACTTGGCAGTGGCCGAGGCTGACACTAAAAAAGAGCCCTGTACTCCCATGCCCTCATAACCAGCCTTCTGCCCAGCCTTTTCACAAACTTCCGGGTACTACTGAGAGATTGGGTCCAAAGTATAACCCATTCTACATAGAGAATTTTCTCAATAGTTAAATATGTTCACAAAATAAATCTAGAAGATAAAGCCTTTGCATTGAGATTTTAAAAGAGCCCTGGGAGGCAGTGACATAAATTACACCTAAGTTCCAGCCCTTTGTGCAGATGTCAGAGGCCTGCCATCCGTCCCTGCCCCTCCTTCTCCTCCTCCTTTCGTGAAAAGAAAGCCCTGGGCGGAGGCCTGCATGCCCCCCCGGGCCCACGCTGGGGTTGGGTCCTGCCACCCCAAATGGCCACATGGAAGGCACCATAGCTCTGCTCACTCTCTCATGTGATGTTGGTCCTTAATGAGGAATTTTCCTCAACTAAGGGTTTCAGTATTCAGAGGACCCCCGAGGAAGAGAAAAGAGGCTTTGGGGCCTGCCTGATGCTTTGTTCCTTCTGAAGACCATGGTCAGGTCCTCCGAGGAAGAACTCTTGCCAGTCGCTGCAGACACTGTTGACAGCGTTCCCAGCTTTCTCAAGAGTTACTCCAGAGGCAGTAGAGTGTGTTACAAACACAGAACAGCCAATTTCTCAGCATATTCCGAGTGATCAGTCTGGGTCATCCTTCTGAGTGCCTCCTTTCTCGGCTGGCGCTTTCTCCTTCGTACATCTGTTCCGGTGTGCGTGCACTGTTCGGATCCTGTGATCACATTCAGAAAAATTTAGAAGTCAATCAGGAGCTTGGTTGTTCCTGCCTTCCCCGGACAGCTTGTGCAGGCTGCTCACCTTCCCTGTCTTAGTAATTAAACAACGAACATGAAGACTTTGTGGAATACTGCTGTAAAGATAACTATTACAAAAGGAGCCATACAGTTCTACAGTATATACCCTCTGAGAAGCCTCCCTGAAAACCTACCCATAATATTTGCTGCCAAGCAGTAGCACCTCCTGCTGCCCACGTCCGTGCAGATAGGGTGCATAACCTTGCGTACTCACTCTCAATGACGACGACCTGGTGTCTTAGTCTGTGTCCTCAAAGAGCCCATTGGATAAATTTTCAAATCAAATTTTGATTGTTTTGGAGCAGGGCAGAGCATCTCTCGGATGGATGATTCCTTATTTCCGGTGGCCCAGGGATGGGCCTCCCAGCTGGAAGTAGCAGCAGCCTGAGGAAGTCCTGCTCGTGCTGCGGGGGTGTTTTGTCATCTTTGTGGACGGTCTTGTTCACGCTATTGCTCTTACTCCTCCTTCCCCTCCATTCCTCCACACCGCACGTTTCGGGCGTAACTTCACGTCCTTGCATCCTCAACCTTGGAGTTCCTGTTCCCTGGAATAGAGACTGAGATGGATTTTGTCCTATTTTTAGTTTACTTACTCCTCAGTTTGTACTTAGCCCAGAGAGTTAGTACAGCTGTGTACTTTCTCTCCTCAAATTTAGCAGAAGTGTGCACTTTTCCTTGGCTTTTAGGTCTTGAGCTCGTGGCTTTGGCTCTCAGTTGCCCTCCCTAGCAATTGCTAACTTGGGTTAAAGGTACCCCCTGGAAGCAGTTCCCAGAAGCCTGTGTCTGCAAGGACTGGCAACAACTGGAAAGAACAGGCATAGCATCGTTGTGGGTGGGCGACACCCATGTGTTTGCACCTAGACATACTCAACTTGTTGCTTCCAGATGCTTCTTTACTGTGCCTTACAGTTCTGTCTGGAACTACACCACTGAGGAGACTGTAAGAACACTGCCTGCAGAAACAGAATGAATGAAAGTATGAGAAATGACTGCTCTACAATGACTTTTAATTGAAAACCGAATTCAAAATATGAGAAGTGTCTTGTTCTAAAAACTATCTACAGATTATCCAGTTGAGGACATTTTAGTGACTGTCCACCAGTTTGAACTTTTCCTTGTGACCTAACAGGAATCAATAAGCCAGACCTTAGTGTATTGCTCTATGCAATCCAGTTGTTTCATAACTTTGCCTCACGTAACAAAAATAACTTTCAGAATCTGCTTTAGCTGAAGAAAAGTTTCTGTAATCTGCTCTGTGACTCATGCCTATTTTTTGGTAATACCACTTTATGAAATCACACAGCTGTACAAGGTAGATGATTTTTTCACCATTTGGTAAGTGAGAAAACTGATGGCAGAGGGGTTGAGTCAGTTGCTTGTGGTGGGAATTCAGTCCATGCCCATTGGATTCCAGAACTGTGCTGCCCACCAACGTTCTCTGCAAAGGGCCAGCCTGTAAATATCTAGACGTTGTGGGCCAGTCTCTGTGGCAGCCACTTAACTCTGTTGTCATAGCATGAAAGCAACCATAAACAATATATAAGTGAAGCAGCCTGGCTGTATTCCAAAAAAAACAGAAATACCTTTATTTACAAAACTCGAGTTTTAAGCATATGATTTTGGATTGCGATGATGCCTTTTTAAAAGGCCACTGATTTGAAAGATGATTTGTGTTTTACGTGTTTATAAAACTATGAATATCCAATTTTTTTTAATTAATACTGCTTATCTCATTAGAAGCTTCCCTTCTAGGAAGAAAAAAACCAGGACATCTTTAGATACAGAGCAAATAAATTAGGGAAGCTTTTTTTTTTCCTTTTTTAAATGTGAGAATTCTCCAGCCTCATAAAACTACTCAGCACATTGTAAATTTTACACGAGAGCATGTTACATATTTATGTATAGTTTGTTATAGGGTTGGACATAAAAAGAATTGAAAAGAAGCTGAAAACTAAGCATTAAGATTTTTGTACCAACCTAAAAGTAAGCAAAAATGGTGACAATGAATCAAAAATCACCAACGCATGTTTGCCGAAGATAATTTTATGATGGTTTTTGAAGAGTACTTTATATGAAGAAGATACATATACCTTTGTGGTTATAATTCTTAAACTCGATCATTCTTTTTTAGAGAGAAAGAGAGGCAGAGGGAGAGGGAGAGAATCTTAAGCAGGCTCCACCCCCAGCGCAGAGCCTGCCGCAGGGCTTGATCTCACGATCCAAGATCATGGCCTGAGCCGAAATCAAGAGTCGGATGCTCAACCGCCTGAGCCACCCAGATGCCCCTCGATCATTCTTTATAGTCTCCCACTTCAGTGTGGTGGGTGAGGGGTCCAGGCTTCAGTCACGTGTAATTGTTTTGTGTGCAAATGCTGCAGCACCTCCCCACCAGCAGGGTGGTTCTCTGAATGCACCAGAAGGAAACCTCTTTCCGTAAAATCTGATCATGCGGCTCGCTGTGTCTCCACCTTCAGGTGCAGCGCAGCGTTATAGTTTACTTTCGTCCTTCGGAGGAGAATATCAGCCCTTTGTAGAGAGAGAACTTTAAACTGTTTTTAAATGGTAACAGCATTTATAAGATTTTTTTCTTTTACTTTCTTATAAGAAGTGTTACCTTAAAGTAAACTCAAGTTTGTTTGTTTCACAGTATGTATTCCCTTGTTGTGATTCTCCCATAGTCAAACTTCTTTAGGTTGAAATGAAGCCACATATTTCTTTTTCCACATGTTCCATTTTCCAAATCACTTTAATTCTGATTTTTAGCAGAAGGAGATGATTTAGAGTTTCTCCTTTCTGAAACTCTGGCCCAAGCTTTCTGGAAGAAAGACAGGTAGAACCTGGAAGGGGATATGAACACAAGAGGAAGCGGGTACTATCCAGGCACATAATACTGCTGTGGACAAAGAAACACACATGTGTACACCTCACAACTCTGCTTACTACAAACTGCGGTTGTGTATGTCATGGGAAAGGGAACCTTTCCTCACCACTGGAAGAGAACATGTAATCCCACAGTGGCTTTCCTAGCTTGCTCACATGTACAGTCGAATGGCAATTCCGGTGCTGGGAACTCCTTTTCTACAGATTCCAGCCACTCTGTTACCTGTGAGGGGGACCGGGGGTGGGGGCAGGATGGCCTCCTGAGTTTGGGTAACAGATTACTCATTCTCAGCACTGGTCCCCATGCTCTGCAGCCTACAGGTAGGAGTTTCAACCAGATGAGACTTCATGCTGGCTTGTTTCCCTCAAAATCATAAATACAATGTAGAAGATTTTTTGAATTGGAATTTTAAACTAAAATAACAGAAAGAACGTCAGTAACATTTTCCATTTACGTCATTTTTTTAAATTTTATTTTATTATGTTAATCACCATACATTACATCATTAGTTTTTGATGTAGTGTTCCATGATTCATTGTTTGCGTATAACCCCCAGTGCTCCCTTCAATACGTGCCCTCTTTAATACCCATCACCAGGTTAACCCATCCCCCCACCCCCCTCCCCTCTAGAACCCTCAGGTTGTTTCTCAAGAGTCCATCGTCTCTCATGGTTCGTCTCCCCCTCCAATTCCCCCCCTTCATTTTTCCCTTCCTACTATCTTCTTTTTTTTTTAACATATGGTGTATTATTTGTTTCAGAGGTACAGGTCTGTGATTCAACAGTCTTACACAATTCACAGCTCTCACCATAGCACATACCCTCCCCAGTGTCTATCACCCAGCCACCCCCTCCCTCCCACCTCCCCACCACTCCAGCAACCCTGTTTGTTTCCTGAGATTAACAGTTCCTCATATCAGTGAGATCATATGATACATGTCTTTCTGTGATTGACTTTTTTCGCTTAGCATAATGCCCTCTAGTTCTATCCACATCGTTGCAAATGGCAAGATCTCATTTCTTTTGATGGCTGCATAATATTCTATTGTGTGTGTGTATATACCACATCTTCTTTATCCGTTCACCTGTTGATGGACATCTAGGCTCTTTCCATGGTTTGGCTATTGTGGACATTGCTGCTATAAACATTGGGGTGCACGTACCCCTTCGGATCCCTACATTTGTATCTTTGGGGTAAATACCCAGTAGTGCAATCGCTGGGTCATAGGGTAGCTCTATATTCAACTTTTTGAGGAACCTCCATACTGTTTTCCAGAGTGGCTGCACCAGTTTGCATTCCCACCAACCGTGTAGGAGGGTTCCCCTTTCTCCACATCCCCGCCAACATCTTTCATTTCCTGACTTGTTAATTACATCATTATTTTCTAAAAAACATTCTTGCCCTCCTTTTTTTTTTTTTAAAGATTTATTTGAGAGAGCGAGAATGAGAGAGAGAGAGTACATGAGACGGGGGAGGGTTAGAGGGAGAAGCAGGCTGCCCGCTGAGCAGGGAGCCCGATACGGGACTCGATCCAGGGACTCCAGGATCATGACCTGAGCCGAAGGCAGTCGCCCACCAACTGAGCCACCCAGGCGCCCTTAAACATAAATTGTATAATAATGTATTTTGAACGATGACTTAGAATGCTTAGGTTTGCTTGTAATATGGTCTTTGTCTTTCTGGCAGCTCCTTGCTCTGCTATGGCTTACCATCATGATAGCAGACGGATATTTGTGGGCCAGGATAATGGAGCCGTAATGGTAGGTAGTTTTCAGAGTGTATTCGTTATATTGACCACCCTGTGTTCATGCCTGTTGGACAGTTTAAATAAAGAACAGTGATTGCCTGATTGGCATAAAAAATGTTTAATTCAGTATAGGCATTAGGCCTAAAAATAGATTAATTTTAATTTGTGCTTATTTTTAAACCAGTCATGGAGCTCAGAATGCTTTCATGATTGATGGTTTGGTGTTCAGCCTTCATACAGTGAGTATATGCCTCGTCCTTGAACCATGAGGGGGTAGCTGGGGCAGAGAGGGCACGGTGGAGAGCCTGTGGGTGCTCGCGTGGGCACTTGTGTATGTGTGTGTATATGTGTAAGTGTAAGTAACAATGGAGGGGGAAGGAGAACAAGGTCAGTGACTAGTCATTCAGCCAACAACTCCTGTAACTCTTTAAGACAGTGCTTCTCAAACTAACTCTAGTGAAGGACCAGGTATTTAAAAGTTCAGTTTATTATAGATTGGTAGGTATTTTTGTGGGTCTAATTGTGTGGGTGTGTGTATATGTATGTTTTCTTAACGGAGATGTAATTCACATAAAATTCACCATTTTAAGATAATGCAATTCACCTCGTTTGTAGTATATTCACAGGTTATACAAAGATTAACATTCTCTAATTCCAGAACATGAATCATCACCCCTTCTCCCCCAAGAAACCCATACCCATTAGCAATCAGCCCTCACTCCCCCTTCTCCCAACTCCTGGCAATCACTAATCTACTTTCAGAGCCCAGAGATTTGCCTATTTTAGACATTTTATGTGAACAGAATCACATAATGTGTGTTGCCTTTTATGTCTGGCTTCTTTCATTTAGCATGACGTTTCCAAATTCATCTATGTTGTAGCTTGAATTAGCACCTCGTTCCTTTCTGTGCTGGAGTGGTATACTGTGATATGGACAGAGTAGCCCTTCACGACCCTTTGTGTTTCTGTAAGGTTGGGAGTCCAGTCCCCCATCATTCTTGAAGTTAGCGGTTTGAGTCCTCGCGCCGTTTGTCGCTCGAGCATTTCAGTTGCATCCATCTTTTCAAAGAACCAGTTTTGGTTTCGTTGGTTTTTTTCTTTTGTTTTTCCTATTTTGTGTTTATTTATTTCAACTCTAATTTCATTATTTTCTTCCTTCTGTTTGCTTTGGGTTTAGCTTGCTGGATTGATATTTTTGATACTACATTGTTGGTTGAGAAAGTCCACAGATTTCATCCTTGGGTGTCATAACAATATGAAACTGCTGTAAAGTTTTCTGAACACTCACTGCCTGTTTCTCCACTTCTTATCGGGACCAGCCATCTGCAGACCACACTGAGTAGCACTGCTTTACAGAATGGAAACAGTAAGAATGAGACTTCGCTAGTGGGGGTCCAGTAAGTGTAAAATGACGTAGTAAGTACAGCCGTACAGAGGGCAGAAATTGCTATGAGTGTGCACACCATCCTCCAGGCAGAGCATCTGGAGAGGGTTAGCGCAGGCTTACTGATGTGCCAAGTCCTAGAGGATGGCAAGGAGCTCACCGCGCGGGGCGGGTGGAGAAGGACCTCCAGACACCGAGGGCGCGGGGGGGCTGTGTGCAGGGAACGGCAGTGAAGCGCATCACACACCTACAGCTGAAGAGGCAGCGGAGTGGGTCATGGAATGCCTTGCGTTTGAATCTGTCTTCAGCTCTAGGTGTTGAGCAGAGTGCTAATGGAGAAGAAAGTAGATGCAGTCCTGCTGGGCTGGTGGGGTTGGGGGTGCTTACGGTCTAGCGGGAAGTTCAGATAATACACAAGTAAATAAGCATCAAATTGCAAGTTGTGGTAAGCGCTGTGGAGACCTGAACGGGTGCAGTGAGCAAGACCGTCCAGAGGGGTTTGCGGCCCCACTGAACAGGATTATCGGGAAGGCTGCTCTGTGACATTTCAGCTAAGACCTAGAGGGTGGGAAGGAGTCAGCCAAGCAGAGCCAGAGTAAGTTTTCCAGAAGTGAATGTCCACGTGAAGACTGGACGTGGGAACATCTCTGTGTGTTTGAGGCTTCGATGGAGGTTATCGTGCTGGATGGTGCTGAACGCGGGGGAGGGGCTGAGGCCGGGTCCTGCCAGGCCTGGGAGGTCTGGGTAGTGTCGTAAGGTTAGTTGTACAGAGCCGTACAGAGGGCAGAAATTGGGAAGCTCTTGCAGGGTTTTCAACGGGCAAGTGACATGACAGAATTTACACCTTTAAAAGATCCCTCTGGCCAGTGCTCGGTGGAGAATGGATCATTAGCGGGGAGGGAGCAGCGGGAGCGGAAGCTGGATGGTCAGGCTGTTGTGACCACCTGGATGAAAGGGTGGTGACAGAGAGAGTGGACAAAAGCAGATTGATTGATGAGGTGCATTGGGGAAAGGTTGGGCGTGCGGAGGGGAGGAAGAAGAGGAAGTTGGGTGACGGCCAGGTTTCTGGCTCGAGTAACTGGGTGCTCAGTGGTATCATTTACTGAGAGGAGAAAGACTTGGGGATATGTGGGGAAGGGGCATTTGGAAGGAAAGGGGACAACAAGGGACCAACCAATTAACTGTACACTTGAGAGACCAAGGGGCTGACCAGTGGCCGTGGGAAGTCAGCACTGGATCCACAAGTCCACGGCCCAGTGTGAGCCTGGGAAGGGGGGGTCATTAGCACGTAGGGCGTTTGTTAAGCTGTGAGAATGGCTGTGTTCACCTGAGCAGAGAATGAGAGGAGACAGGGCCTGGGCTTGTGTCCTGAATAACAGCATTTCGGAGTGGGGTTGGTGGGGAAGCCCACCAGGGAGAAGGGGAAATCGTGATCCTTCTGTATGTGTTAAGGAGCTGACTGTATCCTGTAAGCAAGTTACCCCGACTTACATAGTCCTACGCATCATTTAGGGAACTAAATGGGATACATGTTCTCTGGTTCCACACCAGACCCACAGCTTCAGAATCCCTCGGTGGGGGGTCTGGGAGTCAGAACTTTAGCAAGTCTTCCAGGTGAATGTTGGCTCACAACGTTGGGAGCTTCCCAGGTGAAATCTGAAACCAGCCCCCAAACTCGGAGGGCAGGGAGAGACCAGAGAAAGGGGCAGTCCACTCCAGATTGCTGAGTGGGAGGTTTAGTGAGCAAGGGAGCTTATGTATGAGGTTGGTCTTGAGTGGCTGCAAGATGAGTAAATCTCTGCCCCCACCCACCAGAGTCTTAAAAGTTTATATAGAGGCCTTAACTGGGTTCAGTCACGTATATCATCCAGAGGGCCCCACCACCACATCACTGTCAAGGCCATGTGCCTGGGACAGCCTCTGGAACAGGGAAGGCAAGTGGAACACACATACCAAAGACGGGGAAGGGCTGAGGAGCCTCTGACGGCTGACTGCCAGGGCCCAGCTCATGGGTCAACAAGAGAGGTCAGGGACCTCTCTCAACAGTGAACCTTAGGGTCAAGTGCATTAGGGGGGAGCCATTGAAGAGCGTTAAGCGGGGGAGGATAGAATGGTTGGGTTTCTGTTTTTGTGAGCTTAGTGTGCCAGTATGTGGAGTTTGGGGGGACAAGGCTGAAACTGAGGCGTCCCAGTTCAGAGTCTGTTTCAGGACTCCAGCGTGACACTGTGAAACGCTGGGGTAGTGTTGGAGAAGAGGTGTTGGCTTTGAGAGCTTTCTGGGTAGCAGACTGGATGTCTGGTTGGTTGTGGGTGTTTTGTAGAGAACGGTGTGAAGATGGCTTCCAGGTTTTTAGCCAGGATGGTTGGTGGTGAGCGGTCAGCTATGCTCTAAGACAGAGAAGATGTGATGTAGAGGGAAAGGTGACGAGGTCAACATTGACAGTTGGGTACATGGGCCTGAACCTCAGGGTTTGGTCTGGAATAGGGGTTGGGAGTTCTCTGAATATAGGAGTCCATGGAAACCGCAGCAGTGGTTGGCCTCAACTAGGGAGAGCAGATGAGGAGCAGAGAGCCAAGGTCACGCTCCCTGGGAATATCAGTATTTAAGGGAAAGTCAGAGACTGGGAGCCATGGGGGAGACGGAGGCAGAATGGGAGGAGAGCCAGCTAGGACGCTGTGGCCACAGAAGTCGGAGAGGCAGTGAGTTTCACGTGGGGGTGAGTCACAGTGTCAGGTGCAGCGTCAGGGGCAGCAGGGAGAGGATGATGTCAGGCCTGGAAAACGCCCTTGGGAGCGGCAGTTAGCAGCTGGTGCTAAGCGAGGGAAGCCCTTTTCCTGCCGTGATGGTGGCGTGTGTGTGGTGGGTCGTCAGTGTGGGCTGATCTTTAGAGAAGGAGCTGAGGAAAGTCATAGAACTGCTAAAAGAGTTGTGTTGTTTTCTGGTTGTTTTGTTTCTGAAATTAAAGGCTAAGAAGCCTTGCGTGTGTTTAAGGGCCAGGAAGGAAAAAGCCAGTGGAAAGGACAGGCCCTCTGCCCAAGCATTTCACTCAGCAGTAGGCGGATGGTGACGGATGCAGGGTTGGCCTCGCCCAGCTCTTTGCCAACAGCCTGGGACTGCTGTAAATACCCTGGTGGTAGTAGATGCAAGTGTTCTTGTCTTTCTCCTTCTGGAAATTTTATAGGAATATCACAGTAATGTGCATGCACATGTATAACCAGAAGCCAAGAAGCAGTTTGTCCAGTGGTTGCACATTTTATTTCTCTAGGGACCCTACTTGTGGCTCCCGAGTCAAGGGTAGACTCTGTGATTATAGGACAACATATAAAAATTCATAGCTCTTCAGTGCAAAGGGGCAATGTAAATCCAGTGTATCGTTCGTCAGCAATTGATCTTTGATTTTCCACCCAAAACAGATCAGTATATATACAATGATGTATATACTAATACATTTATACTGTCCCCAGTACGTATGTGTGTGTATACAGTCAATATATATTAATACATATATATATACACACACATATATACTGATACATTTTTGTACTGTGCGATACCAAGATGGAGAGCAAGGAATCAGTATTCCTGTGTGTGTGTGTGTGTGTGTGTGTGTGTGTTTAACAATTCATAATGTCCATGTTAGAGCCTTAAGAACTTCTCAGTGAGCATTGATCAATAGAATTCTTAGTGCTTTTTCTTTAGAGTTTTGTCTTCTTGGTTTTATGCTGAAGCTGATTTTTTCATTAAAAAGCATATACTCTTATTTTTTCCTACTTATAAAGTATTACATAGTCTGTAATTTTGTAAATACAAGAATATTAAAAGAAGCAAACCACTCACAATCTATAAATTTCCCTTTTTTGTGTGTGTTCTATATGACATATTTATGATTTCCCCCTTACATTGCTGAGATTCCCCATGCCTTGTTTTCACTGTAGCTGAGAACCCTGTTTGTAACAGGGTCTTTGCAGTTTTGCTTTATGTGTATCATCTTGAGGAATACTCAGTGTAGCCAAGAGAGCAAAATTAACAAGATGCCTCCTTTGCAGTAGAAGGAAAGGGACTACAAAGCTTGGGCTTGTGGAGGAAGAACTGAGCAAAAATGCTGTGCTGGTCTGCAGCAACTTTATTCAGTCTGGTCCCCAAAAGAAATCGTGGCCTGAGGACAAGTCTGATGAAAGAAGCCATTCCATATTATTCTTTTTTTTTTAATTTCGTCCATTTTTTAAATTATTATGTTAATTGCCATACATTACATCATTAGTTTTTGATGTAGTGTTCCATGATTCATTGTTTGCATGTAACACCCAGGTCTCCCCTGAGAGACTATGGACTCTGAAAAACAAACTGAGGGTCCCTATTATTCTTTTATAGCTAATCTCGAGGTCCTCATCTGGTGATAACTAGTCTTGGATTTTACTTTGTTTTGAAAGTTAAGTTCCTGTTTTTAAAACCGTAACTGTTTTTTTATTGCATGTGTTTACTTTTAGGAATTTCATGTTTCTGAAGATTTTAATAAAATGAACTTTATCAAGACCTACCCAGGTAATTATAATACACACATGTACTTGCATGTAGACATGCATGTAGATAGACATACACAAAATGAGAACACTGTCTTGTGATCAAAATTAGGTCTTCACATTAACTTTGTGGATGTGTTTCCCCCAGTTATATAGGATGCTGCCAACTCTTCAGTTATTTACCATCCTTTTCCTGCTTATCAGTGTTTAAATTTTTGTATACTATTCCATTGGGTGCATCATCAGATGTAATTTAACCATTTTATTTTTGAGCATATGTGCTGCTTCCGTTTTTTGGTAACACACACTAACATATATGACAATGTATATATATCTGTGAGTGTATATTTCATATATACATACATACGTGTGTACATGTCCTTGACTCTGATTCTAATCCTGTAACCCTGGTTGGTTCTGTGTAAGACAAATTCCTAAAAATGGAGTAACTGGGGCAAACATTAAAAAGTTTTTTAATGCTCTAGATTTATTTTACAAACTTCTTCCCAGCATTAGTGTAAATTTTTACAGTCCCATGAGTGATGGTCGAGAGTATCTGCTCATCCAGTCTGTCCAACATTGTTCTTACAAATGTTTTTTGCCTGTTTGATAGTCAAAATAGTCAATTTATAAATTATTTAAGCTTTATTTAATGTCAGTCATTTGTTGTTTGATGAATGTCTGTTCATGATTTTACCCATATACCTACAGAGTTGTAGTATTTTCTAATTAATTTATAAGAAAGAGTCCCTTGATTCTTCCAAAGCAACCTATACAGCTGAGAGCAAGGTCAGAAGTTTCTCTGTCTAGCCTCTGACTTCATTCATCAGACTACTGCTTATTAAATGCCGGCTGCATGCCAGGTCCTGTACTAGATGAAGTAGACTAGACAGGTCACTGTCCTAGTGTGGCTTACAGTCAACCTGGAAATGCAGACATTTCAGGAGTTAGGTAATAGAATACCTTCCTCATTCTCAGCTATTATTTTGGAATACAGAATTCTACAAATACTTTGTCTTTATAAATAATAAAAAGTTACACACAAATTATTCCAGAAACAAAATGCTTCCACTATTTTTTTTTAATTTCAGAAAATTGAAGTTCTCTTGTTTACAATGCCAGTGTTTTCTTTTTCTTTTAAGATTTATGTATTTATTTTGGAGAGAGCAGTGTGCGAGCAGGGTGGGAGGGGGCAGAGGGAGAGAAGCAGACTTCTCACTTCCCCAACCCAGGCTCCATCTCACGACCTTGAGATCACAACCTGAGCCAAGACCAAGAGGCAGTCCTTTGACTGAGCCACCCAAGCGCCCTTACAATGCCAGTGTTTTCTAAAAGGTCAAAGTACTAAAGTGATAGACTATAAAAAAACATTACTCCTTTAAGAAGAGACTACTGCTTTCCATATGGAACGTATTGATAGTAAGAGCAAAGTAAAAATGTTCTTTCGAGTATAGCAAAAAAAAAAAAAAAGGTCTGGTCTTTGATCAGTTATTGGAATCCCCCTTGAGCATCAGTCTTTAGTGACCTGCAGCTTCTGATTGTCCACCAGGTAGGGAGACAGGGTAGCTGGGAAGCCTGTGGTAGCGTGGTGGGGTAGGGCAGGTTATCTGAAAGCTGCTCACAGGGCACAGGCGTTTCTGTGGTACGACTGTTCAGACCGTGAGTCTCCAGGCCAAGCAGCTGGAGAAGGTGAGGCTCACTTTTGATTCGGAAGGTCCCATTTCTTCATGAAGGGCGCAGACTTCCCTTTCTGTCCTCGCAGCTCATCAGAACCGGGTGTCCGCCATCATCTTCAGCCTGGCCACCGAGTGGGTGATCAGCACCGGCCACGACAAGTGTGTCAGCTGGATGTGCACCCGCAGCGGGAACATGCTGGGGAGACACTTCTTCACTTCCTGGGCTTCGTGCTTACAGTATCCTTTCAAGGGCTGGACCTTCTTCTGCCTAGCACTTCCTCGGCTCAGTGGTTGGCTTGGCTTTGAGGATGATCATAAACTGTCAGTTGAGATCCAAAGACTGAGGGATGCCTGTATATTTCACATGAAATGCAAGACTTCCTGTATCTGCTTTTCTTTGGTATAAAATTGGTGTATTAAAAATAATAATTAGATGAATTACTGTTCTTATTGGGAGGTACTATCTATTTTTAATACAATGTCTTAGAAAGCTAAACCTCATTAATACAAACCCCCACCCCCTCGTTCCTTTGCATTTTAAGGTGAAAGAAAAAACTTTTCTGTTGAATAAAGACCAAAAGGAATCGATCTTTTGTTTGGTTATTGGCAGAATGTGTGTGGAGAGGGTTCATAATCCTTTCCATATTCTCAGAGGTGCCTCAGGATCCCCAGAATGTTAATGAATTGCTGCTTTCACAGTTTTTTACCAGTGTATGGAATTTGTTTCATGTAGAATTTGCCCTTGCTTAGGGCTCCCTGTGGTAGCTGTGTATCTTAGTGACAGCAAGATCAAGGCTGTCAGCAACAGGCAAATACCCCATAGTAGTTTCTTCTTCAGAGTTGGATGTCTGGGTTAGCAAATTCTTCTTTTTTTTTTTCCCATTGAAAGCCTCTATAAAAAAATGTTTGCTATGAATGAATGCACAGCATGAGATACTTAAAATAAGCATTAAAGCAGTACCATACGCTTCAGAATCAAATAAGGGAAAAATACTCAGATATTTGCTAAATAAGTCTTTCTGTTATGTATTAGGCTTTTCATATGGATTGATAGAAAAGGGCACAGAATCACAGAATCATGGCCCAGCCTGTGATGTTTCTTTTGACCTTTGGTTTGGAATTTAAAGCAATGGTTATCCTGATGTGTTTAAACTGCAGATTGGCCACAAATGTTTATGGCCATTAAGTGACTGTGAAAGTAATGAGTTGTTATCAATAGTTAGTTTAAAATTTAAATTTACCACTACCCCAAATAACTGCCTTTTGGATGATTAAACTCTCCATGGCAATTTAAAATAAACCATGCTTTTCATTTAAAGCTGCATCATCCAGGCCAAAGAAAGATAGGTGTTCGTATTTGCTATCAGTTTTACATTATTTCCAGAGATAATTCATAAATAGCCATTTTGTTCCAGTTCTTTCTTGCTGTTTTCACTATTGAGTATTTTACCTTTTTATACTTTATTATAATTTGATTATTACTACTTGTTTTCATGTCTGACTCTTAACCTTTTTTACTGCTAATTCCTAAGGCATTGATTAGAATAGTCCTAGGTACTCCATGAATTCTTGTTGAATGAATGAATGTTGTTAATTTTCCCAAGAAAATTTCCAACTTGAAAGCTTGTTTTCTTAAATATGTACATATTGCCTGAATTTCAGTTGGGTACTTCCTGTCTCATAGTTTTGTGCTTATGTCTTTAAAATGCACATTTTTTTCTGTTTTATAACTTTCAGGTGGATTGTGTTATGTATCCTTGACTGCTTCTCCACAGATACGATTTTGATACTCAGTATGCTTTTGTTGGTGATTATTCTGGACAGATCACCCTGCTGAAGCTGGAACAGAACTCCTGTTCAGTCATTACGACCCTCAAAGGCCATGAAGGTAGGCTGTGTGATCACCCACAGGTTTTTCACCTAATTTGGGCATCCAGATTCAGTTCTCAGCTCTGCGGCTTCATGAATGATCAGCTCCTATGACCTGTCAGTTTCAGTTTGATTGGCCAGATGTGGGATTTGGATCTAAAGGACTGAAAGCGAACTGAAGATAGGGTGTTGGGCTGGGTTTCATGTCGTCAAAATCCCTTCCAGATTGCTCGTATGGATAATACTTTCTATTTTGTTTGCCTGTTTAAATTATTTTCAGAGGGTCTTTGAAAATTTCTTGTAAATGGTGAGATCTTTAGAAGAATTTTTTTTTTTTTTTTTTTTTTTTAATTTGTCAGTTTCTAGGATACTGAACAAGACCTGGTGGAGCAATACAATTAGGAGAAATGTCTGGGCTGGTTCTGCCTCTGCTCGGTTAGGGACTGAGGGCGAAGAGCGGGTGGAATTTTATGATTTTTACAGTACAGTGAGTTGGCCAGGTTCCATGGAAGGGTTTTAAAATTCAGTTGGCTGTATTGGGTAACAGATTAGAAGTTTTGACACCGTTTGGTTTAGATTGAAGAATTGGGGATTTGTTCAAAGAATTAATGATGAACTTATTTATGAAAACAGTGTTTTAAGTAATAATGAGTTAAAGGTACTCTATGCTTCCTAGCTCATCTATTTGGGTGAAATTGAGTGTGTCAGCTCAGGGACCTTGTGGAGCAAAGGGGAGAGAGGAGAAGAACAGCAAGTTAGAATGTCCTTGGGCAGGAAAGCACCGCCCCTAAGGAAACCACTTGTGTTTATGACTAATGGTCCCATGATTTCCCATGATTCCCCAGGCTCCCAAGTACTCTCTGTGCTGCTAAGGACAGACTGGGTTCTGGTAACTGCTTAGTAGTGTTTATAGCAAAGGCCCATGTTTATCTGCTGTCAGGCCTCTAGCTGAAGTGTATGGGGCACAGGATTAAATTTATGCCTAACTGTTCCCTGAAGCAAGTTTTGCAGAAGACTTCTTTTTTCACTTACCTTAAGTTTCTGTGAGAAACTAGTTTCTGTTTGCTTTTGAATATGACTTCATCAGTTTTCTCTACAGCCACCAAAAATATTATTAACTTGTGTGACTGGCTCTGTTTTTAAGTTTGTTGATAATTTCTTCTAGGCAAGCAGTAATCAGTAGAATATGAAGAGAGAAATCTGTTGAGAGAGAAATCTGTCGAAAGAAAGATTTCCCAAGGATATTGAATCTGATAAGTTCACCCAGTAGAGAATGTGAAATGTGAAGTTTGGATTTTTTTTACCTAAATTCTCTGGCTTAATTGTGTGGTACACCTACAGAGCATTTTTTTTCTGAGACCCTCAATTTAATTTTCTTAAACATGCATCATGAGGTAAAACACCTGCAAGATCCCGAAGACCTGGAATAATCTAGATTTTTAGATTACCTAAGTTGACCACAGTAATCTTCACTGTCTTTTCTCATTAAATAGTGTGAGCTTTGTTTTTTCCTTCAAAAGCTTTTTCTGAGCTAACCCCTCATATGTAGCTATCATGTCATTTTTTTTTTGATACAGAATGAAGACAAATTTCCTTAAACGTCTTTGTCTGCAAAGTAGTTTGATGTGCATTCGGAGATCATTATCTTACAACTCTGGGGGTTGGATGTGCTCTGTCTTCTCTGGCCTGTGATAAAGGGTTGAGTGACCTCTCGTACAACAAAGATACATTTTTACTTTGGGGCTCAGCTGGTCCTCGTTCAGTCCCGCTATGCAGGTGTAGGGCTGTACCTAACCCTGCCCTCTCTCTGCCCTGTAGGTAGCATCGCCTGCCTCTGGTGGGACCCTATTCAGCGGTTACTCTTCTCAGGAGCCTCTGACAACAGCATCATCATGTGGGACATCGGCGGACGGAAAGGCCGCACACTCCTGCTGCAAGGCCATCAGTGCGTGGCTGTTTTTGGGGGTGGGGACGGAATTGGAGTCTGCCGGGGGGCTGGGAGCAGGGCAGCATTTGTATTCTGCTACTGCTTTCTCAAACCCCATCTGTTAAGACAGCCATTTGCTGGGGCTCACTCAGTCCCTTTTAATAGCTCTTCTGTGAGTCCTGAGTGTCTGATGTTGTAGAGCAAAATAGAGCCCAGGGTCTTCTTCCTTCTTAGTCCAAAGAGCACTTGCCTCCTGCCTCTCCCGAGGAGTCACCCTGTTGAAATACCTGCTCAGGGCACAGGGGGTTAAGGAGGGCAGATGAGGACTTTCACTGTGGAAGATTGCGTGGAATGCCATGCTGAGCCTGTCTCGAAGTGGGTGCCTGACTTGTTCTTTTATTCTGACACGTAATGTGTGGGTGTGGTTTGACACAGTTACCTAAGCTAGGGCACTGTAATACCCAGGCTCTTGCCTTCTGGTTTTGAGAGGGAAAGGACATTGGCCTTTCCTTTCCTCCCCGTTGGTTAGGCTGTTGCTATTTACCATAAGCAGAATCAGGTTGAAAAGTAGCCAAGGAAAGATTTTTTTTTTTTTAAAGATTTTATTTATTTGACAGAGAGCACAAGCGGGGGAGTGGGAGAGGGAGAAGCAGGCCCCCCACTGAGCAGGGAGCCCGATGCTGGGCTCAGTCCCAGGACCCCGGGATCATGACCTGACCCAAAGGCAGGCACTTAACCAACTTAGCCACCCAGGCGTCCAAGGAAAGATTCTTCATCCAAGTCTGCAGGGCAGGAGATTGTTTCGTAGGGCATCCAGAGGAGGAGTCTGACAAGCACATAGGAAGGGGCGTATTTTGCCCCATCATTGTGTGTGCGTGTGTGTGTGTGTGCGCGCACAAGTGAGTGCAGGGGCGTGTGTGTGTGTATCAGTCTCTGTAGCATCTCATCACCTGTTCTTATGGGTTGTGTTCCAGTAAGGGAGTCACCCCTCCTTTGTTCTTTGTTATGAACAGGTAGGTGAATCTTGCAGGCCTGAAAAGGAGTGGACCACAGCAATTGGTCCTGAAAACGGTAGCCATTGTCTTATCTGTGGCCTGCAATTCTGAGTGACTGACTGGAAAGTAGTGTTTATCTCATAGAAACTATTAAGCTGTATAATGTTACAGAATGCTGATTCAAGTTTAGACTAGAAGCAATAAGACCATTCCAAATTGTTGGTGATAAAATGCCAGTGGCTGGTTCCAGCAAGGGGGGGGGGGCAGAGATTGGAGCCTAAGTGAAGACAGGGTCCATGTTTCTCCACATCGAGACAAGTGACCGATGTGTGTTGTTTGCAGTGACAGAGTGCAGTCCCTGTGTTACCTGCAGCTCACAAGGCAGCTGGTCTCCTGTTCCTCGGATGGGGGGATTGCAGTGTGGAACATGGACGTTAGCAGAGAGGAGGTAAGAGAATGAGCAGGACAAGGCTGGGAATCTGGCTTCTTGGCTTCCCACCCTGTCCGCTCTCGATGCTGACCAGGTCAGAGACAGCCCCAGCCCCTCTCCCTTGTGCTTAGCGGTTATCATCTGATAAGGTCCTGTGTGTCACTGCCCCTCGCCCTCTCCCCATGTGAGAGTTTCCACAGTGACAAGCATTGCCCACAGACGGAGCATGTGGGCTGTTTTCAGTCTGGAGATGTGCACCGAGAACCTGCTGGAGACAGTCCCCCGTGTCACTGGGGCACGTGCTGTGCACAGCCCCGGGAAGCACTGTGGTGGCCCCATGGCATCCCTGCTACCCAAAGCTCTGGGAAGCCTGGTGTGACTAGTGCCGGGGTGCCTCACGTTTTCCTGGGAAAGGGTATCTTTGTCCCCTGCTTTTATTTTCCACTGAGCACATGTCGACATGGTGTTCTCAGGAGCCCTGAGTTCTCATTTGTTGGGGCCACCAACTAGTTGTGAGACCTTGTTCAGAGGAGTGTCATTATCTGAGTGTCCGTTCCTCCATCCATAAAGTGGAATCATTCAATGACACAACTTCCAAAGCCCCTTCTAGTTCTTGAGACAGATACGCTGATTGTCTAAACCACCTTGCCATCATCTTTTAAATTGAGAAATTTTTGACATATATCATTATATGAGCTTCAGGTGGAAACAGCAATTTAGCATTCATATGTATTGGGACGTGATCCCCACAGTGAGCCCAGTTAGCGTCCAGGACCACACATCGTTACAAAACTTCTGTTTCTTGTGATGAGAACTTTTAAGATCTACTCTCTTAGCAACTTTGAAATACACAGCACAGCTTTACTTAGCATACTGTACTTCACATCCCCAGGGCTTATGTACCTTGTAACTGAAGTTTGTACCTTTTGACCCCCTTCACCCATTTCCCCCACCTCCAGCCTTCTCCTCTAGCAACCACCAGTCTGTTCTCTTATCCGTGGGCAACTTGGTCTTTTTTTCTATTTTAAATAATGCTGCAGTGAGCATTCTTGACCTTGTCATTGTGTGATTGTTCAATTATTTATTTCAGACAGATTTCTGAATATAGACCTTCTGGGACAGGGAGATGTACATTCTTAAGGCTTTTGATAGATGTTGTCAGATGACTTCCAGGCAGGATTTCCATTCTCATGTCCACCAGCATGGGTATTATCTGTCTTTTCCAACCTGTGATGTAAATAGCTGAAGAGTTGACTTTTTGTTGATTCAGGAGAGATTTTAGTGTGGGGGACTAAGGACTTACAGTTTAACTTCAGACATTTCCTGAGCTCCTACAGGGTGGCTCACAAGTCCGGAAGCAGGTATTTATGCATCATAAAGGGCTTATGATGCTGCGTGGCACTACACACGTGCTGTGTGACGTTACAGGAGTGGTGCAGACCAGGTGCGCCCCATCGAAGCAGACACCAGGCGTGGATGCGCCATTCCCACCACACTCCACACACGTCTGTTTTGCATCACCTCCAATTATTTGGGAGTCCCATTTTCACTGAATAAACCTCCATCTTTAGCATACCACGGAAGACATAATCCAGGCAACATTACTCATTTCTAGGCTTTATGGCTACCATGCTCTATATGGAGATTCTTGCCTGCTTTTTCTAGGCTTGTAATCTCATGAAGGAAATGGACTATCCTATAAATAATAAAATGGAGTCCATATGTGGAGAAGTAGTAACTGTTAGCTTTTCTAGTAACCTTGTGAGACGAGTTAAGTAGAGGAAATCTTGATTACCTGTGTGCTGGCAAAATATTTTGGTAAGACTTAAGGTAACTCATTATTAAATACATATAACATTGGCTTGATATTACTTATGGACACTTTCCTTACAAAACTTTATTTTAACTGTGTTTTACAATAGCTGCTAGTTACAGGCATGGAGAACAGCCAGTATACTGTTTGGTTTCCTGGACCCTAGGCCTGTTTGTTTTGTTGTTGTTGAGAACACAGAAAACTCAGAGGCTGTGTTCCCTGGCTCACATGGGAAGGCGACCCTTGGGGCCAGTGCTGCTGGTGGTTCTCCTAAGGGCTTACCCACTTGGATTTCAATCCACTATTCTTATCCTTGGTAAATTCTTTTAGGAAAAAAAAGTGACAAAATAAAAGCAAGATTCCCACCTTCAGGGTTACACAATTGTGGAGTTTATCTGTATGTCTAGGGAAAGAAAAGACAGCGCCATCACTCAGGCTGCTTCCTGTGTAGGCGATTCTCTTTTTAATTGTTTGTGCAAGATTACCCCTTGCATGCTGGCAACACATCACGCTCTACTAGCTTTTCTGTCTCAGTAGTTGACAGTTTTGGTGGGGAAGCAGATTATGTCAGAAAGATGCATTATTGGGGTACCTGGGTTTCAGCTCAGGTTGTGATCTCAGGGTCCTGAGATGGAGCCCCACATCGAGCTCCGTGCTCAGTACGAAGTCCACTTGTGATTTTCTCTCCCTCTCCATCTGCCCCTCCCCCTCCACACGCACTCTCTCTCTAAAATAAATAAATAAATCTTTTTAAAAAATGCATTTTTTTAGTAGTCTTATTATGTTTTTTAACCAGCTGAGTATAGTGCAAAGGGAAACAGCCTATGATCTATAAGGTTTTGGCCCTGGGTTAGGGTTTGTACAATTTGCCTAGGACTTCCTTAGGCAAAGGCATACAGAATTAGTCCCAAATTCTCTAGCCCCACACTGCTTGCTTGGAATTTCTTTCTGAGTCACCTGGAAATACTGATTGAGGCAGTTGCCTCCCTGCCAGATCATAATCAGAGGGGCTCCTTTTTGGAAGTAGGCATGAAATGTAAATGAGCAAGTAATAATTAGAATGAATCCTCTTTTTTTTTTTTTTTTCATTTGAGAGAAATAGTGAGAGAGCACAAGCCAGGAGGAGAGGCAGAGGGAGAAGCAGGCTCCCTGCTGAGCAGGGAGCCCAATGTGAAATTCAGTCCCAGTACCCTGGGATCATGCCCTGAGCCAAAGGCAGATGCTTAACCGACGGAGCCACCCAGGCGCCCCTAGAATGAATCCTCTTTAAAAGAGAACTTTTAAACTAGTAGATCACAGGATGTATAATGGCATACATTAGTGTATATGGTATACATTAGTACAGTGTGGATTATTGCAGCAATTGGTAATAGCGGGGCAGGGGAATTATTCTTGCTACATCATCTTTGATCAGATGAGGCAGATGGAACAGGATGTAGAAAAGAGTGAAACAGAATACTTGATTAATGTTCTCCTTTGCTCTTCTTAGGAAAGAAAATTTTTTTCTCTGTAGGGAATAAGCATATAACAGGATGGTTCCTGACAGCGTAGAGCATAGGACTTCATCCTGTTAAAAGCAACAAAGTGATGGGTATTTCTTGCAATAAACTGTTCCGGAAAGCCTGTTTATTTCTGATGTTTTTTGTTTGTTATCTCAAATTACTTCAAGCATACCTTTCTTCCTTTGAGTCCCTTTCCCCTGCAGCTCAGCAAAGTAATATTCTTGCCGAAACCCCTAGACAGAATGATGCTCCTGAGGCTAAGGACCTGGTTCTGTCGGTGGCTACGCCCCAGAACCACATGTGGAGACCTCATGTGTTCAAACCCAGAAGCCCCACATGCAGCTGCTGTGTGGAGTGTGGCGGGCAGGCCGAGGGGCTCAGGCGGTGCTGCTGTGTGTCCTGGGGTCGCCACCCACGCTGTCAGCATGCACAGGTGCTCCAGGATCAGAGCCACAGTTTCTCTGCCTGCAGAATGAGGATAATGTTGCTCTGTATCTCCTGGGGTTGTGTGGAAGATCACGTGAAATAAGGCATAGCAGATCCTCGATACATGGCCTGACTTACATGATACTTTGCATACCAGGCACCGTGCAGAGCACTTTGCCCATATTTACTCATTCCCTCCTCACACCCTTACAAGGGGGATACTACTGCTTGAATCTTGCTGCCCTGAACACGTCCTGCGCTTTGTCCCGCATGCGTGCGGTACCGTGGGAGTCCCTCCGGCGTGGGTCCCAGACGTGAGACCATGCCGTGGGACCTGCATCTCCTCCCCCGTGCTGTTGGCCGCAGGACCCACCGTGGGGGCCGTTGTGCATAAGCACTCTTCCCAAACCACCTTCCCTGTGCTGTGGACCACAGAGACACAGCGGCGATTCTGCATCCAGACGGTTCTCTTTCTCGTGGAGGTACGCGTCTCTGTTGCTCTTTGCATCCTCCCTACCTTCCAGCATGTCTCTGATCACTTAAAGGGACATCTCTTCTGTCTCAGCCCACTTCATGTGATCTGTGGGTGCTCTCCCTGCCCCCACCAAGAAACACCTTTGTCATGGCTGTCGTGTGTAGAAATATTTCTAGTGACATAGCTAAAATAAGAAATAGGAAAGCCGAAAGTTCTGATGCAATAGGAAGCAAAATAAGGAAGTAGGGGCACCCGTCCTTGAAGCCCCCAGACATCCCGTTTTGAGTGTTGAAAGCCCTCTGTCTTTACTGCCTGTGTTAGAAGGGTTGCTGTGATGCAGGGTCTCTGCTCTCCCAGCATTGTCTCCTCTTACCACAGATACTTTTCTTGACATCCCAATTTCAAGATCAAAAAAGGATTATTTCGTCATAGTCTTTGGTTTAATTGATAGAAATGCATGTTTTCTGTTGTTACTGCACGTATATAATGATAAGTGATTGAGGTTAAATATTAGCTTTGAACAATTTCATCTTGTAATAGGGAATTATTTGTTTTTTTATTTTTTTAATTTATTTTTATTTTTTAAGATTTTATTTATTTATTTGACAGAGAGAGAGACAAAGTGAGGAGGGAACACAAGCAGGGGGAGTGGGAGAGGGAGAAGCAGGCTTCCTGCGGAGCAGGGAGCCCGATGTGGGGCTCGATCCCGGGACCCTGGGATCATGACCTGAGCCCAAGGCAGACACTTAATGACTGAGCCACTCAGGTGCCCCTATTTTTTTTTTAAAGATTTTATTTATTTGAGGGAGAGAGAGAGCAGGAGTGGGGAGGGGCAGAGGGAGAAGCAGGCTCCCCAATGAACAAGGAGCCCAACAGTGACATGGGGCTCCATCCCAGGACCCTGGGATCATGACCTGAGCCAAAGGCAGATGCTTAACCAACTGAGCCACCCAAGTGCCCCTAATCGGGTACAATTTGTAATGGTTTATTTAGAAAAATATTTTCTAAGTTCTTGCTAAAGTAATGCCGAGACTTTAATCATCCTGTTTCAATAAAAATTCATTGAGAACCTAGTCTGTGACAGGCTATCCGTACACAAAGATGAGCGAGCGTGGTGAGTAACTGGTTAGTGGTAGAATGGAAGTGTGTGGAAAGGATGACAGCACAGAGAGGCCAGTGCTGGGGCGGAGGTCTGGGGGTGGGGTGTGTACACGGGAGACCGTGCCATTCCTGGGAGCTGGGGGCGGGGGGAGGCGCAAATCTGTCGGACGTGAGACGCACCTGGAGGAACTCTCCTGTTGGTCACCCTGTGACCTCACAAGACTTCCCAAGTGGTAGTTCACCAGATTCTGTAAGAAATGGATTTTCACTCAACTGGATATAGATACTAAACACCTCTGGCACAGAAAAGAAATATATGAAGACAACCCTGAGGAGTTCACAGTGGAAACTGAATTACTCCTCCCTGTCTATACATTAAAAATCGAACAGTCCTGTAACATTGCTAAAATGATAGAGATTACTGAAAACACATACGATTGAATAAGGCAACAGCTCTAACATATTGAGGAGTTTTTTTAAAATGCTAACAACCAACAAGGTCTGAAATTGTTGTATTAACCCTGAGAAATCCTAGGAAACAAGCAGGTGCTCCAGTGGTGGCCTTGACTTTGTCCTCCCCCAGGCTCCTCAGTGGTTAGAGAGTGATTCTTGCCAGAAGTGCGAGCAGCCCTTTTTCTGGAATATAAAGCAGATGTGGGACACAAAGACACTGGGGTTGAGACAGGTGAGTAGCCAACATTGAACTGTCACTGGGTTAATCACGTAACTTGTTCTTTGTGGTATTAATCTGTCATTTTGTTTGGAATCGTACTTTTTCCTATAAGTGCTGTGAACTGCATTTTTGAGGTCACTATCTCTGTGTAACAAACCATGAGTGGGACCTTTCCTGGGGCCAACGAGATTATTACCTAAGTGTTCCATCGCTTGTCCAGCGTTGGAAGAGCAGGGATGCACGGAAAACACTGAGAGCCTATTTGTAAATACATGAAAGATGCTTCAGTTAGGAGTATTACTTGTTCAAGTCAGTGTTCTGTGCTAAGAATGAAGCCGGTCATATGACTGTAAACCTTATGCTTTCACTGTTTGTTAAAAATGTAACAATTTGGCCCTCACTGGAATACTGTGACACTAAGAATTTTAACTTATTCACAGGTTGTTCCATATAAGTGTACCTGGAACATTTTTATTAAGCATGTTTCTGGTACTCTTTTTCTTTTTTTTGATTAAAGAAACATGTCCCAAATAGCCTATAGATTTCAGAGACGCCCTTATCACTAGGTATTCATGTACTTCTAAAGTTCTACAAAAAACATATTTCTACAGCAACCTTGAAGGTAGCCTACTCCAATTGAATATGAATTGGTGCAGGTAAGTAATAAAGAATGCTAATTTTATTTCTTTGCACCTCTAGGAGGGATTGGCTTAAAGTCTGTGTGTGTTAATAAACTTTCTTTAATGTTACTACGAAGCTACTCTTCCACAAGGTCTGGTAGGAGACCGGCAGGAAGTACAGGGGAGATCTTAGCATTCCTATAACATTCTGATGCTCAGAAATGGAACCCGAGTTCCATGGTTAGCCTGCTTCCTGCAACGCATGTCTGCTGGTAACTAGTGTATTGTAATTGATGGGCCAGATAATCCCTGCGTGTATGGGAAATGTGAAGAAGTTAATTTCCATTTTATGAATTAACTACTAGAAGAGAGAGGAAAGGTAGGGGTCACTAAACTTTGAGTGTTGAAAGAATATGACAAAAGTCATAACTGGACTGTTTTGAATGTTCTTGAAGCTTATGTCCAGAGTGATTGAAAGATTAAAAGAAATAGTAAAACATATGATTATGGATATTTATTTCTTAAGGAGGGCATATTACATTATTTCAAAACTTTTCTCTGACAGGAATAGATTTTTTTCCTGCAACCCCTAGTCATTTGAGCTCCTAAATGAACTTGAAGTTGGTTTTAATAATGCTGTTTGTAGACATCTAGACAGATAATATGAATGAATAAAAAGCGGTATTTGATCAATAAAACAAGGATCTTTGGAAATCCTTCACAAGTGTGGACACTGTCTGCCTTTTGTGTTAACGGGTACATTGAATGGGGTAATTATAATTCAAGGCGACTCTTCCCCACCATCACCCCCTGCCCTGAAGGGAAGCCGGGAGCACCACAGCAAAAGCTAAACTCTCCCCTTTTCTTCCTTCCGGTGGTCCCTGAAGCATCACTGCCGGAAATGTGGGCAGGCTGTGTGTGGGAAGTGCAGCAGCAAGCGCTCCAGCTACCCTGTCATGGGCTTCGAGTTCCAGGTCCGCGTGTGCGATTCCTGCTACGACTCCATCAAAGACGAGGAGTGAGTGTTTGTGGGTCTTTGTCTTACTGGGCGCCTGCAGGGAGGAGAGCCTGAGAAATGACAGGGTGTATTTCTACCCACCTGTTCATCTCTTCCCAGCTTCATAAACCGTTCCTGGGGAAGGAATTCTGTCCTCGCTGTATGGCCTCAGCGAGTTTCTCCCAAACAGTGTGAGGAATGATGTTGCCAAGACCAGTGCGGCAGTTGAGCACTGAGCCTCCGCAAGGTCAGGGCCAATACGCACTGATGCAGTGGCAAGTTGGTCCATCCAGTGCTCCAACCTTGGCTCACATGTGCCTGGGAATTTCATTTTCTTTGCCTTCCCTTTGAATCATCTTAGAAAGTGCTAGCCTGGCAAACCTTGGCCGAGGCCCACGTTGAAAGGCTAGTCAGCATCACTGGTGTCAGTCCATGTGCGCTCGTGAGGAGGCTGGGGTTGCGGGCGCGGGAGCAGAGCAAGAGCCGGTGCCGGGAGCTGCGGAGGGCAGAGAGGCTTCGGGGAGCCTACGGCCTCCCCATGAGGGTCTTGCCCATGGAGTAGGAGCTCCTGCAGTGCAGTTCCTCTGCACAATTAAAGGCCCTTGTTTTTTTGTGCAACATAAGGAATAGCATGGAGGACATTAGGAGAAGGAAGGGAAAAATGAAGGGGGTAAATTGGAGGGGGAGACACGAACCATGAAAGACTATGGACTCTGAGAAACAAACTCAGGGTTCTAGAGGGGAGGGGGGGTGGGGGGATGGGTTAGCCTGGTGATGGGTATTAAAGAGGGCACGTTCTGCATGGAGCAGTGGGTGTTACATGCAAACGATGAATCATGGAACACTACATCAAAAACTAATGATGTAATGTATGGCGACTAACATAATAAAATTAAATTAAAAAAAAAAGGCCCTTGTCTTATGTCTAGGAATATACCAGCCTTTCCACTGAAAAAATAAAAATCCGTTATTTGGAGAGTTTTGTCAAACCTTATATAAAACAATCTTGCAGCTTATCCTGACAGTTTTCTAAACTGTAGCCACATTTTTAGGAGTATATTTTAACACTGTCGTTGTGTTTCCTTTATGTTGCAAGTCAGCTCTCAGCGGTGTCTCTTTTCTCTCTTTTCTCTTTGTCAGTCGGACTTCTCTAGCAACCTTTCATGAAGGGAAACATAACATTTCCCACATGTCCATGGACGTTGCTCGGGGACTGATGGTGACCTGTGGGACCGACCGCATCGTGAAGGTAACCTGCTTCTGAGTCCCGACAAGCGTCCGTGTGTAGAGGGCTCCGTGATTGTGCTGCCAGCAGACGGCCGCTCGTCCAGCCTCACTTTCTCATCGGCAGGCTTGCCTTCCCTTTTTATAAGCAGCCATGCAGCCTGAAGCAGGATGAAGACCCCGAGGAACACACTGCATGCTTGCGGGTGCCCCGCGCGCGCTGGCCACTCCTTCCGGGGGGTTTCCTGTGCCATCTCCATCTCTCAGAGTCGCTGCTGGGGCCTGGCACCTGGGAGTCACCATCTGCCTGGCAGTCCTGCCTCCCCAGCGGGTCAGGGCTTAGCCGGCCCCTGTCCCTTGTCATCCTTCCCCAGCTGGTGTTCCTCTCAGCCTGGACAGGTTTCCTAGTTGTAGGAAATAACCACACATTTTTTCATTAAATCCCTCAGGTCACTCATACAGAAATGAAAAGCAAGTGTTTTATACTGAGCACCACTCCGGAGTTGTGAAACCATGACACACTTTGTTTCATGGTTTTTTTTTTTTTAAATAGGGGCTTTTCCCAGTAGGTTTCTTATTAAAAATGAAATTAAATTTATAGTAAAGCATCATTATTACAGCATTTTCAGGTGTCAAGATACCACTCACAAGTTTTTTTCACATTTTAGTGCACTAAGGGGTTCGTCTATAGATCTTGAGAAGGTTTTGTAGTGAAAGAATGAGAGAATGAGTTCTTTTGTCCCCTTTTCAAGTTTAACCGCGGTGTGGTGTAAACTGTGCTTCTGGACCCTGTGATGAGCGCTGCCTTCTCTGGCATGTTCTTTCTCTTGCAGATCTGGGACATGACGCCCGTGGTGGGCTGCAGTCTGGCAACTGGGTTTGCTCCACGTTGATCCGGGAGCTGGGTGAGGTCTGCACCTTCCCTGTGGCACCCTTCACCAACGCAGCCCTTCCCCGTGGCTCCACGGTCACAGTCACGGGAATGGACAGTAGCCACTAAAAAAACAAAGCAACATTTTTAAAGAGAGAAAAATGTAAGGTGTGTTTGGGGCATTTGTGGAACTACCTGTGGGGACGAATATGAAAAAAAGTTCATCTGTAGCGGTTCCCTGAGGAAAGGAAGGACTTCGGTGAGACTTCCTCGTGAACAGTGAGCTCACGCGTGCTGAAGGAGTCATTTGGCAAGTGAGAGTTCTAGAGGGAAAACGACTGAACAAAAGTGTCAAAGCCGTTCCCAGTGCAAACACCCTTCCCCTCAGACTTGCCGGCCCTCCCCGGGCACCTGTGGCTCTGTGGTTAGAGCAGGTATTAAGGGGAGGAGGACTTGCTGCCTCTTTCTTGAGGGGTGCAGGAGGACCCCAAGAACCCAGAGATCTCTCCTTCCTCACTGGCAGTATGAGAATCTCTCTCCACATAGTGATTCTTCTTAAAGATCTCTGTTCTCGGCAGGTAGCGCCATTACCTGCACTTGGTATTTGGAGCGCTCAGTTTCCTCTTCCCGGCCAGCCAGTAAGCCAGGGGCCAACCTTCACAGTTGTTACTAAGTGAGCTGTAGAATTGCTGTATTAACCTGGGCAGCGCACATCCTTCCCTTTCCCCCAAATGTGCTGTGAGGACAAAACGTTTTTATGGTGCTGTTAACGTGGGAGTCACACAAGCCGCCTGACTGTCTCACTGCTGTCAGGAACGACTCGCGGAAAAGGGAAAACCAGCCCAGCCCACAGCACGGTGGTGAGGGGAGATGATCAGGCTGCTCCATAGGACAGCCCAGTCCCAAAAGGATGCATTCTGTTTGTAGTTCCAAGATGGGCCCCTGCGATATTGTGGCAGTTTAATAATAATACACCTCAGAAAAGAACTCCAAAGCTTTCTAAACCATGTTGATTTTTCATTGTAAGGAATATTATTACCATCTCATAGAAGGGAATTAGTAACCCAGAGCAGTAACCATTAAGCAGGCCCTGCGCAATCATTCCTAACTTGTAAATTGCTTTCATAGCCACTAGCAAATTCTCTTGTAGCAAATGGCATTTTAAAAGTTTTTGGCCACTTAGTACCAGGATGGGGAAGAGGTAGGGAATGGGAGAGCCTGTCTTTTAATATTCCAATATTTATTTCTTTGTTTTTAACAATAGTACACATACTTATTACTTTAGGGCTATGCAAGTGAGTGGAGAGAGGCCTACTTTTCTTAAAGACAGATTTTAAAAGAGATAGCAACAGTATTTTTGTTAGTCTTACTAGTGGATATTGATTAAAACTCACTACTGCGTCACTGTGTTGGGATCATATCAAGACAGCATGGTTGTTGTGTGTGATACCATGAAGGGATTAAATCTGTTTTTTAACAACAGAGAAGGACTGTAATGTTTAAGACAGGTAATTAAACTAAGATGTCTTACTAGCCAAGTGATACAAATAATAAGGAAAGGAGGTCAAGCGCCTCATATTCTAGAATGATCTGCATTAAAAATTGACTTGCTTTCAGGAATAAGACTGAAGGGTTTTGTTGCTCTGTGTAATTTTTGTTTTCTGTCACCTGAAAGAGGTGTTTCCTTTAAAAACTTCCTGTCAGCTCTTTGCAAAACGTAGGCTACTAATACAGGCTAGAAGGACACTGGGCGGATGGGACCTTACAGGGCAGTGTTGAGTGTTAGCTCTTGTTCAGTTAATGGTCCAGCTCACACAAAGGTGCTATCCTGGGGATTTCATGACGTCCTGAAGGAAAATAGGATATGATCTGTTTCTTGCCATGTTGATGAGTACTGAACTGTGGTTTTTGTTTGCCTTTAACTTCTGTAAAATGTGATTTTGTAATGTCTGTGGTAGACTGAGTACAATATCACACTGTAGCTTACAGCCTTCTTTTATTCTCAAAAATTCTGAATGAAAAACCCAGTGTTCTAGAGAGAATATAAGGTTGTGAGAGCACCTCTTAAGGGGTTAAGCTAATATAAATCAAAGAGGGGAGGCATTATGTAAGGAAGAATTGGAGAGGGGCATCCGGAAAAGGAAAGAATGTTTCAGTTAACTTTTCTCTCCACCAGAGCCTCTTAGCACTTTTCATTTTAAGAACTCATGTAGCAGGTTTGTCTTGTCTCTGCTACACACAAGGGAGCAAATGGGGTAATATTTTTTATAGAGGTGGGCAAAAATTATTTTCTCAATTCTGCTGACTGGACACATAAGGACGATCCAGTGAGGCTTCTAGTTATTGCCTTATTTTGACTGTGTTAGTCTTAAACCGGTCATTTAAAATAGCTCTTCAAGTAACAGTTCTTGGTTTTTCCATTCCTGAATACTCACGCTAATTTCTACAACTAGGGATTAAGAAGTACAGAATGTTAGAGAAGATCCTTCTGTTTTAGATCTAGTATGTTCTGCAATAAGGAAATGTCAATTCTTCATTCAAGACGTGTTCTCAGATTGCCCCTTTTTTTTTAGTGCAAATGATAGAAACACCCCATGGCGTTAGCTGGAAACCGGTTATTCAGTATACTGTAAATCTCTGTTTACGATGTCCTGCTTCTGTCTTGCTGCCTGGAGGATATGAATAAAAATAGTGCTCTCGAACGCCTCACTTGGTTCTCCCCTAAAGAATTCAATTTGCTTGTACCTACATTTTTAAACTGTTGAAACTGGCCTAAATATGTAATAAATTCCACAGTGACTCAGACCCGAGGAAATATTTTCTAAAATGAGGTTTCATTCAGTTACTTCCTACTTCCGTTACTGGATCTGGTGTCTTCTAAAATGTAAGGAACCAGTTACTATTAATGACAAACCATCTGCTCATTAGAAATGTGAGGTTTAACAAATAAGTAATACATGCTCTATTTATTCAAGTGTCTATTGCTTAATTGTTAATTGTGAGCAGATTATTGAATGCCTACTCTATTTTCTGCAGTTTACTATACAGTAACTCTTTGAGTAAATTGTTTCATTGTGCAACAAATTTATATTAGAATACAATTTAAAGTGTTTTACTCTATAGCCTTTTTGACTGGGGAAGCAAAGGTCAATGTTGATTAGTACATTTTGTCTTGTACTAGCTATGTTTCTATAAGATACGGTGCCCGTGTATCCCAGAGAGTTAGAAAACTTTGTTCTTTTCCTCCTGTTTGTGGGTTCTGTTTTTGTGTTGTGGGTTTTTTTTTTTTTTGAGAATATACATATACAATAAACTGTTCCTTGCTTGTTACTCTGTTGCTTAATTTAGCTTTTGTTGTGTTTGGTACGGACATAGGGCAATAGTAGTAACCACCATGTATTTAGCACACTCTGCTGGGTGCTCTGCCTGCCCTCCGCTGTTCAATCCTGGCAGCACTTCTGCAGGGCATTGCTGTCCCTGTGTTACAGGTGAGAAAACTAAGATCCTGTGCGGCTGTCCATTTATGTCTGACTTGAAAGCACGTGCCTTCTCCATACACCTGCTTTCACGTGCTAGAGTGCAGTGTTTCCTGTAAGGGTTAGGGGTCAGCTATTACTATCTTTTGAAGTTTGTGAAGCCCCGAAGTCCAATTGCTCTGGATGTCTAGGTTCCCCAAGTCCCATGGGGAGACCGGCATCTGTGCCCCAGGTCTCCACATCAGCAGCTCAGTTTTGTGAATAAACACAGGGTGGTTCAGACCCAGGATAACTTATTCCTCTGCTTAGCTGATAGGAAGTTGATTTCTTAGAAACCAGCATGGCAGTTTACTGTGTTTCTTCAAAGTAATATAGCTTTATTTAATAAATAATATGTAATAATATATAATTAAAAAGAATAAAAAGAAAACGAAAATTAAAAGAGAATACCAAAAAGTAGTAAAAAGATTTGTTTTAAGCCCTCTGTCCCACCACCCAGAGAAAACACTGTTAAACCTGGGCTGTATGTCTTTCCAGTGTTTTTCTTAAATGTATGCATGCCTCTGTAAAAGACACCTGTGGATACAGTTTTAAGGGGCTGTACTTCTCCCCCCACCTGCTGTATTATGGATCACTTGCCCACATCAAAAAATAGAGCTCCACGGGAGCATTTTCAGTTGTGGCGGATGCGAGGTTGGACTTGCGCTCCCGCCGCGGGTCTCCGGCGCCTGGAGGGTCGGTAAGGGCACGTGACTTGCTTTAGCCAATGAAGTGCCGGCAGAAGGATTTACTAGCAGGTGAGAGGCTTAATTAACCTCCATGGGTTTCCCACCGGGGTCACAGAAGTGCGTTGATAGAGAAGATCCCGTGGAGCCCGACTGCCCTGGACCTGCAGTGGACTTTGCATGGGAGATCAATAAATCATTGTTGTTTCAGTCCACTGAGGTTGTGTGAGTTTGTGTGTGTGCACGTGCGTGTGTGTGTGTGCACTGCAGCATCACCTAGCTTGGACCGCAGTATCCCATTGTTCCGTTATGTGGCCAAACTGTCGAGTATTTTACCAATTCCATGTTGAAACTAGACCGTATATTTTTAGGATGTTTATAATTTTAATTAAAACACTTCAGAAATACTAAATTCAGCATGCTTGTATGTTCATCTTTGCCCACTTTTCCAATTATTTTCATAGGATAAATACTTCAACATGGGAATTACTAGGTCAAAGAATATGCATATTTTAAGTTTTTTATTCTTACTGCTAATATCCTCACACCATTGCCAGCACTTGAATTTTCTTCCTTTGAATAGGGAATGAAAAGGCACATCTCAATGTCTTAATATATGGAATTCCAGTTTATTAATTTACAATAAGAATTCTATCTACCAAACAGACCACTTTTTTTTTTTAAGATTTGTTTATTTATTAGAGGGCACGAGCAGAAGAGGCAGAGGGAGAGGGAGAGAGACTCTCAAGCAGACTCTGCACTGAGTGCAGAGCCTGATGTCAGGCTCGATCTCATGACCCAGAGATCACGACCTGAGCTGAAACCAAGAGCTGGACGCTTAACCGACTGCGCCACCCAGGTGCCCCCAGACCACGTAACTTTAGTAGGACAGTCTAGATAGAACCCAAGTCATCACTGGAAGGCTGCTTAGCAGCCAAGGACACGGAGAAAGGTTGGCTGGATGACTGATGCCATCGTGACAACCTGATGCACTCATTGCCAAGGTTGCTGGACAGTGGAAATGCATGAGCAAGTTCTTGTTTCTGGCCTTCCCTTTGTAGATTTCACCTGGCTTACCATTCATCTGTAAAACACGTGCTCAGGTGAGTGGTTCAAGTATTGGAGTTCCAGCCTTCCTTCCCTTCACTCTTCAGTTCCCTAAGGCTATACCTTAGATCTCTCTCTAAATCTTTGCACTGTACATGCAAACTGTTCCTCAGAAGCCCATTACATATTGGTACATACGGTTTCTCATGAGAGCAGACAAACACATTCTGGGCCACCTTCAGTTTTGTCATCTGTAACGTAGAAGTGGGGCCTGAGTCGACCTCTCAGGTCAAACCCAACTGGGAGACTGAAGTTTCCAGCTCAGTCTGTCTGACCTCAAAGCCCATGCTCCTTTTTCTCTTAGCCCATCCTGCTTGTTCATATATTTGAAGTAATTTTAGATCCTGAGTTTTGACATTCTGGAGAAATATATTAATAGACACTTTGTTACAGCATTAGCAAGGCAATGTGGCGTATTTTCCCACATCCAAAAGTTCTTGTAGACTCTGTGACAGATGTGACATCTAGTATCTTGCTGCAGGAGTCCTAGCAGCTGTTAATTTATCAGATGGATTCCAAGTTGCACATGTGTGCTGAAAACAGGCAAGCTTGCAGACAAGCCTCAGTACAAGCCTACGGGCTCTACCTTCCAAATGTATCCCAACGTGGCCCGTTTGCACCATTGAGCTGCTATTACCATGGCCCAGTCCAGTGTTATCTGGATGATTCCATCAGCCTCCTCTTTTTTTTTTTTAAGATTTTATTTATTTGAGAGCATGAGCGGGGAGGAGGAGCAGAGGGAGAGGAAGAAGCAGACTCCCCGCTGAACAGGGAGCCTGATGCGGGGCTCGATCCCAGGACCCTGAGATCATGACCTGAGCTGAAGGCAGACGCTTAGCCGACTGAGCCACCCAGGCGCCCCAGATTCCATTAGCCTTCCCCGTCTCCCTGCTCCTGCCCCTATTACCTATTCCCAACACGCCTGTTAAAACATGAGTCAGATCATGCCATTCCCGTGCACAAAACCCTCGCAGTTCATCCCACTCAGTCGAAGCCCAAGTTCTAAAATGGCCCATCATTCCTTCCCCGATGTCTGTGTTCTCCTGGCTGCTCCTGCCCCTATTACCTATTCCCAACACGCCTGTTAAAACATGAGTCAGATCATGCCATTCCTGTGCACAAAACCCTCGCAGTTCATCCCACTCAGTCGAAGCCCAAGTTCTAAAATGGCCCATCATTCCTTCCCCGATGTCTGTGTTCTGGCTTCCTCCTGTCTCCCCTCACAGTTCTCGCTTTCCTCCTAATTGCTATTGGGATGAGGCAGTTGTTCACACAACAGCATTGAGCTCGGTGTCAGGCACATGGTAGGTACTTAACAAATGATGCTTGTACGTACGTGTACAGTTTGGGTACTATGTGCATAAATGAACTTGTGTGAATTTGCCTTAAGTTTGTGGTGGGATGTGGCTGCCCCCCCCACCATCACCCCCACCTGTTGCACACCACCTACCAAGCCACTGTTAAATTTCCAGAGGCTGAAAGGAGCACCTGGAGGAAAGTGTAGGGAGGTCATAGAGGATACATTACACAAGGGACATAATGAGACGTTCTTGTCTTCCTGCAACCTCAAACACCACTTCGGGGTGTCTGAGCATCCTAAGACCTACTTTAAGACAGCCCCAGTTCACAGCTTCATGTTTGATGGGTGTAGAGGTTTTAATTATTTCTGCAAATTCTCACTCTTATCAAGTGGTGGAATTTCTGTTCCTCCCCTTGAATCTGGGCCAAACTTAGTGACCCACTGATAGAAGATGGTGGAAGTGACTCTACAATGTCTTAGACCAGATCAGAAGAGGCCATGTGGCTTCCACTTGGTGGGGGAAGCCAGCTCCCTGAGGCCTCCTGGTCAGCAGCAGAGCTGAGCTTCTGGCTGACAGCCCACATTAACTGCCAGCCCCATGAGTGCCATCTTGGACATTCGGCCCGGCTGAGCTTTCAGATGGCTGCAGACCCAGCCCACCACTGGGATAGCAGGAGAGGCCCCAAGTCCCAGGTGAGACCCCCCAAGCTGCCCAGGTGAGCCCCTCCTGAATTTCTGACCCACCAAATTGTGAACAAAATAAAATGGCTGTTATCAGCTGCTAAGTTGTGGAGTGATTTCTTTCACAGCAACAGTAACCTGAGCAGTGGGCCACTGGACCCAGTTCCCCATCTGGGAGCCAAAGGGCAGAGCGCTGCCCCCTCCCCACCACCTCCAAGCAAGAGAAGTGATGTGAACGTGAGGCAATAGCGTAGCAGGGAGCTTCTTCAGGAGCAAGTTATTTTCCCATAAGGGTACTCAAAGGGCCCATAGCCAATGAGTCATGGTCCTCCTTATTTTCTTCAGACTTCCTCCATGTTTCTGTCCACCACGGCCATCCTGCTGCCTCCACTCCAAGTTATTTGAGGTTTTCCTTTTGACCACATTGAATCTGGTTTGAACTAACCCAGCCTGGACTAAGCATATTAGATTCTTATATCGGCCATATTTAAGGGTGCTCACATTTTTCCATGTTTTTGCGCATTATGTAAACGCAAGCTGTGCACCATGATTAGGGCATGGAAGGCTCTGAATTAATGGAATTTGCAGTTTCCAAGCATTGATGCATACCTATACTGTGTATGATGTGTATTATTTCATACATAGTGCTTTTACTGATGTAACACCATTCATAGAAAAAATATCGAGTACTTATATATAGGTACTCTTCTAGATTCTTAAAAGAACATTAGTGAACAAAACAGAGACCCCCACTCTTGTGGAGTTCACGTTCCTGCAGAGGGAGACAGACAAGCCTAATAAAAAAGATAAATTCTACAGTATTCTAGAAGGTAATGAGCGCCATGGAGAAAAGAAAAAGGTTCCTGGAAATGGAGATGCCTATGGGCGGGGGTGGGGGGCAGTTCACCAACTAGAGTGAGCGGGGTAATACATGCTCAAAGAATTTGAGAGAGGTGAGGAAGATAGCGGAGTGAAATTCAAGGAAAGGGGTCCCAGGCAGAGAAAATAGCTAGACAAAAACACTCCAAGACAGGAGTGACCCGGATGTGTCCAAGGAAAAGCAAGGAGCCCAGAGTGGCTGCAGCAGAGTGAGGGAAGGCGAGAGTTTTAGCACAGAAGGTGTGAGAGTTTGGTGCGGGCTGGATCGCGTAGGGGCTGGCAGTCCTTGGCAAGGACATTGGCTTTTACTAAGAGTGAGAGGGGAGCCGTCAGAAGGCTGTGAGTAGAGGAGAGATGGTATCTGACTTGCACATTAGGAGGGTATGCTGTGCATACCCTATGGAGGCAAGAGTAGAGGCGTGGAGGCTGCCGGAGAGGCTGTGGGGTGACCCAGGACAAATGACAGCAGCTCCCCCAGGAGCGGTGATGTCGAGGGGATGAGAAATGGTCATATTCTGGACATACTTTGGTGGAGGAGCCAGCATGACTTCCTCATGCCCTGGATGGGAGGTACGCGAGAAATCAGCAAGTCAACATGGACTCCAAGGTTTGCCCCAAGCACCTGGAAGAGTGGAGCTGCCGTATAGCTCAGGATTATTACCAGGGATCAGCTGTCGAACTGAGAAGTAGATGCCGTGGAACTCTGGGCTAAATTTGCGTTAGGAAAAGAACGCAGCATGTTCGGGACCGACCAGGTACGAAGCCAATACTCCGAAATTCTATATGCATTTTTTTTTATTTCATACCACATCCATGAATGAGGCTGCATCTGTGTTTCACAGTGAAGGAAACTACAGGTCAGTGAGGTTCGGAGAAGTTTCCGTGCAGAGAACTTGCCCAGCCTGGTAAGTAGAGGAATGAGATCAGGATGCAAACCCGCGTCGCCCCCAAGGCCTGTTACTCTGTCCTGTTCCTCCTTGTTACTGTTTGCCGGTTTGTCCCTTTGCTAATGTGTCCCTCAACTGCCCCGTTGTTGCATAAGACAAAATTAATTATTGATAAGGGGTGTCACAGCTTTCTAAGCCTCCCCTCTCCTGAGTCAGTAGATACTTCAGTGTCTTTTACCTACAGACCCATTTGACTTCCTTTACCCGATTTATTCAGTCGGAATGGCACTCTGTTCTTTTGTTTATTATCCCATACAGCTTGAACACGTTGCTGCCAAAGACTGTGGAAGGCAGGTTGCTTTTGGTCCTACCTGTAGTTTTCTAATTATTGATACATAATTTCTAATTACCGGTACTTTCGGCTTCCGAGCATAGGTATGTGAGTTACCGATAGTTTCTCTTCGTCTTTGTTGTTCTGACTTGGGAACCAACTTATTGTTGAAATATTGTGGATTCACTCTGGTGCCAAATGATCTGTTAATTAGGAATGCTTGATACAACTGCGTTTTGACATCTCACTAGGCTTCTATTATATGCAGATATTCCATAGAAGGAGGAAGTTGGTGAAATGTGGAAATGCCAGCATCATTGTTCCTGCTCTGTCAATGCTTATGCCTGTTGGAATGTCCAGCCCTAGGCAAAGGGTGGGGGTGGGGACTTCTCCAGACTATTCTGTTGGATGCCTAGGTCCTCCCGTCTGAGAAGAGGGGGCTGCAGATGTTTTACAGTCCCATTGTGGAATAGCCATTCCATATACACCGTTTTAGATCCACGAAGCGTCCATGGTTCCTTTCTTGTTACCAACGGGGAGTGTAAGCTCTTTGGTTTGTGGGGTGCATGCCAAACCTCAGGGGCTTCCGACTCCGCCTCGAGGCTTTTTAATCTTGGTTCCCTGTTTCCAATTATAATTTAAATTAAAATTGATCATAATTTAATTAAATTGATGCTTGCATAGCCTGACTCCTTAAATTTTCTGCCTTCAGAGACTCACAGGCTGTACCCTAATCCCATCCTGAGTCACATTACCTAGATTGTCTTGGTATTTATCATAATCAGAAACTATTTTCTTCATTTATTTACTGAGGTGAATAAAGTGAAATAGTTCTCTCTCTGCCATCAGACTATAAAACTCCATGAAAATATAAACTCTTATCACAAACAGGGCTTGCTAATCCAGTAGGTTGAGGAAGCACAGGTGCCTAAGGCCCATGATACTTGCAGGGGCTCACGCAAACATCTGAATTTTAATTTCTCCTAAAAATCAGAAACGCTATTTTCATACTATTTAATTTTTGTTATACTGTTTGTTATGCTCTTTAATTTTTGTTGTCATACTGCCTAATTCTTGTTAACCAGAAAAGGTAAGAAAAGGTATCCCTGTAGTTTTAATTTGCACTTCTCACATTATGAGTGAATTTGAACATCTTTTCATATGTTTAAGGGTCATTTAAAACATTTGTGTGCACGTATGCATGTGTGTCTTTATGCCTTTTGCTCATATTTCTATCAGACATTTTGACCTCTTCCTCTTTCATTCTGAGTTCTTTGTATGTTAGATAACTAGCCCTTTATCTATGGCCTATGTTGCAAATATTTTGTCCCATTTTTCATTTGTATTCTGACTTTGGCTTACGGTGTTTGTTTTCCTGTCATGACATTTAAAAAATTTTTTATGGAGTCAAATTTATCTTTGATTGATTCTGTTTTTAGAAATCCCTTCCCTATACACAGGGAAGAGGAACTTGCATACATTTTCTTCTAGTACTTGCATGATTTTCTTCCCCCCCCTTTTTTTTTTAACATTTATGATGAGGGGGCAGAAGGCAAGCTGAGGGCCAAGCGCAAGCTGACACCGGGCAACGCCCCCCCCCCCACATTCCCTGGTGGGCTGTGTGTGGCATTCCTCGGGCACTCCAGGGAAACTGAGGGAAGGGAAAACAAATGGTTAATTAATAGAGATCACTGTCCTTGGAGACCCAGTCTCCAGCAGGCTACAAACATATCTTAGTGATTTACAGATTAAAAGCCTTCTTATCAATCACCTAACTTCCAGAGACCCATAGACTCAATTTCCTTGGAGCCCCCCTTCCCCCCCAACATCACCCACCCTTCCACAGTGATGTGGGAAACAAAGTTAGAAGGAAATGTAGATAAAATTAAATTTCCTTATAACATGCCACTGATTAACAAATACTTGAGGCAGGCAGAGTATGTTACTCCGGGTAACTCCCAACCGTCTTAATGTAATGCCTTACTAGAAGGAAAAACAACCTTAGTTTGACAATGGCCAGGCCTCCAGGCTCCTGGGAGTATTCTTTAACACATCAAAGCCCTTTTGGATGCCTCCTTTTTCCTTACCTCCCCCAACTCTCAAGTATTTAATCAGTCACCCCTCACAACCCTGGGACAGCCTCTCTCTCTGCCCACAGGTCCTGGCCCCGTGCGATCAGGAAATCGCACTTTTGCCCCAAAGATGTCTCAAGAATTCTTTCTTGGCTGTGGGCTCCGGACCTCACCAACATTCCCAAAATGACATCATTTAGCTCCAATTCCTGTGGAGTTTAATCCCATCTATGGTGTGAGGTATAGATCTAATTTTATATTTCTCCAAATGGTAAATCCTTGTCCCAGCACCATTTATTAAAAAGCCCGTCCTTGCCTTGTCCATATTTGAGATACCAGCTTTGTCATGAAGGTGCCAGTGCACTTGGGTCTGTTCCTAGACTTTGTGTGCCCTCCTGCTGGTCTGGTCACTTCTGTGCCTGCCACCCTGTCGCAGTTGTAAAGACTTAAGAGTACATGGCCGTGTCTAGTAGGCCTGGTCCCACGCTGCAGCTCTTCTTTTTAAATGTTTCCTGACTGTTCTTGCATGTTTATTTTTCTGTATCAACTTGATTTCTACTTGTCCTGCTCCATAAACAATGTCTTGGTATTTTTATTAGAATTGATGCTTTTATATTGTTGAGTAATCCTATGCAGCACAGAGAACGTGTGCCCTTTTGTTCACATCTACTCTTGTGTCCCTCAGGAAACTTTCATTTTTTCTCAAATAAGATTTTGAACATTTCATGTTAAATTTATTCCCAAGTAATTTTTCTTTTCTATTTTTGTTGCTATGGTAAATAGAGGTCTGCCGGCTATTATTTTCTCTAACTGGTAATTGTGCAGTTGAAGGGTATTGGGTCTTGTCTTGTGTTTGTTTTTTGTCTTTTGAAATTATATACTGCTTCTTGATTGAATTCTTTTATTGTTTGAGTGCTGAGTGCTCTTACAATTTTGTGTTTCCCTCTCTCCCTGAAAAACTATACTTTTCATAAAACCTGGACATCAATGGCTCAGTTATCATGAGTAATTGAAGACTTTTTTTTTGGCCACATTTCAGCCACAATTGGTGAGAGCACATAAATGGAAATGAAGAAGTGTACATTTTAACAGCGTGTTATCTCAAATCCTCGTATTTAATTTTTAAAAAATTTGAAAGTCCTAATTATGCAGTAAAGTCAAATTTGTGGCTGGTCTCTAGGAATGTGAAGGATACTTTTTCACATGGCTCCTTACAAATTTCTTAGAGAAACTTAAACAATGGTTTACAGATATTAAGCAAATTATACTTGTGTGAATTTGAAACTTTGAAAACTTTAGTAACCTGTTGGGTAGAGGGTAAAGAGGAGCCTTCATACATTTTTTTCTGATTTCCAAAAGCAGTAAGTAGACAAAAGTAGCTTAAAAAAATCTAATGTTTTATGTGTTAAAATGTATTAACTAAGGATAGTACACAATTAAGCACCTAATTGTATTGAAAATGCCATTGCACATTTAGGGAAATACTCCCCAGTCGCAAAGTTGTTTCTGTGCTCACATAATCATTTCAATTGCTCTTTGATCTCCTATTTAAACTATTTATCTACCTCCTAATGAATGCAGTGGAAGCTTCTAAATAAGTGCATAGTGCCGGACTTATTTACATCCACGGCCTAAGTCTCCAAACCAAGTCACAGGCAGGACCAGAGGGGCATATACATCTCAGAACATCAAATACCATTAGAGACTTGATGTCGGTATTTGCACTTAGTGTCTGAAAATCAAATATTGAAAGGAACATAAAACGAAGTGTGTGTGCCTCGTGTAAGGCTTGCAGCCCTTGCCTTTCTTCTGGCATCAGGGGCTTTATTAGAGTTAATTCAATGAAAAAATATGTCTCATTATATTTTTCTAGGTATCTCTGATGAAATTTAGGAAAATCGGGTTATTACTTAGAACCAGTTGTTTTTTTCTTTAAAGATTTTATTTATTTGACAGAGAGAGACACAGCAGCGAGAGAGGGAACACAAGCAGGGGGAGTGGGAGAGGGAGAAGCAGGCTTCCCGCCGAGCAGGGAGCCTGATGCGGGGCTCGATCCCAGGACCCTGGGATCATGACCTAAGCCGAAGGCAGACGCTTAACGACTGAGCCACCCAGGCGCCAACTGGTTTTTTCAACAAAGTCAAAATTAAAAGGTAGAGCATTGAAGAACTGTTTCAAAGAGAATAAATATTGATTTATTTGTTCATTTATGTATTCATTTGAATATTTTTTCTTCACATTTCTCCATTCTGGCCCTGGTTGAGGAAAAGGATTGCTTACATACACTGAGTGCTTATGCTTTTCTAACCACGGTGCTAAATTCTTCACCTGGGTTATCTGATTTAATCTTTTTAAGAATGCTCTGTAGAAATGGTCCTCAAATTGCAAATTTTCTGCTTCTAAAACACACCGTCTCCCTCCCTCCCCAGACAGGGATTCTAGAACTTGGGAGGATGCCAACAGGAATTGCTAATGAACACCTTCAGACAGTGTCGGGTAGAAAGAGCATGGACTTTGGCTCCAGACTTATCTGGGTTTGAATTCCAGTGCTGCTACTCACTGGCCAAGTTAACACTTAATGCAACCATTCTGGGCACTCATTGCTTTCATTACCTGTCAGATGAGTGCAGTTATATCGTGTGTATAAAGATTAAGGCATTGAAGGGCACCTGGGTGGCGTCCGACTCTTGATTTTGGCTCAGGTCATGATCTCAGGGTTATGATCTCAGGGTCCTGAGATGGAGCCCTGCTTCGGGCTTCGATCTGGGTGGGCATGGGGCCTGCTTAATATTCTCCCTCTCCCTCAGCCCCTCCCCACCGTGCTTGCTCTCAAAGGGAAAAAAAAAAAAAAAAAGATTAAGGCATTTAAAGTTGGTAACCTAGTACCCATAGTAGATAATAAGTATTAGTACCTTTCTTCTCCCTCCTGTCAATTAGAAATGATAGAAATGAAGCAGGGATTGAACCTGCTTTGGGGAAGTTGATGGAGAAGAGAGCGCTGTGTGAGATGTGCCCCTTGAGGCAAAGCTCACTTTGGGGTGGAATTGGAATGTGCGGCCTGACCCCATTTGGAGTTCCTGGCTCATAGCTTTTAAGAAAGGCTGATACTGGGTAGTCCCATGCAAGTGTTCTCTGGTCCAGCCCCTTGGGTGCTTGTTACCAGTTAAAGAAGGAGCTTGAATGAGCAGGACCGGGGGTGTGGGCGAGGCCCACTCTCCAAGGGTGGCCAAGTGGGCTCTGTAGTCATGGAGGGGAACATCTCTCCAAGGGCCAGGGATAGAACTGCTGGCTAAGAATCCCCTAAGGTCTAGGAAAGGAAGGGAAGGTGCTAGGAGAATCTGGTGTCTAGGAACATTTCTCACTGGGATCTTGAAGTGAGTTCCATTTTGATGCATTCAAACCTTCGTCGGACATTGGTTCACTTGGCATGTATTCACTGAGCACCCACCGTGCAGCAGCAGCTGGGGAGGGGGTGCTGTTGGGGAGGACCAAGAGCACAAGCTGTGGTAATGACCACCTGGACTGGAATAGCCCCTAGGAGCTGTGTGGTCCCAGACCGGTTATTTAACCTCTGGATTCAGATTTCTTTACCTGTAAGGTGGGGAGAGTAATTACCCTTAGACAGTGTCATAGTGAATATTAAATGAGTTAACACGTACAAAGTGGTTTTTTTAAAAGACAGATTTATTTATTTTATTTATTTTATTTTTTTTAAAGATTTTATTTATTTATTCGAGAGAGAGAGAGAATGAGAGAGAGAGAGCACGAGAGGGAAGAGGGTCAGAGGGAGAAGCAGACTCCCTGCTCAGCAGGGAGCCTGATGTGGGACTCGATCCAGGGACTGCAGGATCATGACCTGAGCCAAAGGCAGTCGCTTAACCAACTGAGCCACCCAGGCGCCCAGATTTATTTATTTTAGAGAGAGAGAGTGCAAGAGCAGGGGGAGGGGCAGAAGGAGAGAGAGGGAAAGCAGATTCCTGCTGAGCGGGGAGCCCAGTGCAGGGGCTCGATCTCAGGACCCTGAGACCATGACCTGAGCAGAAACCAAGAGTCCCCAAACACTTAACCAGCTGAGCCCCACCCTGCCGCAGTTGCCCCCGTACAAAGCATTTGGAACACTGCCTGCCACATACTCAATGCCCAGTAAATTTTAGCTATTTTTGTTTGTCAAGCTGGGCCAGAAGATCAGAATTTCAAAGACTAATTAAGTCTCAGAGGGCTGCAAGGCACCTACCTCATCCCAGCAGGTGGAGTCTGGGTATCCTTGTCAAGGCAAAGACGGTGTCAGGCAGCTTCCAGACCCAGTTCCCAGCCCTGCTTGGTGAGGTGCTATTGAAAAGCCTGCATGCCATGGTTTCAGGTCAGAATCTTTCTTCTCTGGTTCCTGACCGGTCTGTCTTACTCACGTCCTTTCTTCTGGGGGCAGAGACTGCAGTGTAGGGGAGCTACTGTAGTCTGAGAGCCAAGCTTGGGGGAGGCCACAGGCCTGGACAAGTTGCAATGGTGACTCTTTCAAGCCTGTGAAGTTGGGTGAAAGTTTTGAAAGTTACAAGTTTAAAATAGCCAAAAAGAGTAGAGAGCACCAAATCCTATCCCGTGACCCTTGACCCTGGAACTTGACCACCCAAGCCAAAGGCAAGGCGAAGGCAAGTCTAGAACCTGGGTCCCCAGGTCTTATCACAGGCTCCTGAGACTTTAGCACTGAAAAGGCCCCTGGACAGTGTATGGTCCAAACTCTCTGTATTTACAGATGACAACATTAAGGCTCAGTGATGTTAAAAGGCACTGCTCGCTGGCTCCACTGAATTTAAGCTGACTTCTGGTTGATTAAGTTGTATTTGGAAAGGTGGCAACCCATAATAGAATAAATACATTCCTAAGAATGGCCATGGTGCATAAAGGACATTTCCCCTCTTAACACCTTTAATTTTCTTTGGATGGGAGGAAAAAGGTTGATGCTGGTAGCTATTACTCAGAATGAACACAGGGGGTCTCCACTGCCCTGTCTTGGCCTTCCATCAGCTCAGTTTTCTGGTCTTCCTTGAAAGCCTTACTACACCTCCACCTCCCGTAAGACTGTTAGAATCTACTCTGTAAGCCTGGCAGGGATAGAAAGGGTTACTTACTGCCTGGGAGCTTCATTTTACCAGAAATCCATCTCTGAACTCATATTCAGACTTTCCTTTGGTCTGGAAGTGTAGATTTGATGCGAGAGGACTGTCTAGGCAAATGTTGAGGGTTATTCAGTGGGAGCAATGAAAAATAGGGAACACCCCATCGCCACATTCCAAGACAAACGATTTCTTGGGTGGCACAGGGCGGCTTGGGTAAGCGGATCCCACGCTGCCGTGACCTGGGAGGGACGACACGGCGGAACATAGAAACACAGGATTCAGACAGGGGAGGGGGAGTGAACCCGTGTTCCATTCATGAATTCTTTAATCGTGGGAACTAATGAGTGCCATTTTGCTCAGAAAGCTAAAACAGGGAGGTGATTTTTCTCATAAAATTCCAAGTTTTTACCAGAGCCGACCAGGCCTGCCCCATCCAGAGCCAAGATCTTCTTGAGTGTTCTGCTCCCCACTGTGCTCCTGCCTTCATTCCACTCGGCCAACCCCTCACCTGTCCTCTCTCCTCTCCGTTTGGCTGAATCCAGTCCAATTCTCCCAATCCCCTTCAGCCTTCGGATTAAATGTCCCTTCCTTTATTCCCCCTCCATGTAGATGCCCCACTATTCTCCATCCTGGTGCCTGGTTCTATCTACCGTGGAACTCATCACAGTTTCCAATTATGCTTTATTACTGCTTTTGTTGGTGTACTGGTTTACTGCTGGCTAATTCTCACCACAAAACTGTGAGTTGTATACTAACATTATCTGCATTTACTACTCCTCTTCTGGTCTTGGAGGAGACATAGCCTGAGTGAGAGCTTTGTTTTTGCCTATGGCAGAGGTTCACAGACTTTGGTATCAACAAAAACAGTTAACCTTTATCAAGCAGTTCCTATGCATAGGTGCCATGTAAACACTCTTTAGGTATTATCATTGAGTTAATTCTCCCAACAACATGCTGAAGTTGTTGCATGCTGATATCCTCTCCATTTACAGTTGTGGAAACTGAGGCACAATCAGTCCAAGTTTGCAGGGTTAAGAAATGGTGAGGTCACTTATTAAATCAAAGCCTTGTAGTAGATCTGAGCTTGCAACTACCTCATTAGAAGCCCTTGAAGAGGGCGCCTGGGTGGCTCAGTTGGTTAAGCGACTGCCTTCGGCTCAGGTCATGATCCCGGAGTCCCGGGATCGAGTCCCGCATTGGGCTCCCTGCTCAGCAGGGAGTCTGCTTCTCCCTCTGACCCTCTTCCCTCTCATGCTCTCTATCTCTCATTCTCTCTCTCAAATAAATAAATAATCTTTAAAAAAAAAAAAAAAGCCCTTGAAGAGATCTTCTGAATCAGCATTTCTCTGGGCAGGGCTGGGCGTGCGTATCGTTAGCATGTTCTGGGCGATTCTGTGAACACCGAAGTTTGAGGTCCACTGGCTCTAGTGAGAGGGGTCTTGAGCTCTGATGGCTTCCATAGTCTCAGCAGGAAATTTCTCGTAGGTGTGTGAGTTTGCCCTTCTAACCAGGGGGACCCCACCCTGTGTTGAGAAGTGTGAACACAGCTATGTGCAGGAGACAGAACCCTCTTTATACTCCTACAAACGCTGAGAGGGTTGGCTAGAATAAATGCAGCCAAGAGAGTTGGGAACGAAGAGAACGAGATAAAGGAAAGGTCAAAGTCTAACTAAAACATGCTGGTGGCTGAAAGATAACTGTAGTGGAAAGAGAGTGGACTCTGGAGTCAAGGTTGCCCGTCTGAATCCCAGCTCTGCACCTTACAAGTGAGGTGACCTTTGCAAGCTTAACCATTCTGAGCCTCGGTTTCCTCATCAATACAAGAGGGATAATGACTTACACGGCCGCATCTGGAGCATCTCTTTCCAAAATGTGTGACCAGAGAGGAAACAAGAGGTAAGAGGGGAAAAGACTGTTGTTTAAGAAAATAAAGAGGGGGATGAACCGCTTGGAAAACCCCCACTGTGGAATGGACTCCTGGCCATTGTTTGCTTCACTCAACTCTTAGAATACTAGATCAAAAGGGCAGAATGCTTCTCTTAGAGATGAGATTAATGGCTAGTATTGATTACCTATTAACCCACTAGAGAAAAGCCAGTATGTCAGTGGATATTTATGATGGTGTCATGTTGTAAGGACAGAAATAGGAGGTCAACGTTCTTAATCTCTCTCAACAGAAGAAAAGAGAGTACTTTCTCACACAAAATTATGAATGTAGGAGACGGCTTGTTGATGTTTTCTCAGGTGAAAACCTCTGCCTTTGCGGATCCAGCCAATAGCCATGTGCGTTCACATTACTCACCCTAAAGAACGTCGAGACCGTGCGGTCACCCACACCCTGGTTGTGTGTGCAGATCACTATTCTGCTTATTTCTTGAGTCTCGTGCACCTCACCTGGCATGTGGCTTGCACTGCTGGGGACAGGCTTGCTGGGGCCGTGAAGCTACCTTGCCATCCCGCTCAGCTCTCTCCATTGCTTTGAAACATGCACAGGAAGTCACATTTTAATATGCATTGGAAAAAAGTACTTTGGTCCATGAGTATACAAGGCTGCTTTTCAATAAAGTTAACACAAATGAAAACTTACTACTAGTAGTAAGACCAGCTAGAATTACTGAGTACTGACTTTTAAATCCTGGCAACAACTTTAGGAGGCATAAGACTAATCATCTCCACTTTACAGGTGAGGACATGGAGGCATGATGAGGTTAAACATCTTGCTCAAAGTCACATGGCTGATAGGAGGAGAAACCCAGTCGGCACTCAGCTTCTGATTGCAGAATCCTCTCCTCTTAGGAGGGAATCCCAGCCCTCAGCCAGGTCTGTGGCCACATGTCCCTGGGCAGGGGTGAATTCTCCGCCTTTCCCTGTCCCAACTCACTTGAGGGCAAGGGGATTCTGTTCTCCATCACTCTCCCTGCTCCCTGTCCCAGATTTTGAATCACTGGCCTAGATGTTCAGTTCCTTGCCCAACATCTACATTTATCTAGGGACTCTGTTCTCATTATGATCAGCCTACGCACAACCACAGGATTGCACGGGGAATTCACAACTAAAAGCTACAGAACCAAAGATGGCTCTTCATCAGGAGCACCAGGGCTAACAGTTCTCTGGTTGATATTGAAATTTAAATATCAACCAGGGATTTCAGCATATTCAATGTATGATACCGAGGTGGCATCAAGTTTCAGGCCAAACTGAAGGCCTCTCAAATAGGAAGGGGTCTCCTACGCAGCTATAAGTCGGGCCCCTCCATGTCACCTCCGTGTCTTTGGGAATTCACCCGTATCGCTGCTGGATAAGCTGAGGAGCCTGGGGTGTGGCTGTTGTTTGAGTCTGCAGAATTCCAAAGGTGGGAGGGTATGAGTAGTGAGGAAATGGCAGCAAAAATCCGACAAAAGTGGAATGCAGCCCTCAGGAATGATGCCAACCCTTTTAAGCCAGGATCCAGAGCAGGGAAGGGGAGCCTAAGAAAATGGACTGATCAAATCAAAGGCTTGTTCTCACACATGAAATGTTTTGGTTGTTTCAGAGGTACTCGGTCTTACCCATGACGCTGACGTAGTCTGCGTTTTTATTTTTATTTTGTTTCATGTTAGTTAATTAATTAATTTTAATTAATTAAAAGTAGTTTCCATGCCCAGCGTGGATCCCAACACGGGATCAAGACCTGAGCTGAGGGTGAGTCTGACACTTAACCCATTGATCCACCAGGTGTCCCCTATTCTGCGTTTTTGATGGTAACTGCCAGCCAACACTGGGGTGCCTCTGCATTCCACCTTCTTTTTGGTGTAGCATCTACCTGCTTTGTTGAAGTATCTCATATTTGACAAGACAAATCAAATGAGAAACCCAGGAGCTACGCTCCTTCCCATCCTGTTTATCTTTGGTTTAGTTAGCCTTTAACGAGATTACCATTATGACTGGAAAGAAAGACCTTGTTCATTTCCTGACACATGTTGTTTGCTATCAGTAAGTCTTATTTACAGAGATTTATGGTTCAGAATTCAATAGCCATCAGGAAGCATTTTGCACAATCACAAGGAAAATGGCATACTTTGCACCTTTGTTTCTTCTAAAGAAAATCTGGCATCTACCATGTGATAAAATAACATTTGAACCATGTCAACTGGTGTATACGTCATCCGGATAGATGATTGAAACTCTTAAGTCAGAGATGCAGGTTACTGCGGGGATATTTGTCTCCTTCTGGAATCATTCACATTCTTGAGGGTTTGCCATGTGTGCATGAATCCTTTAATATGTCCCGAAGAGATGACACAAGGGACCACTCTTGGTACTACGCATGTAGTGATGCTTTTAAAGCCAATTTGTGGTCTCTAGAGATCATGGACATAATCATGGACCAAAGGGCTTGGCATTCCAGAACTTACCTGAAGAGGCAGGGACCTATTCAAGGTATCCACCCAGAAGAACATGCAGGGGTGATGGCAAATCTTCAGCATCTGACTTCCTGGCTTTTCCCCCCTTCTCGAGGATCTGTCCTGATCCCACCACCGCTCTGGCTCTGGGGTTCACACCCCTCTTTCCATAAATCCCCACTGCATGGAAGCCATGCTGGAAATATGTTCACGTAGAAATTGAAACAATTTGATAGCTGTGGACTGCCTTCCCTGGTGATTGATGTCAAGAAATGATAAAACCCATGACCTAAAGGAACCGAGTGCTTGTGCAGGAGTGTGTGGGCATGTCTCTGTATGTGTGTGTGCATCTGTGCACACGTGCATGTCTGCAAATTAAGTTACACGCACACCCTGGACTTCTTGGCCAGGATTACTTATTTCTTCTCCAATCTCCAAAAGCACATCTAAGGTCCCACCTGATTGAGCATGTAGCTGTTCAAATAGTTCCTTCAGACAGCCTGCCCCTATGCCCTGCAGCCAAGCACTTTCTCAAGTTAATCTCCTTCGAGCGCAGCTGTGTTCCAGCCACACACTCACCCCTCCCACTGCACTCCCTGCCCCCAACCTCCTCGCCCTGTCTGAAAAAAAAAAAAATAGCTCCTCATTGTCTAAAAGTAAGGCATAAATTAGCTGACTAGTGCCCTTCAGAAATTTGTCCATTAGCTGCTTTAAAACACCCACTGTCCGAACTCATGCCGCATCTCAGCTAAACCAGGGGGTGAGTGCAAAGACAAGAGCAGTCCGAACACTGAAGGCAGGTAGGCCAGTGCATAGAGGACTGGAAGGTGGGGGGGAATTTAGCGGAGGCCAAAAAGGACACGGCCAATGAGGTAGGAGAGCCGAGAAAATGGTGTCCTGGAGGCCAAGTACACAGTTTCTGGGAGGAGGTCATGAGCGGAGGAGGTCCTCTGCTAATGGACAGAGCTGGATGCGGATCAGAACTCCCCCACTGGGTTGGGCACGAGGAGCTCACTGGTGGTCTGGATCAGCGCGGCTTGGCAGGCCCAAAAACCCAATGGAAGTAGGTTCAAAAGAATGTGGGACGCGTGGATATTGAAGACAGAGTAACAGTGAATGTTCAAAGGCATGACCAACAGGGGAGCCGAAACAGAGGTGGCAGCTAGAAGGGAATGTGATACCCAAGGAAGTTTTGGATTGTTTTTCAAGGATGGAGGGAATTCCTGCATGTGTGCACATGACATGGGAGCGCTCACTGGGGGAGGGGAGGAGGTGGGAGGCAGAAGACAGTGGCTGGTGCAGAAGAAGATCTTCGCTCTGTGGGGCAGGGGACCTTGTGCCCGAGGGCACTAGCTGGGCTGGCTGTCAGGGTGGTCCCAGGAGGGTTGAGCAAGTGGCAGAGGTGGGGGAAGGCAGGAAGCCACATGGTGTTTTAAGGATGAGGCAGTTCTGTTCTGATTGCTTCCATTTTCAGAGAGGGAAGCAAGAAGGGAAGGTGGAAGATACTTCCTCCAGGAGAGAACAGCCAAGTGACTGGTGAGCCTGCCCGTGGGCCCAAAGGCCTATTTAAATCTGTGGGCATGAGCGTAAAGTGAGACTGGCCAGCCAAGTTGTGAGTTTTCCCCAGCTAAATTCAGCTGGAACTCTGTTTATATTGAAATGCATTCTTAATTGAAGAGCTATACCGGTTGTTTATTACTGCTGGGAATGTGTATCAGTGTAAATTGGTACAATCTTTCTAGATGGATGGGTATATAGAGAGAGAGACCTGAAAATGGTTTACTCTTTTAACTAGTCATTTGAATTTTATAGATTGATCCTGATGTAATCAGAAACTTGGACCGAAACTTTAAGTACAAGATTTCCATTGTGATATTTATCAAATAAAAACCAGAAGCAATCTCAGTATTTAGTTGTAAGGACTTAGATTCCAAGAATTTCATTGTGTATCAGTCATAAGGAAATAGAATATGACTAGCCCAAGAATGGGCTATTTCTATGTCCTCTAAGTATCATTTTTTAAATTTTATTATTATGTTATGTTAATCACCATACATTACATCCTTAGTTTTTGATGTAGTGTTCCATGATTCATTGTTTGTGCATAACACCCAGTGCTCCACGCAGAACGTGCCCTCTTTAATACCCATCACCAGGCTAACCCATCCCCCACCCCCTCCCCAGAACCCTCAGTTTGTTTTTCAGAGTCCATCGTCTCTCATGGTTCATCTCCCCCTCCGACTTACTCCCCTTCATTCTTCCCCTCCTGCTATCTTCTTCTTCTTCTTCTTTTTAACATATGTTGCATTATTTGCTTCAGAGGTACAGATCTGTGATTCAACAGTCTTGCACACTTCACAGCGCTCACCATAGCACATACCCTCCCCAATGTCTATCACCCAGCCACCCCATCCCTCCCACCCCCCACCACTCCAGCAACCCTCAGTTTGTTTCCTGAGATTAAGAATTCCTCCTATCAGTGAGGTCATATGAGTATCATTTTTAAAAATAATTTTTTATTGTTATGTTAATCACCATACATTACATCATTAGTTTTTGATGTAGTGTTCCATGATTCATTGTTTGTGCATAACACCCAGTGCTCCACGCAGAACGTGCCCTCTTTAATACCCATCACCAGGCTAACCCATCTCCCCACCGCCCCCCTCTAGAACCCTCAGTTTGTTTTTCAGAGTCCATCGTCTCTAATGGTCCGTCTCCCCCTCCGACTTATTCCCCTTCATTCTTCCCCTCCTGCTATCTTCTTCTTCTTTTTTTCTTCTTAACATATATTGCATTATTTGTTTCAGAAGAACAGACCCGTGATTCATCAGTCTTGCACAATTCACAGAGCTCACAATAGCACATACCATCCCCAACGTCCATCACCCAGCCACCCCATCCCTCCCACCCCCACCACTCCAGCAACCCTCAGTTTGTTTCCTGAGATTAAGAATTCCTCGTATCAGTGAGGTCATATGAGTATCATTTTTTTTTAAATTAGAAATTGATGTTGAGAAATTCTCACAAAATAATATGAAGTAAAAAATCCATTATAACCCTCCTGGTCGAAGTCACAATATCATCTCTCACTTGAAATATTGCGAAGGCTCTCAAATAAGTCTCCCTAGGTCCTCTCTCATCTGCCTTCAGTGCTGTTCTCCACACTGCAGCAAATGGGATTATTCATAAACATCCTTAAAACATAATCCGGACAATTCTCTGCTTGTAAGCCTTCAATGGTTTCTCATTTCTTTTTTTTTTAAAGATTTATTTATTTATTTGTTTATTTATTTATTTGAGAGAGAGAGCATGAGAGAGGGGAGGGTCAGAGGGAGAAGCAGACTCCCCGCTGAGCACGGAGCCCGATGCGGGACTCGATCCCGGGACTCCAGGATCATGACCTGAGCCGAAGGCAGTCGCTTAACCATCTGAGCCACCCAGGCGCCCGGTTTCTCATTTCTTGGTCTCATATCCCGAACCCCTAAAGTGACCCCTGAGGCTCTACGTGATCTGCCCCTCCCCACACTCAAGCTTTCTTGTTCCAGGATTCTCCAGCTTGCATGCTATTCCCTCTGCTTCAGTTGTGCTCCTCGCCTCCCTCCTGGTCCAAGCCAGCTTCACTCTGATTCAGTCCTCAGATCTCACCTTACACCTCCTCTCCTCAGGAAAACTTTTATACCCCCAATCATCTTCATTATCCCAAACTGTGACAATCCAAACTAGTTCAGATAGCCGCAAAACCCAAGGTTAGCTCAGGCTCGATCCAGGACAGAAAAAGTCACCGGACCTGATTCTCTCGCCACATTTGGCCCTATTTCCTTGGCCTTGGCTCCACAGCGAAGCTCAACCTTCACGGTGTTAAGATGGCCGCAGCAGCTCTAGCTACCTCATTCACCTTCAGACCCAGTAGGAAGAGGGGGTAGATTTCTCCAAGTGGATTCCAAACAGTGTCCCAGAATTCAGTCCAATTGACTTGGATTATTTGACTCCAGGTATTTGCCTATTTTAAAACCAGTCATTGTCACTGTGACAAGGCAGTGCTCTGACTAGGACTAGCTCAGGTGCCACCCCTAAGAACTAAGAGTTCACCGGTGGGTCGGGTCCCAAAGCTAACCCGGGAGTGCAGGAAGCAGGGGGAATGGATCCCGAAGAGGTAAACAATATTTGTTCCACCGGGATTTTTTTTACTACATGATTGCATAGCACCTTATCCTTCCCTTTCATAGCATTTCTGATAAACTGTATGTTTATGTATGCCACTGTTTATTTAGTATTTGTCTTTCCCATGACCCTCTGCACTTACTTTGAGAGGGACGGTGTCTCTTTTTGCTGTTCTGTGCCCGGTAGCCAGCATAGTTCTTGGCACCCAGCAAATGCTCAGTTAACATTTGTTCAATAACTATGTTACAAAAACCAAAAAACAAAAAACCCACAGCAGACTATAAGACAGTACATATAATAAGGTTCCAATTTTTGTTTTAAAAACTGTCTCCCCTCCTTTCTCTCTATAGATTGCAAATTTAAAAGCAACTACACCAAATGTAACAGTGGTTATTTCTTGATGGTAGAATTAAGAATGGGATTTTATTTTTTTTTTTAAGATTTTATTTATTTATTTTGACAGAGAGAGAGAGAGAGAGAGAGAGGCAGCGAGAGAGGGAACACAAGCAGGGGGAGTGGGAGAGGGAGAGGCAGGCTCCCCGCGGAGCAGGGAGCCCGATGTGGGGCTCGATCCCAGGACCCTGGGATCATGACCCGAGCCGAAGGCAGACGCTTAACGACTGAGCCACCCAGGTGCCCTAAGAATGGGATTTTAAAACAACACTTTTCTTGATTTTCCTAATCTACAATGAACCTGTATGATTTTTAACTGAAAAGTTTTCTGAAAATATGCTTTAGAAATATAGTGGATAAGGTTCTTCCACTTGGAATGAAAATGTCCTGTTTCGACAAGAAAAGGGATTTTCTAAAGAGTTTACAGCCTTAAGCCAAAAGTTTCCCCTTGACAAGATGAATTCCTGTGCACCACGGAAGGGATTACTGGAGATGCTGATTACTTACAACATTAAGAGGAGGGCGCTGGGGAACGGGAGGGCCAGGTTTCAATCAAGAATGTGTGCTGCTGTGGGGGCGTTACATAAGAAGGCTTTGAAATGGGCCTCTCTTTTGCTTCTTTTATCTTTAAAACTTGTAGCTTGACCTCTCTCAATTTCTAGAAAGGCAGCATTTTGGTTTATGGATTATCATAGTTTTACTTTATTATCAGGTCCCTAATTTCTCCTTCTCCCCCACCTCCATGGTTGGTGGTGGCTTTCACCGCATTCTCTCTATCTTCTGTTACCTTGTGGTTCCGGAGCGAAATTCATGCCTTGAGTTGATCTATTACCGGCATTGTGTGGTGAGTAAATGTACACACACAGAATCGCTGTGCACCAGCTCACAACCTCATCTGAAACACACAGCACACTGTTCACCCTGGGCTCTGCCTAGACCAGCAGATTCTGGACCTAAAGCCCCCCTCGGGATTGGACCAGGGAGCCCCCTTTTACAGGGGAACATCTTAAGATAGGGCCTCTGGGTGCCCCCTTGGGGTCAGCCTCATTGTTGGTAGACCTGCTGTGGAGTTCGAAAGGGAGCAAAGATGGGAGAGGGGAGTGAAGACTCAAAAATGCAACTTATTCCTCTGAGACACGTGGGCATTCTGAATAAACATTGCTCACCACCCACTGTCGTGAACTGAGTGGGTCTGTCCCCGTGTGAGGCTTCAGGGGGAATCAGCTTGAGCCATGGTGCCGTGACACCAGACGTGCTCTGCCTCTTATTAGCTGTTTTACTAGCTGTCTTAAAGCCTGCTTTGGCCTCACTTCCTCTGAGTCTCAGGCTCTCGTCTGGATGACGGGCACAGCAGCCCCCTCTCTACAGGCTGTCTCTACAGCCAGATAAGATAAGATCTGTGAGGCGTCCAGCCCTGGGGCGGGGGGGAGGGGGGGCGGGAATCTGGGTGCAATGGGAGAATCTGGAGGGAAGAACATTCGGGGCAGAAGCCTAGGAGAACTTCCACTGCCCGTCTCAGTGAGGCTGTGAGGGAAGGCAAAGGATACTAATAGTTTTTAAGTTAAACTCTCCTCATTTTCTAATCAAACGTTCCCTAACATGGGCCACCCTGTAAGGGAATTTTTCCTGCTTTAATCTTTTACGGAACCGTCATGGCAAGAGCACTGAGATTTCCTTAGTTTTCAAGCACACCTTTAGTCCCCCAGCTCTTTGCATTAGCAATAAAACCCTGAAAGCAGAGGGCTCTGGGTGCTTCTCATAGGCTCAGCAAGGCAGGTGGGGCAGGGCTGTGTCTTGTCCTGAAGTTAGAAAGAAAAAGACACACAAAGGTTAGCGTAGAACTGCGTAAAGTTGAAAGGCCAAAGATAGGGGGAAAACGCACAGTGGGGTGACAATTAGAAGTTTAGAAAGTAGCTCTCGTAACTTCACGGTAAATTGTGGATCATCTGTCAAGAGGCAAACTCACCCCATTGACTGGGGTGTTAATTGTTAAGTGTCTTCTTCCAGAGCCCTCTGGAAGATGACGCAACACCGGGGCAGAAGCCAACAGGAGGTGTGTGGCAACATGGAGGTGAGCTTTTTGAGGACTTTGAGGCTGTCTTGGGGGCTATAAGTGCACATGATGCCATAAGGTAGGGAAGACCCAGTGCCTTCCGGCTCTGGCCACCACTCTGACCTCCTATCGCTTACGTCCAGACACAGAGGCCTGCTTTAGGGTCTTTTGAAAATGACAACTCTCTTCTTTTCCTTCTGAGCACTGGCTTCTCACCTCCAGGTCTTATGTCCCTGCCCCGCACCCCCCCCACCCCCAGCTCAATGAATGTGGCTTTCCCTGAGCCCATCCCAGCCACCTGCAATTACCCTCCTTATAATCTTTTCACCTACTTAACACTCATCTTACTTTACAATTATTTCAAATTATTATTTATTTACCTGTTTATTATTTGTTGTCCCACAAGAGCCTGTAAGCCTCAGAAGAAAGGCAGCTTGTTTGTCCCCAGCTGGACCCCCATCTCCTTCTGTAGGACTGGGCCCAGAGTGAGCCCTGATAAATGGGGCAGCGATGCATGGATGGACGGAGCATCCCTTGTTTCCCAACACCTCGGCTGGCCCACACCCCATGGAAATGACACAGTAAATCCTAGGAAGGACTTCCACCAATTTTGGCTTCCAGGGACCCTCCAGGCAAAGCCTTTTAACCTTTCCGCACGGATCTCTTTATGTATGTGATGAAACCAACGGACTCTCCCAAAAGAACCTATGTATACACTCAAAACTCTGCTTACCACCTGGGGGTCTGGAGACTTCTACCGCCCCAGGTGAAAACTCTAGATTTAAGAAAAATCAAGTGGAGAAGGAGAGACTGGAGACTGGACGCCACAAAGTCTTGGGAGAGACAACTTAAAACCGGACCTGTAGAAAACGATCGATGTCCTTGGATTGCAGAATTAAAAGATAAAAAGAGAGAAAGAAATCTAATTGCTTCCGCATCTGTCAACCGCTTCTGCCCTTGGCGGTTTAGGACGAGCCCGCCTCTTGCCACTTTCCCCAAGCGTATTCGCAAGTGCCAGGGCAGACACACGTTTCTCAAATAAATGAATGACACGTTCCCCGGGCAGAATCCGGAAAGCAGCCCCCTCAGGGCTCCCTGCTCAGCGCTTCCCAGTGCCCGGGGGTGCAGAGGCGCGGGCAGGTGCAAGTGCACCTGCTGCCGCCTGCGGGGCGCTGGGCTGGGAGAGCGGCGGCGCGGGGCGCGGGGCGTGGGGGAGAGGAGGAGGTGCAGGAGGCAGAGGAGAAGATGGAGGAAGTGGAGGAGGGAGGGGAGGGAAAAAGCAGGGGAGGAGGGAGAGGAGCCGGAGGGAGAGGGGGTAGGAGGGAGAGGGGAGGAGCACGGGGAGGAGTCTGCAAACTTTCAGTTCGAGGGCATTGTGGGAAGCAGCCATGGTCTGAGGCGGGCACCTCACCTGTCAGCCGCGCGGGCTCCTGCGCTCGCCTCGTGACCCCGTGACCCCCGCGCTCGCCACTCGCCGTTCGCTAGTCGGCGGGCAGGGGCGGCGGAGGCCCGGCCACCATGGTGAGTGAGCCGGCCGCGCGCGCGCGCGCCGGCGGGAAGCACCTGCGGCGGCCGGGGGTGGGGAGCCGCCGCCGGGTCCCGGTCCGCGCGCGCCTGCGGGTCGCGCCGCCGGACGGGGCGGACGCGCGGGCCACAAGGGACGCCGGTCAGGGACTCCCGCGGCCACAGGCGTCGCTCCTTCATTCATTCGCTCGTTCGCTGAGCGCGTCGCCTGTGCCGGGCAGGGAGGGGGGCAGGCTTCAGGTGTCGCGGGGGACGCGGTGGACCTGCGCTGGCGGGGGGGCGGGCGGCGGCTTACATTCTCGGACGAGGCTGTGGACGGAGGGAGACGTGTCGTCTACTGGGAAAATAAAGGTTACCTCCGCGAGTGAGGTCTCCGCTGCAACCGGATGGAGGGGCTGGAGAGGCGACTCTAGAGTAGATGGCAGGGGAGGCCTCTTTGGGGAGGCGACATCTGAGCTGTTGGAGGTCCTGAAGGGGCGCTGCCCGAAGTGGGCGCGGACAGAGCAAAGGCCCAAGAGAAGACACCCTTGCTGGTAGGGTTGATACACAGAGACCAGAGCCAGTTGAGGCAGGTCCTAGAAGGAGTTTGGGTCTTATTCCAACGGAGTTGAGCCTTGGGAGCGTTTTTAGCAATATAACAGACCTTATCCCTCCTACACTGAAAAAAAGGCCTCTGGCTGTTGGTGGAGAGTGGACTGGGCTGTGTGTGAGGAGGGGGGTCAACATAGAAGCAAGGAGACGAGTTTCAGTGCCCCAGGTGAGAGAGATCCTGGCATGCACTTGGGTGAAAACTGTAGCTTCCGGCGCCTCTTCCAGTGCCTTGGGTCGGGGGTGGGGGTGGGGGGGGCTAGTATTTTGAGAGTGTGGGAGTCCCCCTTGCCCAGGTGAGCTCACTTCCCAAATATAAGCAGGAACAGAAGTGACCTGCACTCTGAGGGCTTGAGCGCCCACCTCAGGCAGGAGCAGAGGGCCTGTGGGTTCAGAAAGCTGGTGGACAAGGACTGCAGTGGGGTGCTGAGCCCCTGGACAGGAAGGCCACAGATGCTGGTCCCCGGAGGAGGTTGGTTGCACAGACTAGAGGTACCCTGGTTGTTTGTTGAGGGTTCCTTGTAAGTACAGTGCGATGCAAAAAGGAGGCTGTAAATTAATGGAGCAGCTCTGTTGGCTTGCTCAAGTTTCCCAAGGAACGCGGTGACAGTGTGCCTAGATCACCATTATCATTTGCCTAATGGAGGGTGGAATAAGGCCCTGGAAGTTCTGAGTAGCAAAATGCTGCTTCCATCCCGACAGCTGGGGCAGGATCCTTGCTCTAGACAGTGCTCGCTGTGGAGTTTTCTTTTTCCTTGCTGGTGTCATATAATCAGGTAATTGGAAATGTGTGAAGTTTCCCTAGCTTTTCCACCAGGCCTTGCCCAACAGAAATGTTCATGTTAATTACTGAGCACTTCTGATAGGCCATGCGGGATGCTCAACCCTTCCCATTCACTGTCTCAGGCAATCCTTGCAGCAACCGGATGAAGATAAGTATTATGCTCTTTGCCTTTTACCTGCTCTGACCTGTTTCAGCAGTGTGTTCTTGGACAGTCCCCGTGGCCTCTCTGTGCGGGTTTGCTGATTTGTGAAATGGGGATAATAAGAAGGGGTTCTTCAAGTGCTGTCTGGGGACCCTAAGGAGTCCCTGAAACTTTTCAGAGGTCCACGAGACCCAAGTATTTTCATAATAGTTCATAATAGCACTATGATATTATTTGCCTTTTTAACATTCATTCCTATGCAACTCTATGTGGTGTTTGCTTGAGACTAACATGCCGTGGGATAGTGCGACAGTTTGAATGCAGAAGCAGCTCAGAGAGTCCAGCTGCCTTCTATTGAGCCGGACATGAGGGAGATTTGAAAAACTAAAACTGCGCCACTCTTCTCATGAAATTTTTTTTCTTTTTTTTCTTTGGAAAATATTGTGACTGTTCATAAGAAAGTTATTTCTGTTAATGTGTAATACTACTTAAAAAATGCATTAGTAAGTATCTAAAATTTTTTCCCATTGAAATGTATATTACAGTACCTACCAAGGGAAACAACCTACGTAAATAAAAGGTCTTGGGGGTTATCTATTTTTAAGAGTGTAAAGGAGTCAGAGACAGGAGTCATTAACTCTGTTAGTCAATGCAAGTGAATGCATTTAGAGCAGCTTTGCCCACTGTAAGAGCTCAGGGACCATGGCATCTCATCTGGTCTTCCTGCCACGAGGTGACCCTCCCTATTGCCCAGCAGCCTTGGCTTTTTGGGAGGGCCACTTGGTGACTCCCTGTCTTTCTTTTGCTCTGTTCCTGACTCTTGCCAACTCTTACTCTAGGAAACTGGAAGATACTTACAGCGTCCCACCTGCTACTCCCCACAGGAAATGGTTCTTCATTCCCTTGTGCCGGTGGTCCAGATTTCTAGCACAGAGACTTCATACCTCCTGACTCTTGGGATTCTGTTTGTATCTGGATTATCTCGTTTGAATCAACTTTGTACTTCTGCACCCTGTCTTTGTTTTTGAAACCTCTGCCATGGAAAACAACGTAGGGTTATTGTGTTTCAGGGATTCCCATGGTTTCTGAGCCCAGTGTATTTAAACATCTTAGTGGGAAGAATTTACTGTTGAATGGTTGACAATGTTGACGGAAGAAGGAGGATTTTTCTTTTATTTGTTCCTTTATTCTGTTTTCCTGTAAGAAGATAGCAGTGGGGATTTAGAGGGTGACCTTTGAAAAGCTTTGGGGACACCTTTAGTAAAAATGCGAGTCGACTTTGCTTTATGTAGTCCGCATACTTCTGAAAAGTTCAAGTGACTTTTAAAACCACATTGTCAACAAAATAGAGGAATTACCCATTGAAAGAAACTCAAATGGAGGGGTGCCTGGGTGGCTTAGTCGTTAAGTCTGCCTTCGGCTCAGGTCATGATCCCAGGGTCCTGGGATCGAGCCCCGCATGGGGCTCCCTGCTCCATGGGGAGCCTGCTTCTCCCTCTCCCACTCCCCCTGCTTGTGTTCCCTCTCTCGCTGTCAAATAAATAAAATCTTAAAAAAAAAAAAAAGAAACTCAAATTGTGACCGGTTTTTTGAAATATGAATCATCATCTTCTTGTGCTGCAGATCCAAGTCTCATAATGTATGCTGTTTATCTAAAGTGAGATAGACTACACACACACACAAAAACCCAAATCACGGATTCTTTGGTGTGATTTTAAATCTTCCTTTAGAGAGAGAGAGAGACCTTCCCAAGCTGAACTGTGAAGCCATTTCTTTATGAGAACTGATGTAACAGTTCTCATAAAGACAGTTCTGATGTAACTGATTGAAACAGTATGGGTGCACCCTTCTCCTAAATCAAGTAATTCAAAGTTGCCCACGTTCATCCTCATCTTACTGAATTACGTGGAAACAGGAGGGGTGAAGAGGAGTTGCAGAGGGTGAGGGGGGAGAAGTCTAACAAGAACCTGGAGATCCTGCTATGCTCCCCCTGTCCCCACCCAGTATATCAATTTAATTGTCCCAGCCTTAAGTGAATTGTAATAACCGTGTCGTTATTTTGGCAGTTGAAGTTCTAGTTCGAGGGTGAAGTAGTTTCTTACAGTGATGAGCACTTTCCTGCTCTGAGGCCTGGTTTGGGTTGCTGGCCAGCAGTGAGTGTGGAGTAGAGGGGGTTGGGAATAGGGGAGGGAAATGTCCGTCTGTGGTGTTCAGTTGTCCCCAGAGGGTAAACCACAACAGCCCTTCCCCAAGTTCTCCCAACAACACCGGTGAGACTTGTATTTACCCCTCGCGGGGATTGTTACTTCTGAGTTCCCTTTACTGGCTTCTTTGGCAAATACCATCAACAGCTTGCAATTTTTATATGGCCTTTTACCAACAGCATCTGGGAGGAAGTGGTCAGCAGATTGTGTGTTTGCCACAGGGCATTTTCAGTGTGTGTCCTTTTGGGTCCCATTAATGATTTCATTATCAGCAGAGACAGAACAGATAAAGCTAACCCTCCTCCCCACTCCACCCCCCAACACAAACAAAGAAAACTCCTTGAAGAGTCCCCAGAGATAAGCATTTTTGGATATCTCCATGACTCATTCCTTCAATATTATTTTGTTTTTACAATGGCCAGAGGTTCTCCCAGTGGTCTGAGACTTCACTGGGGTAACCTCTTTCCTGGGATCCTTACTTGCCTCTCAGAAGGTCTCCTTTCTGGCATACCTTGTTCTTCTCTGATGGAATTCTTTGTTTTCCCCAAAGTATCCTAGCCATTTATCCAGGAAAAAACTCCCTTTTGACCACCCGGATCCCCCAGATCCTGTGATGTGAGAGACTGCACACAGAAACCAAAGGCAAAGCCCCTTGAATTCTCTCAGGGCTGCACTGACCTGTCTCACCAGCATCCTGAACAGCTGGAGAAAATGTGCTCATTACGTGGCTCCCGGTAGGATAAATTGTGATTTTTAACTATGATAAAGGAGTGCTGCAAATTATTTACGTTAGAAATGAAATGCTCGCTGTCTCTATCAAATAAATAAATAAAATCTTTAAAAAGCAGGGGGGCACCTGGGTGGCTCAGTCGGTTAAGCGTCCGCCTTCAGCTCAGATCATGATCCCAGGGTCCTGGGATCGAACCTTGAATCAGGCTCCCTGCTCGGTGGGAAGCCTGCTTCTCCCTCTCCCACTCCCCCTGCTTGTGTTGCCTCTCTCTTGTGTTCCCACTCTCTCTGTCTCTCGCTCTGTCAAATAAATAAATAAAACCTTAAAAAAAAAAAGAAAGAAATGAAATGTCATTGACATATTATGACATATTATGAGGAAGCTGGCCTTTGAAAAATCTCTGACAGAGTCCCAGGTCTGAGAACTCAGATCTGAAATGGCTTTCTCTAACGAGTTTCTGAAAAGTGCCTGGGGGAAAAGAATACAAGCGTTCATTAGTCTCTCAGTGTGATGGGACGTAGCCTCAATGTATGTTCGGTCAAGAGGAAGGGCATTCAGGATTCCATAATTTAATGTCCTTGATGGATCTTTTCTAGCAGGACTTAAGGGCTGGTTAAGAAATGGTGGCTGTGTGGTAGGGTTCAGTGGATACTTAAATACTATAGGAACCTTCTTTCCACACTGGGTCATTAACGACGGGAAATTGAGGCTATTGCTTGCAAGCTGCCATGCTTCTACTCATTCTTTTTTTTTTTTTTAAGATTTTATTTATTTATTTGTCAGAGAGAGAGAGAGAGAGAGCAAGAGCACAAGCAGGGGGAGCAGCAGGGAGAGGGAGAAGCAGGTTCCCTGCTGAGCAGGGAACCCGAAGCGGGACTGGATCTCAGGACCCTGGGATCATGACCTGAGCCGAAGGCAGACACTTAACCAACTGAGCCATCCAGGCATCCGGCTTCTACTCATTCTTATAGAGAAGAGACAGCAAGGGATAAACTTGACGTATACAGATCATCTTAGATTAAAAAACTTCTCTACACAAAAACACGAATGCACTTGCGTCCAAGATGCAAAATTCATACAAACTTTGAAAGTAAAAACCTAAGAAATAGATTGTTTATGGCTAGCTGCTTAAGATTAGCATACTACATCTCACAAAAATGTTGAGCTGGTATTCTAAGGCAGGGGTCAGAAAAATTTTTCTGTAAAGGGTTGGGTTGGAAGTATTTTAGGCTTAGTTGGTCCTATAGTCTCTGGTATTGTCACTTAACTCTTCTATTTTAGAATGAAAGCAGTCATGGACAAGATGCAACTGAGTGTGGCTCTGTTTTAATAAAACTTTATTTATAAAAACAGGTGGAGGGCCAGACTGGGCTATAGGCTGTGGTTTGTTGACCTGTGTTCTAAGGTAACTTCCATTAATTCACTGTATTTGACAAATGAATTGGACACAGTGCTCTAGGTAGGACTGGCTATATAATTTGTGGCAACCAAAATGAAAATGTAGGGTCCCTTGTTAAAAAATTATTGAGAATTTCCAGATGACTGCAGAGCATTAAACCAGGTGTAGCGTCCTTCTGAAGTCAGGGCTCCAGGTAAGGACCCTGTGTTCATGGAAACTAGTCCTGGGTCTAGACCCCAGAGGTTGTGTTAAATAAATCAGAAGCTCATACTGTCCCGGAGCCCATGTTCTTGGTGGGAAGTTCTCTAAACTTTCAAAACATTCTGTATCAATTACACAGAAGAAGATATTATAGAGCATTGGTAAATCATCATCTCATCTTTACTTCATGGAATTTGCAGACATTTCAGAGGTGGGTGATGGGGGGACCAGTCAGGGCATGTGGAATTGGGAGGAGTCCTGGCCTTGGTGCCTACTTCAGGCCCTGCCATTTCAACCCTTTGTGGCCTGAGGAAGTGGGTCCCTTCATCCAGCTGACTCAGCTGGCCCTTGGTCACTTCCTGAACCAGTTCTGGCTGGACAGAGAGTTCAGGATCCATATCCTTCTTCCAGGCATTGCCTTTGTCCATGTCTCCATGGAGACTTGGGTGCCAGATCTAAAAATCTGGGTGTGGTATCTTTTGCCAGTGTAAATCCTGTACATTAGCTTCTCATTTGTGTAAAATAAGGCAGATATGCCCATATAGAAACCGGTAACTTCTAGCGGGATATGCAAGAAACAGTATTCTTTCTGGGAAGGGCTCTAAGCATCTGGCATGGTTAAGTTTTACTTTTTATTGTATGTTCTATTAGACCATTCAGTTTCCTCTATTTGAATGTTATATCTTCTAAATTATATGAAAAATGACTTTTTAAAATTTGTCATTTATATTACTTCTCCAACAAAACTCTGGTTTTTTTTCCCCCCATTTTTTAACTTCTTAAAGTTAGGGGTGTCTGGAATTGGTATGGAAACAGAGGTTCCCTGAAAATACACACACACACACACACACACACACACACACGCACGCACACACACAGAGGCTTTCTCTAACTTGGGCTCTTGGCCAGACTTCTGAGATTCCTATTTGTACCTTGCTTTCATATGAGAATTGAGAATAGCCGAGGGGGCAAAAATGTGATTCATCTTTCTCATTTCAGTGACTCTGAAAACTTTTGCTAACAATGTTGAATGCTTCTAGTCTCTTTATAGGACTAAACCATTAATGTACAGGGATGGCTGTCAGATCACCTGGGGTTGGCCTCTCTGCATTCAGTAGAGAGCCAGACACTCCAGTGAGATTAAGAAGTCATGTCCCTGAAAAAGTCCAGAAGGCCCCATCGAATGTGGCATCAGATTCTGATTATCACTGAACTGTTTTGCCCCCAATTTCAGTGTCTGCTGCACACCCCCAACTTCCCTTGCCTTCCTTAAAAAAAAAGAAAGAAAAAAAAATCAACTTTTCATTACGCAGGTGAAACTAGAAAAGACTCAAAAAAATGTTGTTTTTGGAGAAGTGTCAGAATTTCATCGGGGGACAGGACATGATGTTGGAAGACACATCTCTGTTGTGTAAGCTACCCCTTCCCTGTGGAAGTGACACACAGGGCGTTTTGCCCAGCTCTCCCCCCTGGAGCCACTTGCAGAAGCCGGTGTCAGATGTCAGGGCAGGGTGTCCAGGAAGAGAAGGAGATGAGGGAGACAGCCCCAGGCCCTGCCTGTAAGCTCTGTGATCTTGAGCACTTTGCTTATCCCTCTGCACTGGGCCCACTTCCTCAATTTACCTGAAGATCGAACAAGATAATCCAGTTCAAGCCCTTCGCGTGAGGCCTGGCACCTAGAACGCATTCCATCAACCTTAGCTAGGCTATTTTTAAGAGAAACAGGAAAAAAACTCACAAAATGTTTAAAAATGGTTCATAAGTTGTTTTTTTTCTCCTCTTAGGAAGCTTATTTGAACCAATGAACTAAAGAAACAAAATATTGTAGACTGTAAACACGGGGGAGGTGGGAGAAGGTAAGGGTTATTGTGAGATCCCAGTGTTTTCCAGTGTGGTTCAAAACACAGTGTATGTTTAGGACATTTTTCTTTTATTTCTTAGACAAGTACTTTCAGTTTCTTTACGAAGAAGCCAAGTCCTCAATTCTAGGTGCACGGTGCATGAGTTCTACCTTTCAAAGTCTGTTTGGCCTCATGACTTCCATACTTTAAGGATTCAGATAATCTACATCAACAGTCTTGGTAAAATAAGAGGGAAGGGGAGACTTGATTGTATAACAAGGCAGATCCCGTCTCTCAGATTGCATCTGAACTTTCAAAGAGGATGATGGATGTGCCATCTCCCGCCTCCTAACAAATTTTTTCAGGCTATACACATCGTTGTCAAGGTATAAAGGCCCTGGGGACGGATTTTTAATGAGTGCCGGGTAGGCTGCAGTAGGCAGAAAATGAAAGTTCTTAATCAACATTTAAGTGGTCATTACCATGCGGGGTGCTGAGGTTAGCTTAGTAAGCATAGCCTCTCAAACTACATTTGTTCCTGATCAGAAAAAATTAAGAAAGATCACATTAAGAAAGATCAAATAAGCATCACTATGAAATATGAATAGGGTCCCAAGTTATTAATGTTTTATTTGACTTCAAAGTCATAGTGAAAGTTGCCTGGAATGTCTACTCTCTATTTCTAGTATCTTTTTGCTCCTTAAATGATTTGAAACAGAACTGAAGGCCAGTCTGCCTCTCAGAAGACTCCAGGAGAAAAACCTAATTAGAGGCGTATTCACTATAAGACAAAAATTAAATGATTAACAAATATTGTTGGTACATTCCAAATTGATTACACTGTCCAGAGGAAGTGATAAATGAAGAAATAATATGTGAATCAGTTTTCAGGGTTTTGTTTTTTTTTTTTTTCTCTCACTTGTTTTCCTCTTTGAGCTCTTAACTGGTGGGGGGGGGGTTATTAGAAAAGAAACACCCACAAGTGTAAGATCTGTTTCTTGATTACAAGAAACTTGTGTCGTCGGGAGGAAATGTCTCACATGCATAGCAAATCTAGATGAGTGCGGGAGTGGATAATTAAGTACCAAAGTATGTTGCTCAGATTATGTAATTGCTGCAGGAATTCGTGGAGCCGGACTTGGGAGGGAGAGCGAGAGGCGCGGGACTGAGTCCAGAAAGGCAGGGCGATCCTGCCTTCAGCTTTTCAGAAGAGAGTGTACTGTGCGTGGATACGCACTGGATGTGCATGTGAGTGGAGGGGGTTAATAAGCAGACCGGAAAGGCAGGCAATTATAAGGACATGCAAATCCTGGAGGAGAGCCTGGTTTCCCACTGACTCCCCCTTGTCTAATTTTGCTCTCCCATCAGCCCCACTGGGACAGAATTCATCCGGCATCACCCGGGAATGAGAACTCACGAGTGGATTTTCCAGATAGCTCAAAAGGACAAAGTTGTTTCTTTTCTTCTTTTCCATTTTTTAATTTTAGAGGTAAAAAAGATGTTAATACCCTCCGCAAGCATTTGGGGAAATGGATCAAAAGTAGCTTGAGGCTTGTCCAAAATCAGGAGCAGCCTTAACTTCATTCCTTCACTGCACTGCTTGGTTTTGGAGACGAGTTGCCTTCTTAGCAGCCAAGGTGCAGTGTTACTGAGATTGCAGGTGTATTTAAGAGTCTGTGTGTCTGTCCGTGTGTGTGTTGTCTCCGAGTGGGTTAGTTCCCTGGTGTATCTCTAAAACACCATCTGTTCTTTCCCTCACCCACCCTGCATGTCTGTCCCCAAACTCTCTTCTACCACTTTCATGTCTGTTTTGAGAAGGAAAGGTCATTTTAATGGCACCATAAGACAGACATCACTAGAAAGAAGAGCATAACACTTGGAAGGATGGCTGCCCTGGAATAAGGGGACTCGGGGCCATCACCCAGCTATGCCAATAGCTATGACCTTCACCACTCCCCTACCTCCCCAAGCCGGGTCTTGCTGTCCCATGAGGCAAGCACGGACCTGAGGCATACTCTTAAAAACTCCTTTCTGGCTCTCACAGTCTGTGATGAGCCACAGGACAATCCTCTGCTTCTCCAAAGCTAATATACACTATTTTCTGAATGTGTCAGAATCGGAGACAGGGCAGGCCTGATGCTCAGTTGTTGATCCGTGTGTCCTCATGTTGTTCTTGATGAGGACCTGGGCCCGTCCTCACTGCAGCGAGCAGCTGGAATTTTCATGTCCGCAGCTGGCCCGAAGGAATGATGGCTGCACCAACACAGAGTGCACGTAACTAGATAGTGAGTCACTGCATTGCTCACACTTCTGTTTGTTTACGGAGTCTAGGCACGGTAGTAAATGTAATTTTAGCCTCAGTCAGGTGTAAAAGAAGCACAGCATTATCATTTTGCTTTAGGTCAAAATTACCAAATACCTACTGTGGTCTAAACCCAGACCTGGAGATTATGAAGAGCTATAAAGGAAACGAAACTGATAATGCTTCTGGTCCCATGGCGGGGGGCCGGGCGGGGGGGACATATACACAGAGTAGCTTGTATGCTACCCTAAACTGTGGCTTTCTTCAAAGAATGTTGAAAATGAAGATGTGGTCAGCAGAGGCTAGGGTTCATAGGGAAGTGGACATTTTGAGACGGGTCCTGAAAGGATGTTACAGACCTGCTTCGGGGAGGAGCGTACTTCAGACTTGGGCACGGGGGGAGGAGCCAGGTGGTGAGGTGGGTCCCAGCAGGGGGTGCCTCAGGGCTGGCAAGCCCATCGGCGTGGGTGCAGGGGGGACTGAGTTTGGAAAACACACAAACACAAACACACACACGAAACACCCAGATATCTAGTGTGCAAGAAAAAGTAGAGGACTTTGGTGGAGGATTTTGAAAGACAGGAGATTTTATCCGTGTCATTCATCTGGAGGACAGTCCAGGACTAGTCCAGGAAGGTCTGGACTAGTTTCTCTACTAAGTGATGTAAAGAATGTTTATTTCCAGCAAAAGTGATCCCAAAACATCTGTTGTAGTCTCCCTTAAAAAAAAAATAACAAACTTCATGCTGTTTGGGAGGTCTAATGAAAGAGAAACAGGTATTCAAATTGAAGATGTTAAGTCCATCTTCAGCCCTGTCGACACATGGCGGATTGCAATGACCCCCCGCAATGGGCCAGGCCGATACAGGGCGTGGTCTGGTGCTCCCAGTGCTGCTTTTTCTAGGGAGCTGTAGCCTCCAGGTAGAGAGTAGAAGCACTTTGGCCAATGCATGTTTATATCATCATCCACCCTTCATCACTCACACTAAGAGTAGAAGGGGCCCAGAAAGGAATCATATAATGAGATTTGAGCAAGAGGTCAGGTTCATTATCAAGGAATGAACCCTGAAGTGACTTTAATGGCAATTAAGATAGCATTAAACTGTGGACCTATGACTGAAGCTTAAATCTGTGACAGTGAAATAAAGTCACCTTAATGGATGTAACATGTATAAAATACCGTGCTGGCAGTTTTTAAAGTTTTCTGGGGTAAGAGCCCTTTTGAAAATCTGCTAAAATTTCTGCACCTAGTCCCTAGATCAATTGCTCATAAATCTAAAATTTTGCATAGACTTTTAAGAAGTCTACCCACACCACTCTCCCTTGTAAATTATCCTTAAACCTTAGGCATTTATTATAAAGGTATAGAATCCTACCTGAATGCAATACCTAGCACTACCACCTATATCTTGATGACTCAAGAAAAGTCTTTTAAGTGCGACAACTTTATTTCTTTTATCTTCAATATGATACATCACCTAAGTATGTGGATTCAGTAGTATAATATGTGTAAATATGCCCCAAACCATGCCCGCCATGCAGTGGGTGGTTTTTATCGATAAATATAATTGTCATGTGGAATACTATGTTCATATTGGTCAATAGACTGAGTCTTCCTAGAGAAAAGGGTCCCTGAGAAGTTATAGAGGCCAGACAAGGTACCTTTTCCCCTAGAGATGTGGTCACAGATTCTTCCAAATTGTCCTTTTTTTTTCAAAGATTCTGAGCAGACCACTGCTGCTAACGGCTATTTTCAGACAAGCTGCTATTGAGTAGATCCTGAAGCCACTTTCTGGTTGTCATTCCAGCCATGGAATGACCACACCATGGTTGATTGGACTGTGTCTTTTATACAGAGCTACTCTTGCCAGTATGGGCTATTTTAATTGCCAGGTTATGAGGATTACCTGTAGTCTTCTGTGAACAGTCTACAGTTGTGGACGGTAGTGTTATGCACCTATTTAACACAGACTAGGAAGGCTCAACACCTGTAACTAGCAGTCTCATGTATGCTATGCAAACTGGAAGACTGCCTCGGATTGGTGGGAAGGATTGGTGTGTGGTTGGTGGGAAGACCTCAGGCTTTAGAGCCAGACTTATCTGTGTTGGAATCCCTCTCTGTCATTGACTAGCTTTTGAGCTTAGTCACTGACATGGGTATTCTAGGACCTCGGTCTGGGGCCTCGAATCATCGTTCACTATCTGTTCCTTGCTGGCGGTTATCGTGATTGTGATGGCTTTTGGCTACTCACACTTCCTGCTTCTCTTAGCGACACAGCATGTTCATGGCCTGGAGCCCTGACTTCGCTCAGAAAGAGGCCCTGTGATCTCTTGATTTGTTTTTGACAAGTGACCAACTGAAGTAGGCTTTTCTCAAATGTATGGAGATGAAAGGAATAATCATCCACTCTCTGTCATAGAGGTTTATCATCACCTATGTTACATGACATTCCTAATGCAGCCAATTAACCTAAGATGATGAAGTTCATTCTGGTAGTATCGTGTTTTGTGGAATGCAGAGTAATGTACACATAAGAATGGTTTATGTGCTTGAATTCTTTGCTGTGGAATTAAAACATTTTTAGATTTCTTAGGAAGCTAGGACCCATTGCTTCAGTTTTTATGACAAGTTTCACATGTTAAGTAGGTTTTATAAATCTGTGCATCATTCATTTTAGGTTGGTTAGTACCGTGGTCTGACGTGGGTTCATAAACCTTTAAGGAAAATGATTGTTATCTGAAGGTTAAATCAAAACCTAAAAGAATTGTTACTTGGGTCTTTCTGGAATTAATTTAACCCAGTCTCTCTGCTTTCCCTGGATTGAGTCCAAAATCAACCCTGGACAGTTTCTCCTAGACTTACCTCCTCCAGACTCTTCCTCCCAAAGAATATGTCTCCTACACTGGAGCCCACGACTAAAATTTACCACGCAAGGAGAATCAAAGACTGTCCTTAGTTTTATAGCAGAAGATACTCAAACATTTTCTATTGTGGTTGGTAGAACATTTACAGAATCAATGGTATTGTTTTACTAACTCCATCAATCCAATTGGTAAAATGAATTAAAAGTCCAAGTCAAAAATTAAATCATGTTCACTTAAAATAAAATTAGGTCTTTGTTATTACTGTGAGCCTAAAATCTCTTGTACGGTCTTGGAATTCTTGCTGTATTTTTTAGTTTAATGTGCAAACCTCGTTTTGATTGAAGTACAAATAAGTTTCTGTATTTGAAGCATGAAGCTGTTTTGCAAATAGCAGATGTTCCCATGATCAGTGAGAATTTTGTTCATGAAGCTTGTTAGGGCTTTTGGAAAACTGGTTCTGGGCACATGCTCCTGATTATTTCGGCCTGGAATGGTGACCAGGGAATGGTTTAAGTGTTACTTTTCAAATATGTTTGGTTTCACAATTTGGTGATGTCTGAGAAACAGAAAGGCCAACCCTTTGTCATTTTTGCCTCTTTGTTAAACGCAGTTCTGATGGGTGTGGTCTCTGTTCCTAGGCTGCAAGCTCTGAACTAGACAGAGCAGAACAAAGAGTAGAGAATAGCCATTTCCTCTTGTTAACAGAGAGAGGGTGAGATACCCAGTGATGCCAGATATGCCCTCTGCAGCCTCTTCTCCATGATTTTGCTCAAACTTACTCGGCATATTCTTCCTTCTAGTGAGACTCACAGGGGGTCAGTGGTCGGGGGCACAAACCCCCGGCCACTTGCACATTCTGAGGCCACTGGCATGTGAAAAAAACCGAAGTGGCTAAGCCAGGCTATAAATATTGTGGCACTTTTTTCAAGCCTTATGCTTAACAAGTGAATGCATGTAACATACATAAAATACTGTGCACTTTCATTTTCCCTTTTGCAAAATGTTTTAAGGATTTATAAAACACATATTGATTCACTGTGTAGGCCAGGAGCTTGGACTGGAAATGGGCACAAGCTTATGTCCCATAGGAAGAACGTCTCTGTCTTTTGGCCTCACCGGGGCTTCCCTGTGACCTCCTGAATAAAGACACAATTCTAAGTTTGAGATCCTTTGTGGATGTGAGGCTGGTTCCTTCCTTTTCAACCCTTATACTCAGAGGGGCACCTCTGCTTCTGAGGATGACTTGTCTGGCTTTATAAGAGGTCAGAATGGCATACATGAAGCAATAGTGGAAGAAAAGTCCATCTTGTTATTGGCTTTATTACCAGTTTTGATTCCAGTTTACTTGTCTTTATGGCACATTCCTGCTTTTACTCCTTCCCCTCCCTCCACTATATGAACAATAAGACAGTGGTGTTCAAGCAAGGCTCCATGGAGATCCCCGAAGCCCCCCAACATCTCTAACCAGGGCTGCTCAGATTTCACTATTTATCTTTGTCATTGACATGTTTGTAACAGCATGATTCACCCAAAAGTGGAAGCAACCCAAATGTCCATTGATGGACAAATGGATAAAATGTGCAATATATACAGTGGAATATTATTGAGACTTACAAAGGAAGGAAATTCTGACAGAGGCTACACCATGGATGAGCCTTGAAGACATTATGCTAAGTGAAATAAGCCAGTCACAAAAAGACAAATACTGTGTAATTTCACTTGTATGACATATCTAGAGTAGTCAAATTCACAGAGACAGAAAGTGGAATGGTAGTTGCCAAGGGCAAAGTTTCAGTTTGGGGAAATGAGAAAGTTCTGGAGATGGGCGGTAGTGATAATTGCACAGTATTATGGATGTATTTAATGACACTGAACTATACATTTAAAAATGGTTAAAATGGGAAATGTTATGTCACGGATATTTTACTACCATAAAAAAACTTAAATCCTTAAAAATGGAGCCAAAATTTAAACCATAATAAAAGAATAAGGCACTTCTTAAAAGAATATTGCAGTGAATGGATCAGTAAGAGAGGAATCTTCAATGGTCTATTAAAAATAATGGCTGTCTAATTTATTGGGAATTTTCTATCCTTCACACAGTATTTGTTGAGCATTTTCTGCATAGTATTTCTTTGGTAAGTGGAACAGCAGATCTTTGCATTTAGGTAAGTAGACATTACTTCACATGTTATTTCAAGAAAGGGAATAACAATGCTTCTTTGGGCCAGCTGCAAACTTAGGAGTCATCTCTTTCAAAAACTGCAAAAGAAAGAAGGGGGTCAGGTATCATTTTTTTCCCCTCTGTCATGTATTAAGCCACTAAGTCTAAATTTTCACTGGCCCAGCTGCATTTTGCTTTGGTCAAAAGACAGCTGTAACCTGGAATTAAAATAAACACACACATGCATGTGCGTGTACACACACAAACACAAACACATGACAATGGTATTTGAGGTCAGGATCCCCAGGCAATCACCCTGACTCAACGGCTTACTACTGATACAGTTTTGGGCAGCAGCTTCTCCTCTAGAACTGAGTTTCTACAGATTGCATCCTATAGTCTATTCAGCTTTAGCGTTTTGTGAACTTTCTGGTCAAACATTGGGATTTTTAGTGCATATAGAGATTTTAAAACATCTTGCTCTTGGCTCTTGGTCCATATAGTTCTTTTCTCATTTCTCAATCAAAAAAGTCCTCGAAGATTGCTTTTGAAGAAAATGTAGGAAACCCAGTAGACTCAGTAAATAGCCTAGACTTGAGAAGAACCATGGTCAAAGATGTTAAAGCATCTTGATGTTAGATGGTGTCCTGTTATGCCATTCTCAGTGTTGCTATAGAAACATTTTTGTGAAAACCGCCATTAAGCCCCCTTGACGCTAATGCTGATGGAATCTGTTATCAAATCCCTCTGGAGTCGGCTGGTGGGTCCTGCCGCTCTGCCATTGGAACAGGACCTGGAAAAAGCACGAGAACATGAATGGATAGATGCTGACAGAGGTTTGGATCCCCATTCTGAAAATACTGGCTTGGAAATTAAAATAGAAGTTTTCCCAGGAAAACAAAAAAGTGAAATGGCTACCTCTAATGAATGGTTTTAAGAAAATTTTTTAATTTCCTACTTACCTAAAGTTTCACATGTCCTTAGAGGCTTGCTTTCTACTTGCTGTACCGTGGTGATTCATGTAATCTAGGTACATGCTAGGCACAGAGCCTGGTCTACTTATGTGCTGTCAAGATTTTTCCTTTGGCTGTAACTTTTTTCTGATAGTTGGTTGTCTCATTTTCTGGGAGGGATAATATCGAATGTGCTGGAAGAACAGATATTTTATGTATCCAGTTGAAAAGTTAAATGTTAATCAACTAAACGTTACATCCCTGTGGCAATTACTTCATGATTGTTAGTCTTACCAGTAAATGGGCTAAGGGAGATTTTCTTTGACTATAGATGATGGATTATTCCTTTTTTCTTTTACTATAAGGTTTATAAGAAGAAAAATTCATAGTGTTCTTATGTTGCTTTTTCATCTGTTGTCCTAGATTTATCTACCAAAGATTGGCACCGAATATACTTGCATGCTGATAGTATATCAACATTACCCGGAAGAAATTAATTTATCTTCTCTCCTACAGGCAAAATTCTGCCATTAAGATGTGAAGCAGTGGTTGATTTAGACATAATTCAAAACCCATCAATATTATTCTAAACATTAATCTTCTAAATTTTCACAGCTCTATTGTGAGTTAACTAAATAATTACATTTTACACATTAGCTTTTCTTTTTTGTATTACTACTGTTGAGTAAATTACTGCTTCATTGTCTTCATACAAGAGCAGATCTGCCACATTCATTCATTCATTCATTCATTCAAAAAGCATTTATTGAGGGCCTACTATGTGCCAGGCACTGTTCTGGAAGCTTGGGATACATCAATACACAAAAGACTACATGACTACCTCATGGAGCATACATTGTATACTGTGGAATAATGATAATAAAATAATAAAGTGGGACACCTGGGTGGTTCAGTCAGTTAAGCATCTGACTCTTGATTTTGGCTCAGGTCATAATCTCAGGGTGGTGAGATCGAGCCCTGTGTCGGGCTTCATGCTGGGTGTGGAGTCGGCGTGGCGTTCTCTCTCTCTCTCTTTCCCTCAGCCCCTCAACCTCCCCTGCTAAAAAAATATGAAGAAGAAAAAAAATGATAGGCAGCAAAAATTATCTAAAACACAGCTAAATGATATAATATGATATAAAAATAATCAGCTAAATGATATAAAAATATATAGGCAAAATGATATAAAATAATCCTTTGTTTATATCAAAAACTGAAATGTGACTGTGAATTTTACACGGCGTGCATTTTACTTTACTGGAGGGATTCCTGGGAGGGGTTATTTGGGTTTGGCACATTTAGTAATGAAAGCATGTGGTCATTCGGAACCTGTCTGGTTTCTTTTTAACTTGGCAAGCATGCCTGCTGGAGAGCTATGCAGTTTTTCTAGTGTTTGTAATCAAGTCTGTCTGTATTTTTATTTTTCTAGAAGTTAGAAGTTTGACATTCTTTCTCTCTCTCTAACCTTCACTTCATACAGTATCCATTCTCCTGTAACAAATCTGATTCTGTACTTGATCAGTGTTAGAAATGGAGGTTTCTGATACACTTAGACTAGTGAAGGCACAAACTATCAGATTTAATCTTAGAATCATCATCCTTTGCAAGAGTTCTGAAAAACATTATAACTGAATTGTATATATTGCTTGGGTAAAAAGCATAAAGCAAAAGGAAAAGAAAACCTCAACTCATTGAAACTTCAAAGCAAATTAGGTTAAGGATCAGCCTACGAGATACCAAACTACATTCTACATTTAAAAAAAAATATTTTTTTTATTATTTCAAGTTTTTACTTAAACTCTAGTTAGTTAATATATAGTGTATTTTTAGTTTCAGGGGTAGAATTTAGGGATTTATACAAACCCACTGCTCATACGAGTGCCCTCCTTAATACCCATCACCCACTTAGCACATCCATCCTTCACCCACCTCCCCTCCAGGAGCCTTTAGTTTAGTTTGTTTTCTGTAGTTAAAGAGTCTCTCTTATGGGGCTGCCTGATTGGCTTGGTCAGTTAAGTGTCTGCCTTCAGCTCAGGTTATGGTCCTGGGGTCCTGGCAGCATCGGGCTCCCTGCTCAGCGAAGAACCTGTTTCTCTCTCTCCCTCTGCTTGTGCTCTCTCAGTCTCCCTCTCTGTCAAATAAAGAAATAAAATCTTAAAAAAAAAAAGAGAGTCTCTCTTATGGCTTGCCTCCTTCCCTTGTTTCTTTCCCCTATGTTCATCTGTTTTTTTTTTTTCTTAAGTTCTACATATGAGTGAAATCATCTGATATTTGTCTTTCTCTGACTGACTTATTTCACTTAGCATAATACACTATAGCTCCAGCCACATCATTGCAAAAAAAAAAAAAAAAAAAGATTTCATTCTTTTTTATGGCTGAGTAATATTCCAAACTACATTTTTTAAGAAGTATATAAGAAGGGAGATGGAATTTTGAACTACAATAAGGTATTACCATGTACTTGAGCACGCATTGGTACTCTAAAGTAATTTAGAATGGTATTGGATACACATCTGAAGTATCTTATGGATCACTTACTTGGCAGAATAAACTTTGAGACTAAATGCTTTTGTCTTGACTTCAGAAGCATAGCACTGTATGTTGTAAACTTAATGGTAGAAAACAAAATCTCCACAAGTATTTCAGGAAATCGCACGTAAACCTGTTTAAGTAGTCACTCTTTCTTTCTTCCTTAGCCCACTGACAAGTTGCCAAGGCTTCTGTTCAATGCTGGCCTTTTCTTTGCTGGGCTATTCAGAGGCAAATTCTTTCTGGGGTGGTTTCTCCATGAATATTTTCTCACAGGCTCTTTTTACTCGACTTATAGTTGTATATGTTTCAAGCCTGTATAATTTCACGTGTTTGGCCAAAGGTGGTTTTCAACTAACCAGCACCAAAATGCCCATTTCCTACAACACTGTGCAAGATTAAGTCTTAAGATTCAGTATTCGAGATGGACATACAAATACAATTTGCAGATTTTACCATTAATATCCTTACTTTAAAAACTTCCCTTCCTTCCATGGGATCCAGAAGATCCTGGTCTTTTCTGTCATCCCATAGTTTGGAATTAGTGAGTTGGAAAACTGGAAGAAAGGGAATTATGGCATTGGCAAAGCAGGTGTGTTCACTTGAGTGTGCGTTGTGACCTTAATTAGTGGTTACACTGAAGATCTGCAGCCACTAATTTGGAGCATTTGGGACATGTGCTCAGCCACTGCCTGATGGCTGTTCTGTCATGCCTGAGCCATGGGTGGGACCTAAATTTAAGAGTGTGAACCTCGGCATCGATTGGGAGGCTCTGCATGTCTAACTGTACCTGGCTGTTATCACAAGAGTTTTTGGGTCTGTTGTTTGTTTTGTTTTTCAAGGGCTTTGTTTAGCCCTGGAAGGCGGAGATGCAGGATAGGGTAGGTCACAATTCATCATTCTACTTGACTTTGAATAATGACAGCCTTGCATTCCACATTTCTGCTGTCCATTCTACCTTGCAAAGGCCAGGAAGATTAAATTTGTTATTAAATATCTTTTGGAGCTAATACGTCCATCATCATGGCTCTTTCTCTCTTGTTTGAGTTACGTCAACTTTCCCACATGTTTTCTGAACTCAGGCATACAATTTTCACCCCAGTGGTAATAAGTGACCTGCCGTTTTCTTTGAGTACATAATATGGCTGGTCCCATCACCTTTACCCTCATGCTAGGTGTCATGCTATTAGGATAAAACCAATTAATTGTTGCATGAATCAAAAAGCACTTACACGTGGACTTCTGAGAGGTGACACTTAGTAACACTAAAACTGTGTCACAAAATTGGGGTATTTATTCACGTAACAGCATCTAACTTTTGTATGCCATTTTGGCTCCTCTTGACTCATCCTGGATATAAATTAAAAAAATCAACTGGCTGCATTTGACTTTGCATAAAGCTTTAGCTTTCTGAAAGAGGAAGACCTATAAGTGAATTTATGATCTATTTGGGGATAGAAGATCTGAGACCTGGAGTGGTTTGTCTTCATTGAGCACCAGTGATTTATAAGAAGCAAACAGAAACTTGGCTGCTGGTAGATCTATTTGTTCGCCATTGATAACATCATTGTGGTTTAAAGTTGCTTTAAACAGGGTTCAAGCAGTCATGGAAAAATGTTGCCTTCTCATTACAAAGGGTGGTTCAATATCATAGGGATTTTTTAAAAGTGGTGAAGCCAGCACACTAGGTGCCAATATAGGGGACTTGTTTTCTCTTCAGGGAGGCAATGTTACATAACCACTTAAAGGGTGGGCTCTGGAACCAAAGCCCAGCTCTGGAGTCTTCCAGCTGGTTGACCTGGAGCAAGGTACTTCACTTTTTTTGGGCCCCAGTTTCCTTATCAATTAAATAGCGGTAATAATAACATTCTGATGAGGATTAAATGAGGTATTGCATGTAAAGTGCTTAGCGTGGTGACTAGCACATGCCCAACATATGTCAACCATTATAAGTAAGTCTCTGATGTTAGCATAAGACTCACCTGGTTATAATTATTTGCATAAGTAGAAAAAAATGAGGAAGAGTAGTAATTTTAGCTTTGCTGGAAAACAAAAAGTGGTTGAAGGCGCCAAGTGCAAAGAGCCTTGGGCTGGGAGGCAGGAGCTTTTTTTTAACTCTGCCACTTACTAGCTACGCAATTGAGGGTCCAGTCGTGAGTGTTCTGGGTCTGCAGTTTCTCCTCTTCAGAGGAGAAGGTTTGCACCGAAGCAGCTCTGTTGTCCTTTCTAATGTCAGCATTTTGTGAATCCAGGAATGAGTGATTATTTCGTTTTAAATACCTCACTGTGGTAGACAGTGAATAAATATTTGCAAAGTTGAATGGAATCTGCCCACCTTATCTTTGGAATGTAGATGATTTGGTTTTATGATATGCACCGTAATGGCATAGAAAACAGCAGTGATGCTTTTTGAGATTAAGGAGAAAAAAAAAAGACAATTCAAAGCCACAGGCAAGCTGCTGTAATAAAGGACCACAAACGGATTGGCTTAAACAACAGAAATTTATCATCTCAAAGTCCTGGAGGCTGGAAGCTCCAAATCAAGGTTTCAGCAGGGCTGGTTCCTTCTGGGGACCCAGAGAGAATCTGTTCTCTGCCCCTCTCCTAGCTTCGGGGGGTTTGCTGGCCATCTTCGGCATTCCTTGGCTTCTGCTGCATCACTCTGCCTTCATCCTCCCCTAGCATCCTGTCTGTGGGCGTGCCTCTGTCCAAATTCCCCCTTTGAGAATGATACCTGTCATATTGGAGTAGGGGCTCACCCTACTCTAGTATGAGCTCATCTTAACCAATGACATTTGCAGTGACCAAGGTCACATTCTGAGCTACTGGGGGGCAGGAGCTCAACATACAAATTTTGGGGTGATGCAGTCCAACCTGTAATAGGCTGCTTGTCCTGTCTTCGTGTGCTGCTGCCTGGAGGTCCGTCCTTCCTTCCTTCCTTCCTTCCTTCCTTCCTTCCTTCCTTCCTTCCTTCCTTCCTTCCAGTAAACACTGCTGTGCAGTAAAATATAGGTAGGTGGATACGGATGGTTTTATATTATAAGGAATTTTCTTTACAGAAGGAGCTTTAAAGTTGTACATAAATGGTCATCAGCTGATTCCCAGCAGTTCATCCTTTAATTTGTGGATTACCTATAACTTTTGTTTCTGATCTCATTCCTCTCTTCCTTTTCTCTTGCTGCCCCTCTGATGCTCTTCCTCTTTCCTCCTCACCTTGTTGGCCTGAGGCTGTGCCTTCTTCACTGGGCATTTCACTTGTTATAAGCAGACTGTTCTGCCACCAGATGGTGTAAAAGGATCAGGAAAAGAATTGAAAGACATTGGCTAATGTCTTTCTTTTCAGCATTTTAATTTGGGGAAAAAGGCTGACACAATGGGCCAAAAATGAGATTCCGAGATTGTGTGGATTTTGCTTTCTATTTAATGTTATCTTCTTTTATTATAGAAACAGAAACCAGAGCTGGAAATCTTGAGGAAAAGAAACCTATACAATTTGATGAATTAAGTTAATAGGAGATTCTGATTCACAAAAGATTTGAAGTAATATGGGGCTGAGATGTGGAAGCAAGCTTCTCAGGTCAGAGGGCCGCTTCCTCAAACAGAGAGAGCCAGATATCACAAGGAAAGGACATCCACTGCATGCCCAAATGCTACAGAATGACATTAGTACAATAGGGGACTTCAGCTGTGCCCTAATTCAGCAGTGTCACACGAGGCCTGCAGCCCAAATACAGTTCGAGCCCACAGCCATCACAGTGTGCTTTGCTTAGCGTGAGTACTATTTTGTTAGTATTAGTACTAATATTAATTGCCAACATTAAAATTATCCCAATATTTTACATAATCATCCAGGTTTCAGGCTTCTTTTGGAAAAAAAACCAATCTGAAGACCCAGCAATACTGGCTGATATTTTTCCCTGGCAATACCTTAGTGTGGCTGACTTGTGCCTGTCCCTTCAGTCAGGATGTGTGATTTCCAGTGCCACTCTGTCTCTTCCACCCCCTATTACATTACCCTGAACCTTTACCTTCGTTTGAAAGGTTTCCTGCCTCTGTGCCCAACCCTGGAAAGGTATTTGAGTATGTGACCCCACTCTCCGGTTTCATAGGGGAGGGCACAGGGCCTGGAGGGGGGAACCGATGGCTGGTTGAGGGCCATATCTGCCCCGTGGTTCCTGCTAAACCTTGCCGCCCCGGTGAATAGGAACTGGTGGGGAGAGAGAGAAAGTGAACACTAGGAATTAACACATGAAATGCCGTCACTCAGTTGTGGAAAAGGAAAATGGAGGCACACACCCACACACAAAGGTGAAAAAAACGGGGAAGCCTAAAGCAAACACCTTACAGAGAACGTGGAGAGAATTAATAGATACACAACCAGAAGACCACGCACGGGTCAGCAGTCAAAAGAAAGGGGCTCTGAATGACTTATGGGCAAGTTTGGGCTATCTTTGGGGCAACCTCATTATTTGAGCATTGGGAAGGTAACCGAGGGGACTAGGTAGGAAGCAGGTCGGCTAGAAACTGGATGGTTTATGATTACCCAAAGAATCAGCAGAATGCCTCTCTGTGTCCCTGAGGAATGCCTGTCAGAGACTCTTTCTGTCCCAATGTGGGAACCAATGAGGGAAAATCGATGGAGGGGCCGTGATTCCAAAGGAGGAAGCAGAGAATGTGTTGCTTGCCTCAGTGAAGAGGAATGACAATATAAATGGATGGAGCCAACTCCTGGATGACTTATTAGTAACAGCAAGCATTCATTAAGAGTTTACTCTGCACTAGACTCTGCACAGAAGTTGATGTGTGTGATACTGTTGCAGCCCCCAAGGCCTGGCCTGGTGATACATTTCCTTAATCAGATTTGGGTTGGCCTAGTGGTAAAGGCATAGCATACTCTGGACCTAATCTGGAACAGTGGTTGAGATACACAATTTTGGTTGGATAGCATGTAGCAGGTTTTAAAGAAGTATTATTTTAATTTCTGGCAGGTAACAAGTTTGTTTCAAAGGGTCACTAAGCTAGAGGACTGACAGATTGTCAGCGAACCTTCATCCTAAAAAGTTACGTAAATGACTCTTGGGAAAGCATAGTCTGGCAAATCTTATTTCCACTCAGGGCATGCTGGTAAAATCTATAAAAAGCGTACCTCACTAAAGACTTAAGCAAATGGCCTTTGCAGAGAGAAAATAGCTTGGCTTGTGGAAGAGGGAGCTCTCTGTGGTTGCAGCCCCATGAGCAGGGGAGTACATGGGGCTGGTAAAGACGCAGTGGGTGTCCCTTTTCACCTTCCAGAAGCCTCTCTGATGCTTGAGAGGCAGCAGCCCTGGAGGGATGGCCTTGCAGGTTTGAAAGCAGGCTTGGAGGAAGGAGGAAAACAGTGTGATTGTTTAAGTGCTCATCCCTTCCTGCAAATACAAACTGGGTAGCCCTGAAGGAACGCGTGCCCAGACCAGTTGTGTGTAACACTTTCATAATTGATTCTAGAACAGTAGCTGCATCTCTCAGTTTGTGGATGCTCTCCAGCTCTCCGGGCCAGAGGACTGTTAAACCAGTCAGGGTAAGCTGCCAGAAGATCTGGAAGATCCAAGTGCTCAACTCATCTATTGCATCTGGGGAAAAGTAATTCCAGTTGTAAACTTACAAGGCCCGATAAAATCTCGGGCTTTTAAAAAAGGTCATCTCAAGAAAAACCATGATGTTCTCTAAGCCTTATAGAAAACCCAATTCTCTATGCAACATTATTACAGGGCTCGGTGCCATTTCTCAAAATTCGACAGTCCCACCCATATTTATTGAGTCCCCATGATGAGCAAAGAATAGAACTGGACGAGATTCTGGAGAAACGTGCAGACTGAGAAGGGCATGTGAGAGTTTCTTTTCTCCTTGCTTTCTTCCTGCATCCAGCTGTTTACTTTCCCCCTATTTGTTCTAAGGGGATAGTCACACCCATGACAGAGTGAGACATTTTCCTCTATTTTACTTGCTTATTTAGTTTGTCTGCACTGAGAAAAAGAAGTTTGAGTTACTTCCTACTCCAAAGAGGGCATCTTTCTGTTTTTCACAAGCTGACTTAGTTGTTCGGCCTGATGTTGCCCTTCCTGAAAGTCATCTTCCTCACTGTTTACGATGTCGTGGTTTGCTATACCTGGAGATCCATCGCAAATGGTGGCTTCTCCTATTGGGGAAACAGTTATGTTTATGGGAATATTCTTTCTGGTCCCTGGCATTCTCTAGAGCTTCAGTATTAATACTGAGTCAAGAGCTGTTTTGTTCTGTTAACATTTCCCTACTGACTAGCTTTGCATAAACATATTTTTCCCTGCTTCTTTGCCTCGTTGTTGTGGACGACCTCTTCACTAGGCGCAGTGTCTTTGTCCTTAACTTCTTTCCCATGTCCTTCTCCCTGCTCCTCTCCTTCCGTTAGCCACAATCAATAGCAAGAAATGCACTTTACACTACCGCCCAGTATATGCTATAGGAACAAGTTTCTTGAAACACACACCCTTAATATACATAACTCTGCTATGTTCTGTTCTGTCCTTTTTTAATTAAAAACATACTGATTGTGATGCGCTGAGTTTGTCAGCCTGTTATAAAAGCAATGCTCTAGTTAATGTGAATAAAGCCTAAACTATTGGCTCACGCTTTTGCTCATTCTCTCTTTCTTTATTTCATTGCCAGAATTAAAAGCATTGTTTTGAAATTACAGAAAAATAACTACCAGGGCCCCCACCTTAGTAGGGCAACGATGACCATTTTTGCATGTTCTTTCCCTACCTTCCTTGTCCTTATGCAGGCATAGTCCCATGGCCAGGACACCTGCTGTGAGCTCCAGAGGGGTTGGGGGGGCCTTTGTCTGTCTGCAGGAGCTCTTGAATAGCCAGTACTGTGCAGTCTCCTTGAGGTATAGTTTTATTTGTCAAAAACACTTTGATATTTACTTAGTATTTGGCCTTCAGATAGAATGCTGACTGATTTTTATTGAACTTGCTAATATTCTTTTCATTAAGCATTTTTTTTCTAATTATAAAATCATGCATATGGATTTGGGAAATTCCAGGTGAGTACAAAGAAGAAAATAACATTTATAATTCCACTCTTCCAAGATAAACACTATGAACAAGTTCGTGTCTTTCCTTTATATAATGTCTCTGTAAGTATAAATTGTTGCTGTAATACTACGGGTACTATTTTATATTCTTTTTTTTTTAAAGATTTTATTTATTTGAGAGAGAGAGAGAATGAGAGATAGAAAGCATGAGAGGGAAGAGGGTCAGAGGGAGAAGCAGACTCCCCGCTGAGCAGGGAGCCCGACGTGGGACTCCATCCCAGGACCCTGGGATCATGACCTGAGCCGAAGGCAACCGTTTAACCAACTGAGCCACTCAGGCGCCCTATATTCTTTTTTTTTTTTTCTTTATGTAACATTATAATGCAGGACTTCTCACTTACTGAAATCATTTAACAAATAGCATTTAAAAATTTCTCTATTATTGGTAATTTAGGTAGTTTACAGTATTATTGTTTGTGTGTTACTATAAAAAACTACAGTAAGCACTAACACCTAAATGTTTATCTGCATTTTAAGGCACATCCTTAATAACGTATTTAAACAGTAGGCTTATTGGGTCAAAAGATGTGGGCACTTTTTGGACTTGACATTGACGGCTGAGTCAAGGTTGGGATTCTCCAGAGGACTGTTGTTTTTTAAACATGAGAGAGACTTAAGAATTATTCAGTATCTACATGTAAGGAGTTTCAGACGGGAGGGCCAGTGTCAGAATGCTGAGTGCACATTCCCGAAGACATAGGTGAGGGTGGGCGGCCAGGACGGGAGATGATATTTTGTTCTCTGACATAGGGAGAAAGTAAGTTGGCAGGGGTGGGGGTGGGGGTGACTGAGTTTGTCCACATGGGAGGAGCTAAGGAAACCCTGTGGAATGATTTTTATTCTCTTGACTTTTATCTTCCCAGAGTCAGGGAGTAAGGATGGAGGTAAGGAATAGGAGGGGCTTGGTGGTGACTTGCAATAACGAAGGGGGAGTTGCTTAGCAACCCTTTACGTGAAGAGGTAGATGGAGAGTTTCCAAGTACCACTGGAGATTTCACTGAGCTGGACCATCGTACCCCTAAAGTAGTACCAATCTGTAGAGTCTTCTGTGATTTTTCTCAGGAGTGCCTGATACCTCGATGGAGAAGCAGAGATGAGAGTGGATGGGCTGATCTGGGTTGGGAGTCTGTAGAGTGGCTGCAGAAGAAAAGGGGCTGAGAAGGTGAGGACTCCAGAAATAGTGTGTAAGTGATGTGTCATGTATTACAGGGCATCAGAGGAAGGGCCTGTCAAGTGGATGGAATGGGAGGAAAGGAACATATTCTGTGGGTTTGTATTTGCAGCTCAGATCCTATAATACAAGCCAGCCCTGAGTAGGGGGTGTTTGTGAGGTGACAGTGTTGGGGATAGGGAAAGGTCCCTGGATGCCTCTCTTCTTGGAAGCTGGTTGTGGGTCTACTACTCTCTGCTCAGGAGCAGGGAGATTTACAAACATTAAGAACCCAAAGCGCTACCGGATGCTTTCACCTTTTATCTTCAACGGGAAGGAAGAAGCTAACACTGGTTCGAAGAAGGCTAAGTAGATTGGTATTGGTCTGCTTTGTGCTTCCTGCAAAGGCCTAAGGGTACCTCCCTGGACATGCTTCAGAAATAGAATTACAAAAATGCCCAGAGTAGTTTGCATTCTGGGTCAAAGTGACAAATTTGGGCTATACCGAATTAGGTCAAGGATTATACTAGTGGACATTCTGAGGACAAAGAATGCTTAGATTAACCGGACGTGTTTGGATTTAAAGGATCATCTGGTACAGAACCAGACGCCTCAGAAGGGCTTCTGGGATAGGAGTGGGAGATCTTGGTGAAGCTAAGTGTCCACCTGAGGCCAAAACATTTGAGCTAAATTTAAGAACTTAACCTCACTCAACATACTTCATTGGATTTTATGGTTATTTCTGGAGTTAGCATTTTCCAGAAGGGTATTACCAGTCAGCCTCTCCATTACTCCTTTATCTCAGCAGTACTATGGAAGGGGAATGTCTGGGTGTTATTTTCTGAAGTCAGATGAAGTTTGTTTATGACATCACTTGTTGGCTCTTTGTGAATATTGAAAAAAACCCTTCCAATTGCTTTCCTCCTACTCTTGAGAGCAAATTAATTAATAAATTAGCTAGTGCTAATCAATAAAGGTGTTTGATTAACCTCTTGAAACATATTATTCAAATATGCCTTGAATGACTAAACTGATAAATTAAAATTAATTGCTGGAGGTGATGAACTCTTGTGAGTCACTACAATTCATTCTGCTGGTTCTCTCAAGCCACACCACTAACTCTGGACGTGTGACGGACACCAGATACCACAAACACAAGCTATGTTCTGTCTCGGAGCAGAACTTGAGAGGGCTAAATCTCTCAACACTGTCTTATGCAAGGCAATTATAGGATAAATTTGAATCAATTTGTTGCTTCTTCTGAATTTAGAATGTATTTGTATATTTTATATAGGCTTTACAGATGTGTGTATCAGGTTCCTGATCATCCTTTCTCTTTGAACTCATTGTTAGAATAAAGATTTGCTTTTTGTTCATTGCCCTACATTGTTGATCCACGTTTAAGAAGGGAGGCGCCTGATGGTGAGAGACTGTTGCAATGTAGAAGAACTAGAAAGTAATCCACAATGAAACTCAGCCCTACTTCCAGCCTCTCACTGGAACTTTGGGTATCATCTGAGTCCCCTCAATTAAAAGTAACATTTAGCCTATGGAGAAATCTGGGAGGAATCACAACAAGCATGATTTTGAGATCTGGAGGTAGAACCAATAAGAAGACAACATGAAACCAGGGTTATTTCTCCTGGAAGGAAGACGATTCATGGTAGCCTGAAAGGCTATCTTCAAATATGTGTAGAGTTAGTTATTACTCCCGGGGCGGTGACATCCTGTCTTTTAATTTACTCTGTGGATAAAATCAGGGAAAAATGGCTTAAACTGTAACAGAAGAGATTTAGGTTAGATGGGAAGAAAAAATCTTTTCTGAGAGGAAATGCAAAGTGAGCACTAAGAAAAATGTGTGGATTTCATTTCTCTAGTGAAAGTCTGACCATCTGCTAGACATTGGATTGAATAGACTTATCCATTGGTGATGATCCAAAGCTGAGCCTTGTTCTCAAGATCCTGAGGTTTTATGGTTCTATCACCATTCCACCTTGTACTTTTATTTATTTTTTATTTTTTTTCCACCTTGTACTTTTAGAATGTCACTTTTAGGATGATCTCTTCTTGGAAGTAAAAATACCTTTCTCAGTTTAATTCTTAGAAAACAGTGACTGTGTTCCCTTACTGAATTATTTATACCTGGGCTGATAGTGAAATGGGTATTTAAGAAAATGCTGTGTTCTCAGCAGATATTTAAAATTCCAGACTGAGGGTGATGTTTCTTAAAGTTGCTAGATGAGCAGAGCTTTCACACTTGCTTTCTCCTCACTTGTGATGTCTTGGTTCTCAAGTCCTTGTTCTAAGAAATGTTTTCTTTTTTTTTTCTTTTATTTTATTATGTTACGTTAGTCACCATACATTACATCATTAGTTTTTTTTAAATTTTTTATTGTTATGTTAATCACCATATATTACATCATTAGTTTTTGATGTAGTGTTCCATAATTCATTGTTTGCGTATAACACCCAGTGCTCCATGCAATACGTGCCCTCCTTAATATGCATCACCGGGCTAACCCATCCCCCCACCCCCCTCCCCTCTAAAACCTCAGTTTGTTTCTTGGATTCCATAGTCTCTCATGGTTTGTCTCCCCCTCCGATTTCCCCCTCTTCATTTTTCCCTTCCTACTATTTTTTTTTTAACATATAATGTATTATTTGTTTCAGAGGTACAGGTCTGTGATTCATCAGTCCTACAAAATTCACAGCGCTCACCATAGCACATACCCTCCCCTACGTCCATCATCCAGCCACCCCATCCCTCCCACCCCCCACCACTCCAGCAATCCTCAGTTTGTTTCCTGAGATTAAGAATTCCTCATATCAGTGAGGTCATATGATACTTGTCTTTCTCTGATTGACTTATTTCGCTTAGCATAATACCCTCTAGTTCCATCCACGTCGTTGCAAATGGCAAGATTTTGTTGTTGTTGTTGTTGTTGTTTTGATGGCTGCATAATATTCCATTGTATATGATACCACAGCTTCTTTATCCATTCATCTATCGATGGACATCTGGGCTCTTTCCATAATTTGGCTATTGTGGACATTGCTGCTATAAACATTGGGGTACACGTACCCCTTCGGATCACTACATTTATATCTTTGGGGTAAATACCCAGTAGTGCAATTGCTGGGTCATAGGGTAGCTCTATTTTCAACTTTTTGAGGAACCTCCATACTGTTTTGCAGAGTGGCTGCACCAGCTTGCATTCCCACCAACAGCGTAGGAGGGTTCCCCTTTCTCCGCATCCCCGCCAACATCTGTCGTTTCCTGACTTGAAATGTTTTCTTTCTAAGACAGAATGTAACCTTATTAAGGAAGACCTCAAATTCTATAGGTTGGAGGTAGGAGGAGCTCTGAGGAAAGAGCCTGGTTGCTTTTGGTCCTCAGATATCACCACCTACTGGGTTTTTATGACCTATGCCCTGATATTCAGAGCCAAACCTCTTCAATAAAAGATGAATATTTTATTTATAAAATGTTTTTAAAGGGGCGCCTGGGTGGCTCAATCAGTTAAATATCTGCCTTCAGCTCAGGTCATGATCCCAGAGTCCTGGGATCCAGTCCCTCCTTGTGGGGCTCCCTGCTCAGCGGGGAGCCTGCTTCTCCCTCTTCCTCTGCCACTCCCCCCCCTTATGCTCCTTCTCTCTCTCTCTCAAACAAATAAATAAAATCTTTAAAAAAAAGTTTTTAAAATTTTAATTATTTTGGCTTCCAGTATATATCATTCTCCCCTCCCTGACACACTTAACCCCTACTGAATTTTATTTTTTTAAAAAAGAAAAGAAAGCAAAAACTTGATGAAATAAATTATGTTTTTTTTAAGATTTTATTTATTTATTTGACAGAGAGAGACACAGCGAGAGAGGGAACACAAGCAGGGGGGAGTGGGAGAGGGAGAAGCAGGCTCCCCGCCGAGCAGGGAGCCCGATGTGGGGCTCGATCCCAGGACCCTGGGATCATGACCTGAGCTGAAGGCAGATGCTTAACGACTGAGCCACCCAGGCATCCTGAAATAAATTATGATTCTAAACTACTTCTCACATGGTGCCTTGAGAAAACTTAATCTCCCATCAAATAAATATTATACCATCTGACAATTTCTGAAAAGCATCTCTGCTGAACCTCCAAGGTACCAAAGTAAATTTTTACATGTTATGGTGTCTTCCATTCATTTAAATCTTTTAAAATGCATTGAAATATAAGCCTTTATTTAAAATACACACTTTGTAACTTAATTGAAAATAAGATCGGGTTGCTTCCAAGCATAGCCAACGTACTGTCTAAATTGTTAGAAATCTATTATGATGACAAAGACAATTGTTACATGAGATGGTCTATTCTAAAGCTCTCAGCCAAGTTAGCCACAAAGTGGGGTAAAGAGCTTACATTTAACACTTAGTTTGATCTTCAACAAAGCTGCCAAGAACACACAATGGGAACTCATTGTGGATTAATGAGTTCCAACTCAAATGGATTAAGATTTAAATGTAAGATCTGAAACTGCAAAACTACTAGAAGTAGAGGGAGAAAGCTTCATGACGTTGGTCTGGGCAACGATATTTTGGATATTACCCCCAAAGCAAGGGTAACAAAAGCAAAAATAGGCAAATGAGGTTATGTCAAACTAAACAGCTTCTTCACAGCAAAGGAAACAATCAACAGAATGAAGCGGCCACCTGGAAGAAAATATTTGTAAACCACGTATCTGTTAGGAGGTTAATATCCAAAATATAGAAGTAACTCAAAGAAGTCAATAGCAAGAAAATAAATAACCTGATTAAAAAATGGACAAAGGACCTGAATAGGTATTTCTTCAAAGAAGACATACAGATGACCAACAGGTATATGAAAAGATGCTCAACATCATTAATCATCAGAGAAATGCAAATCAGAACCATAGGAGATTGCCTCCCATTGGTTAAAGTGACTGTTACCAGAAGGACAAAAGACAATAGTGTTGGTGAAAATGTGGAGAAAAGGGAACACTGTTGGTGGGAATGCAAACTGGTGTAGCCATTATGGAAAACAGTATGGAGTTTCCTCAAGTAGTTAAAAATAGAAGTACTGTGTGATCCAGCAATCCCACTTCTGGGTGTATTTTCAAAGGAAATGAAATCAGTATCTTGAAGAGATATCTGCACTTCCAAGTTCATTGCAGCATTATTCACAATAGCCAAGATACAGAATTAACCTAAGTGTCCATTGATAGATGAATGGATAAAGAAAATGTGGTTTATATGTGTGTGTGTTGTGTGTGTGTGTTTTGTGTGTGCGTGTGTGTGTGTAATGGAATATTTTCAGTTATAAAAAAGAAAGAAATCCCGTCATTGATGATATCATGGATAAACCTGGACGACATCATGCTCAATGAAATAAGCCAGACACAGAAAGACAAATACTGCATGATCTCACTTATATGTGGAATCTGAAAAGTTAAAAGTCATAGAGGCATATAGAGTAGAACCATGATTCCCAGGTGTGGGGAGGTGGGGGAAATGGGGAGATGTTTGTTGAAGAGCACAAAGTTGCAGTTATAAGATGAGTAACTCTAGAGATCTGTTGTTCATGGCGATGACTATAGTTAATAATACTGGATTGAATACTGGAAATTTACTAAGAGATTAGATTTCAGGGGCTGTCATCACACACACACAATGGTAACCATGTGAGGAGATGAAATGTTAGTTTGACTATATAATCACTCCACTATAGATATGTGTATCAGATCACTCTCTTGTATGCCTTCAGTATATACAATTTTTATTAAAAAAAAAAAAAGACAGAATGTAGCCCCTTTCTTGCTTTCTCACCCTTTCCTAGTGCTTTATCTTCCTTTCCCTCCTTTCTCTCCCTTTTTTCCCTCCTCTATTATCACTATGTTGCCATAGTTTTGATATGGAACTGGGATGTAATTTTTAAAGTAAACTCTTCCACTGTTATTAACATTTTATTTTTGCCTTGTGAAGGAAGATTTTATTGTTTTCTTAAAAGAGTTACATACTTCCTTTATATATTTTTCTGCCTATAATAACTTTGTGACTCCCAAAAGGGATAATTTTTTAAACTCTTATCCTTCCCCTCTAATATCAATAAGCCATGTTTGGGATGCATACATTTCTTTGTTCTCAGATGGGTTAAATGAAATTTTCAAATGAGATAGTTTTCATGCTGGTGAGAATTTTTTCATTTGTTCAGAATTATCATCATTTGTAAACCCTGCCATTTAATATCTAGTGTCTATGTAGAATGATTTAGCTGATCAAGTTCTGTTTTTCTCTGTCCTTTATTTGTTCTAGATACATTTCATATTGCTTTTCAGTCGACAGGGGAAATTACGGCTGCAGAAATGGTACACGACTCTCCCTGACAAAGAGAGGAAAAAGATCACCCGGGAAATTGTTCAGCTTATTCTCTCTCGTGGTCAGAGGACAAGCAGCTTTATTGACTGGAAGGAGCTAAAACTTGTTTATAAAAGGTGTGAGTAACTTTATGAGAACTGTCTTTCTCATTATTGCTTTGGATTGTTTAATCCTGAACATTTTCGATTACAACACCAGTTGACACCAGTTGCATCACTTACTGAAATCTTTGGAGCCTAGAGCCCAAATATTCGTTATCAGTAGACTAGCAAAAAAGAATTCTCATTTATTGAAAGGCTTTCCATGTGCCAGGATGGATTCTAGGGATGTAATCTACATGTGGATAATGTACAAGTGCATTCACGATATAGCTTCTGGGCACCTATTACATTTCCAGCACTTCTAATGACGGTGGATGCCATAACAAACGACAGGAACAATGCTACTCTTATGGAGCATACTCATCGGTTAGGCAAATGAAACCTTATCCGTTAGTAATACATGCTATGGGACAAAATGCAGTTTAAGGTGCTAGAGAGAAGGGCAGCTCTTATTACTGCCATTATTACTCATATTTGCAGAAGAGGAAATTGAAGCTACAGAGAGTTTCTAAGTAATTAGTCTTCAGTCACAGGAACTAAGGGGCAATTGGGAGAGTCAGGATTCAAATCCATATCCTTCTGGCTTTATTTTTTTTTTTTAAAGATTTTATTTATTTGAGAAAGAGCACATGAGCGGGGGTGGGGACGGGCAGAGGCAGAGGGAGAGGGAGAAGCAGACTCCGTGTTGAGGAGGGAGCCCGAGTTGGGGCTCGATCCCAGGACCCTGAGATCATGACCTGAGCTGAAGGCAATCACTTAACAGACTGAGCCACCCAGGCGCCCCTCCTTCTGGCTTTAAAACTTATATATCCTCTCATTATTGCACCTGCTTGCCATAGCAAGACCATACTGGTGAGCAACTTTAGATTATGGGTAAGGAAACTGAGACCCTAAGAGGTAAAGCCATTTTGCTCATAGAGGCCCAGATAATTCATGTCTAAGCCTGGACCAGAACCCAGCTGACCTGACCCTGCATTCAACCTCCTCCTGCCACTCCCAGAAAGAAAATGCACATTAGGAAGGCTCTTGCAAAGGGTGTTTATAAAACCTGAAAGGCAAAGACAGAGGCCGGTTGGCAGGCTATATTTAATGGAGTAAATTACCAGGAAGTGCCCGGGCAAAGCTGCTTCTGCTGGGTCCAAGGTTAAAGCTTTTAGTACTAGCATCCGGAGAGATGTCAGTGAAAGCCCCTTTTAGTAAGCATCCCAGGGACGGCAAGGCAGAGTCCCAGGAAGCACTTGTCAACAAGAAGCTTGTCCCTTCTCTCTGCTTGCTGGCTTTTTAAAACTTTGAGTTCATTTGTGATTTGAGCCATTGTATAAAGAATAGGCTTTAGCAGTTCTCTCAACAGCTATTTGCAGCGCCTGGGAACACGATGGTGAGCAAGGCAGACTCAGCACCTGCCTTTGGGAAGCCAGTGACCTAGTGGGGCAGAGACAAGCCATGAAATGGGCAATGAAGAGCACTAGCTGCTCTGTTGGGGGAGGCACGGGTGTGCAGAGCCCGGCATCCAGTTCCGTCTGCGAAGTTAGAGATTTCCCAGAGGAAAGACATCCAAGCTCAGAGCTAAGGGGGGGAAGTTGGCATTAACTACACAGATGGGGGTGGGAAAGAGGATTTTAGGCAGGAGGATGGACTGGATGGACTGAGGGTGGGTCACATACAGAAGGAGTGTGAGGTGAGAGCCTGGGTCGGGGGCTTGAAGTTTAGAAAGGGTGGTTCACAAGCAGGGGAGGGGCATGAGCAGACACCCCCAGTACTCTGGGCCAGGGACTCGGTCTCCCTGATGATAGTTCCTCAGGGCAAAATGATGTTGAGAGTCTTTCATATAATTAACTGAAATAACCCAATGGCCACTGTTTTTATATATTCTCTTTCACATATTGGGAGGCTATTGGATGTGATGAATGATGCCTTCTTTCTTGGATTTGGATGGGGAGAGTCTCTGGAGAAGAGGGAGCTTCGCATATTCACTGCAGAACACACCATCTTCAGGTTATTGGATGTGTCATCGTATTTTACTTTTCTTTCTTCATGTTTTTCCTTTCAAGGTATGCTAGTTTATATTTTTGCTGTGCTGTAGAAAATCAGGACAATGAGCTCTTGACACTAGAGATCGTGCATCGTTACGTGGAGTTGCTGGACAAATACTTTGGAAATGTAAGTGTTGTTCTGGTCTGCTTGGAATTAGTCCCTGTTTCAGCTCTTATATCAGTTCTGTCTTTATCACATCCCTTCTCTCTCTCAAGTCTAAAATATGAATTGCATTTGCACAAGGATTAGAATATGAGGCATTCTCCCTCTTCCTGTGATTCTTTGTAAACAAAGGTTCCAAAGCTTTCAAGAGGCTGGCTGTGTCTCTCTCTCTGTCTTCAGACCACAACCACCCTACAGAGCTCATCCAGTGAACAAGAACTTAATTGTGAAGGATTCCTTGATGTTTTCCTCCTCATTTTTCGTCACCTGTCATCTCTCTTCTATTTTGACTTTTTAATCCCCTCTCTGGCTTCTTTTACTAAGCTCCGAGTGTTCTTTAATATTATTTATATGTTAAAAAAAATGCCAAACAAATAAACAAGGAAACCAGAATCCTTTTCCTTCCTATTGCTATTTAACCTCCATGAATTTACTGCCAAGTAATATCCTGTATGAGGTGCCACATCCTTAGAACTCATTCACTCTTCCAGCTCGGGCTCCACCTTTATGGCTCCCAGGAAATCATAAAGTTACCACTGGCCCCTTCCTAATGGTCAACACCAGTGATGCTTCTTCAGTCTTCCCCTGCCTCACCTCTCTGCAGCATGGGATCCTTGCTCGTCACTGCTTCCCTTTCTTTTTTTGGCACAACCCTGAGTTCTGCTAATTCTCATCCTGTTTCTGAAGGCCCCTGCTTGGTTTCTGCCCTGAGCTCCCTTCCTCCCCCTGCCCTTTCGACCCTCCTGGAATCCATGACCAGATGGCTGTCTTTCCGTCTGCTGAGGACAGTCTTCTCTGGGTTTCTCCCAGCCGTCTCCGTCGTAACGTGTCAAGAACTAAAATCATCTTCTGCAAACCTGTTCTGTCTTGTGACTGAGTTTATTATGTCCCAGGATCCTTCAGTGCTTCTTTCTTTGTTCTTCCTCCACCCTTCGCTAAAGGCTGCCTTTGTCTATTCAGATGGGACTATAATCCATCTCTTTCCTTCCATTCCCCCCAGTACAGGTTTACTTGGGATTGCAGTTTTGCTTTTCTTTGAAACCTTGTCTCTGGCCCTTTATGCTTCTGGGCTCTTCTCTGCTTCCCTTTCCTGGCTTGTTAGTTACTGTCTTTGTTGCAATGCATGGATCCAGGTGACGGTTGTCCTCGGCCACTTTCCATAATCTATAATGAATAAAAGCCCAACTTCTTAGCCTGGCATTTAAGCTTTCTAAACATCAGTCCCAGACCACTTCTCCAACCTTCTTGCTGTTCTCTCTTTTTATCCCTGACATGCTCAGTGCTCCAACTGCATGGAACAGCCTGGTATTATCCTTAACTTGTGCAAGATTTGTATGGACACCAAACTTCAAGTGTCTCGAGATCATGACCTAGGATTTAGTTGTTTGATTTTTCAACACTTGTGAGCAACTCTGGGCCAGATTTTAGCAAATATTCCAGAAATATGCCGTCCATTTCATGGTCTTAAGAAATAAATAATTGGATTTGGAATATATTTTCTCTCAGTAATGCTCCCTTCCCTGTTCCCTGGCTCACTGAGGATTTCTATTAAGCGTTGTTGGGACAGTTTGCTTCCACAAGACTTTCTGTGCTCTGGTCAATGGAACGAGTAACGTTTGCCGCATCGGCCAGGGCTTTATCAGGTTACTTGCAACAATTTTCACAAGGGTGAGTACCTGGAAGGTTTTTGAAGGAATTTTCTTTCCCTCCTTCCCTTCATCCTTATTATTCCCCTTTATTTCCCTTCGTAAATGATGTTAGAAGATGACCTTAAATGTCGCTTCGTAGATTTTAGGTCGTTGGTCAGTATAGAGAGTAAGACAGCCAGGCCATTTTTTCTTTCTCTTTCTCTTAGCTCCCCATGTTTATTTTCATTTTTTAAAGAGAGATTTGCAAGTGTATAATTGCATGTTTTTGAATGTGAGATTATTTAATTTTACGCTTTCCATTATTCAAAGGAAGCCTGACATTTTGAAATCCACTGCAAACTTGGCCTTTTGTAAAGAAAGGCCTGAAGGTGTTTTCCTGAGGCCCAGGCTTTCCCAGGACCTGCCTTCTGCCCCTAATTTCTGCACTCTGGTTTGACCTGTTGTGTTTTCCTAGGTTTCCCTGCCTGCGGTAATGTGAGTGGAGGTTAAATTTTGATGTCAGTCTTATCTGACCAAATATTAGATATTTGAGAACACATTGCTTTCTTAAGAGAATCTAAATCACCTTCACCAAAGCTGAGCCCAGTTAAGATATAAGAGAATCAGAATGAATTCCTAGTTCTCTAACATTAATTTTTCATCCTATTTTGGCGTACCTTTAGAAGCTCTGTCTTTCCCATGGACCAAAATTTAATTCACTAAAAAATTCAATGAATCTTTTATTAAGCCAAGAGCAGCTAAGAGCAATTCAAGGCTATCTGCCCAGTAGGTGTTCAGTTCTTATTAATTAACTGTGATGAGCAAAGCCTACCAGTACTGATTCTCATTGACATCTTCTCAGGAATAATATATTTCTCTTTGGCTTTCTTTTCCTCTTGTGTTAATCCTGAAGGTCTCCTGGAATTCTGCCCTTAATATTATCAAAGAGAAAACTTTGTACCAAGCTTCTCTTATAGCATGGAAAATATTACTTTCCTGTGGGGACAGATAAATCAAAATCTCTGGCTACTGATTTATGTGTTTTTTGAGCATTTTTCAATTCCAGGGAGATTTACAAGGATTAAATGGTTAATCTTTCGATCTTCAGTAAACAGCATTAACCCCAATTTAGGGAGGCTAAGAGGAAATGCCCCAGAATTTCCCAGTTGATAAAGGTCTGTCTGAGGATTTAGCCACCTGCATATTTTCCCATTACAGACTATAGTGTGAGTTTTTACGGATGTGCTCAGAGAGTATGGGTGTTGCTGCTCCAGAGAGGTTCGATCTTGATTTAGGAAGTTTTCTGGGAGGAAGAGGAGGGCTCTGAGTCCTGCTGGGTCCTGGTGTCCACTCACTCAATAACCAGACCCATGATTTTGTCTCGGGAGAGATCTCTAATTTACATATAAGAAAAATAACACTCAAAAAGATTAATAGAAATATTTACTTTGCTAATCTCACGGGGCTGTTGAGAGGATCGAAGCGACAGTGTAATTAACAATACAAACCGTCAATTGCTACGTCACTGTACCTTAAACTGTAATTATTGTATGTATGGTTTTATACATTTACTGTATATAATTTAAACTTTTTGTATTTACTTTAGAACAGAATTTAGTAAGAGAAGGTTCTTAGACTCTATCCAGAGTATTTAGTTATTGAAATGCCAGAAATAATCTTCTGCATCGTGTATTCTGCTACAAGAGTAGACCCTCAGGCCAAATTATAGTAAAGCATAGGCTAAGAGATCAAGGGTAAAATTAAATTATCACTGTTTCTGCCTTTTATAAGCTTTCTTCCAGAATACAGATACACAAGAAATGAGAAAAGAAATTAACAGTCTCATGTGTTTATAAACATGGAAACCACTTGTTTTTGCATAATTAGATGACATGCGGTCATTTGAGCATCAAGGGCATATTCCTGATGTACCGGGACAGTACCCTTGAGGTGGACTCGCAAGTATTTGAGTAGCTGGTCTGCATTTGGTCTAAGGTGCTCTGGGAGATATTTCCTGTTCTTACTCGCAGATACAGTAACCCCTTGGGGTTAGGATCAAAGAATAACTAAAGAAGTAGCATTTTGGAGTTGCCATATATGAAATAGTTGCTCATTTGTAACTCTCTATAATTTCAATGGAACTTGTGCATCTGTTTCCTTATGATCTAGAGATAGTAATTGTATATCCAAGCTGCCTCTGTGTGCGCGCGCGTGCATGCGTGTGTGTGTGTGTGTGTGTGTGTGTGTGTGTGTGTGTGTGTGTGTATCTGGCTTTGCATGCCATGTTACTTTATTCCCATCTCTTGAAACTAGATGCAATAAATTAATTGTCCCATGGCTGCTGGCCAGCCCTGCAGGTTGCCTGTCTGAGAGTGGGGTTTGAGATGGTCCTAGAGAACTAGAGAACTTGCATTAGTATCTGTCAGGTTCATCTTGCAGGATTCTAATTGCTGGTTTCTCCTAATGAGGCTCCTGTCTGTCTCGGACTCCTGGTCTACGCCTGCCTTGAACTCTGAGGTTCCTCAGCTCTTGCTACTATAACTCCTGACTTCCTGCCTCTTCTGACCTCTGGTAACTGCTTGCTTCCCGTACCTTCTCTAATGAGCATGGATGCCTGATCTATTGTGTTTCTTTTTGTTTCTCTGTATTATTTAAAATTGTGTATTTTTTTTACATATCCTTCTAGACGTATACAGTTTTATTTTTAAATGGGATTATGCATATTATGACATTATGCATATTATTCTGCAACTTTTTCTCCCCGCCCTTACAAATGAATCTTGGAGTTCTTTCCACAGCCGTCCGTAGAAATCTATCTCATTCTTTCCAACTTCTACATGGAATTTCCATGTCATCAGGGCAGGCAGAGATAGACAGACTGTTGAGGGAGGAGGGAAGTAGCTCTAGATATATATACACCCACTTGTTATTGATTTACCCATTTGATGCTGCTTTCTAATGAATGAGGAGACCATGACCTTTGCAGATGAATTAGGTGAGTTTTTCTTAGCTGGCCATTTATGATAGCGGTATTTACCTAACCGTTTACCTTGTGGAGTCTGCAAGCTTATTGACCTAAATCGTAAATGTATGACCTAAACTCTTTGCTAAAATGTTGACATGGGTTTTATGTAAAGTTATAGCACTCAGCAGCATCAGAGAACTGTTGGTCTGGGAAGCCATTAATTCCCAGCATCATAGAAACAAGGCCTAAGCGATGACTGACTCATTTATCCTGCAGATGTGTACTGTGTCCTATTATGGGCTAGATACCAGGGATAGCGAGATGACTGATCAGATAAGGTCTGTGCCTGAGCTCACAGTACCGGGGCAGGGGGAGAGATTGATCAGGCAGCACACACAGAAAGAGAGAACACAGAGCAAGCGGTGTGAAATCCGAATGGGGGATAAAAGTCTTTTGGTGGAATCATTGTGCTCCTGACTTTTGAATCTGGTCTTGAAAAATGAGCTTCATTTTGCCAGCAGAATAAAGAAAAGGCCAACTGGGGGCCATCGCAGGAATTGCTGGAATGGGCAGAGGGTAAAGGCATAAGAGAACCTGGTGAGTTAGTGGAGTGTGGGTATAGCATGGGGTGACTGAGTGCTGACACGGGCAGCAGATAGCCCACCCAGGCTGGGTGGTCAGGAGTCCTGTATGGCAGGCGGAGGAATGGAAGCTCTGTCCTTAACATGAGACCCTACACAGGAGAGGAAAGAGATCGGTACTTCAGCACAGTGTTAATGGTTGTTGGCCTTGAGTGCAGACGGACACCGCCTAGGGCATTAGAGTGGCTTTCATGAGAGGTTGCAGGCCGGAGCAACAGTGATGAACAGGGAGAAGACAGCAAGGGTTGGGGTTTATTTCCATGATAGAATAAATAGGAATTGGAGACCAGACTGGGAGGGATGAGACTGAAGGAGAGAGAGGGATGAGGGGGAGGGGGAAAGAAGTGGATCTGTGGGATGAATTTGATGGAGCCACAGACAGAGGTTGCAGCTATGAAGCGAAACAGGGTCTACAGGGAAAAGAATATGCTAAGCCTCAGTTTGGCACCTGGGGACTTGGCCGGAGCAGTGCCCGGGCGGAGAGGTCTCATGAGCAGGTGGAAATAGTGGACTCGCCCCAGAAGGAGATCAGGGCTAGACATCTGGGTTTGTGAAGACGCCTGCATGCCAGACACAGCTGTAGAGCGTCCGTGGCATTGTCTAGAATATATGTAGGGCGAAGAGTAGAGGCTTTCATGAAAAGCACCAGCATTTAAGCAGAAGGTGGGTTACTGGAATGTAAGCCACATGCAGCCATGAGGCTGGCTCTGCTGATTCTGTCCCGAGAACTGCATAAATACTTTCTAACTAAATGTGAAGTAGGGGTAGAGATCATCCAACAAGTCTGAGAAGGATTCAGGATTCAGCAGAGATGGAGGACAGGAACAGGCATTGAATGGCATTGCCAAAGGCAGGGAGCAGGGGAGAGAGGATTTTCAGGAACAAGACTGGTGAAGGGTATCCAGTATTGCTGAGAAGTAAAGGTGGGGGAGGGCTAAAAACTTGCAGGTGGAAGCCTTCCAGAGGGTGTGGAACCTGAAACGGAAGTGTTCGGGAGTTGAGGAATAAGCGAGAAGGAAAACCTCAGGAGAGTGCCTGAGTGCTGGTCCAGCCAGGGAATTGGAAACAAGCCCTCTCTGGATTATGGGGGGCGGGGGTGCTCTTGTCGCTTGCTTCACTTACGCAGCAAAATCTATCGGACTCTGTTTTGGTCTATGACAGTCGTTCTCCCTGTGTGGTCCCCAGACCCACCTCATTAGCATCACCTGGGAACTAGTTACAAGTGCAGAGTCTCAGGCCTTACCCAGACCCACCGAATCGGAAACTCCAGGGCTGGGGCCCAAGCACTGTGTCCCTTGAGGAGCCTTCTGGGGGATTCGGATACACTCTAAAGTTTGAGAACCACTGGCTTGTGACATAATTTTGAGAAAAATTAGCACAGTTGAGCTAATTTGCTTCTGAGAGTCCTAAAGCTAGGAGCCAAGATTTCCAGCCAGGTGAGCAGGAGGAAGGAGGCGTTGTACTCTGCCTGACTTGCAGTGGGGACTTGGCTTCTATTCGTGCAGATGGAAATATGAGCTCGTGCTGCCTGATTCCTGTCCCGTCTCAAATTTCTTGTTGTGACACAAAGGAATATTATCTAGGGACATGGCCTGCTTAATGGAATGTGGTTTCACTTTTGCCAAAGGCCTGGGATCCCCTCGTTCTGTTTCTCAGTCCTTATGATACCATCTGATGGTTTTATCTTTGGTATGCCACATGGGTGTAACTGTTGAGAAAGCTTGAGACGCTGACATATGTTTGCCCTGATATTCCTGCAAGTTTATCAAAACATTTGTTTTTGTCTACCAGGTCTGTGAGCTGGATATTATCTTTAATTTCGAAAAGGCTTATTTTATCCTTGACGAGTTTATAATGGGTGGAGAAATTCAGGAAACGTCCAAAAAGTCTGCTGTCAAAGCCATTGAAGATTCTGATATGTTACAGGAGGTCAGTACCCAGCATTGGTGCCATGGGGGAAGATGATGGGGATGATGGTGATGATGATGATGATGATATGTTGGCAGAGACTTATTGAGCGCTTCCTTTATGCTGAGTGCAGTTTCTAAGCAACTTACCTGTTTTAACTCATTTAATTATCACAATAACTCGAAGAGGTGGGTAGCATTTTTTGCCCTCATTGTGAAGCTGAGTAAACTGAGACACAGAGAGGTTAAACAACCTGCTTGATGTCACACAGCCAGTAAGTGTGGAATAGAGATTTGAACGCAGGACGTTGGGCTCCAGAATCTTTGTTCTTTATGTTTGGCTGAGTGTGTTTTTTTTTTTTTTTAGTGAGGATACCTAACTGTCAAAAAGGTATCAAAAGCTTGGTGCTATTTTTTTTCAAGGATTTTACGAGAGGTATAAAAAGATTTTCATTAAAATATCTGCGCTACCCTGGGAAAGGAGAATAGGAGTACGTCGTTATTTCATTTGCCAGGGATATTAGAGCTTTATTATTGAAGATGGCATTTATCATTTTAATTAAAATTTCTCACACCTCCCGGCGATGCTGCCTGTGTGCTCCTATTTGCATAAATAAATTGAGAATACTGTGGCTTGCTTGCCAAGGTATAAATGGGCCCGGAAGCATCCATGTGCTCCTGGTTCTGTGTTATTTATATAAAATACAGTGGGTCTTTTAGAAGCAGGCTAGATTGGCATTGTACCCAGTAAGGGGACTCACCTACCTCAGCCCCTTCGCTCCTCCGAAGGACACCAAGAAAGAGCACATCTCCCCTCTGACCTTTGGCCTCCCAAATAAGGTGACCCCACCAGCTCTGGCACAAAGCTGAGCTCTGTCCCGGCTCCACCACCCCTGGGTACTTCTTCCCGCAGTGTCCTTGGGTCTTTCCACTTGCCTGTTTTACAGTGGCCGGTCAGGAGATCCCAGAGGATCATAAACTCTCTCTTAAAAATTGGCATTAAAGCCATTCTTCCTGCCTTTTGAGAAGGAAGATACTGATTGTGTTAATAAAACAACATCAGGCATGGTTTCCCAGCCCCTTTTTTGCGCACGTCCCTGAACCGATGACTTGCTCCTGCCCATCCAGGGGAACCAGTCCTCAGGTGAACGGACCCTGAGGAAGACCTCTGTAGGAGCAGTACCTCGAAGTGTCTGCGCGTGCCTTTTAGGAAGCTGGTGCATTTCTTTCCAGAGTTGTTCTCGCCTCCAGAAATGCACTTAAACTTTCTGCTGTTTACTTGGCTCTCTCCAAATGCCACAGGAAGGGAATTTTATAAGGTGCTTGAGAACTCAGTGGTTTGGAAATTCCATAGAACAACCTTTCTTAAAATATGCGAGGTGTTATTTATAATTCTAGCCTTAGGGCCCTGACTGTGGAGTCTAAGCCTTACAGGAGAAAGGGACTTTTTAGCAGGGTCTTTGGCACTCACAGTAATTAAAGCTTTTTGAATTGGGGCCAAGACACACCTGGGTTATTTTGAACTCCTCCTCTATAAGAAATATATAGAGTTTCAAAGAGCTTGCCATGAATCTGGTTCCGTGGAACTCTGGGAAGCACAGATTTCAGGAGAGAGAGCCCTTTCACAAGTAAACATTAACTGGTAGTTCATGTCCCTGGCAATCGAGTGAAAGGTCTTGATGGGTAGGCCTCAGGAGCCCCTCCATTTAGCCCCCGCATCTCCATAGTGAGCAGGCAATGCCATGACTGCCTTCCAAATCTCTCTTGGTGAAATCACAGCACCTGCCAAATAGAGACAGTGTTATCAGTGCTCTCTTGGGCTCTGGGTACTTCAGCTAAGTCAGTGAATCAGTGAACATTTGGGGAGCTGATTGAGAAATTGACTGTGTATATCTGATCAGAAATGTTTAGAATGAAGGGGCGCAAGTAACATAATTACATAAAGAAAAAAAAAATGACTGCTTTCTTTTTTTCCCCTGTTCTCTGGACCTTGTAGCTACTAAAGGTTAAGGGAGGCCTTTGTAATATTGCTTGTGCTTTTTAGCTCCTGGAACTTTCCCCAACTCCTACCCAAGAAAGGTTTCTTAGAATAGAAAGGCTGTCCTCACATATTTAGTAAGAAGATACATAGTCTTAAATCTCCAAATGCTCAAGGATTATTCTGAGTGTACTGGGGCTTGACATTAGTAATACGGATTAAGAAAAGAACAGTTTAAGTGGTTGGGGGTGACTTTGGGAGGTGCCTTATTTTGAGGATGACAACCTGTGGGCGGTGGTGCTGAGTGAGAAGAAGAGAAAAGCTGAAAGGGAAAGGTGGTCCTCATTAGAGGCGGGGGTTGCAATTCCTGGCATCGCCAACAGGGGCGACCAACAGAAGAGGTTTCCCCACAGGGTGAGAATCGAGGGTCAAAATGTACCTCATTAGCTCACGCAACAGGATATCTTGCCTGTGTATGTGTGGATGTGTGAGAAATGGCTAGGTGCACCCCAACATTGTCACCTTTAAAAGCACAACCCATGTTAACAGCTAAGCGAAACCATAGTGCAGTAAAAAGTTGTAGCGCATACAGTGCTGAATCCACAAGAAGTGTGGGGGTACAAGATGGATAACAGATGGGGTCCTGAGGGACAGATTTGGGTCCTCTTGTAAATGGCCAGGTTAGAGCTCTTTAAGGTTGTGTAATTCTTAAAAGTCTGTTCCAACCTTGAAAGGGGCAAGCTCAAGAAAATACGGACCTTGTGTGCTATTGGTTCATGTAGTCTGGGGAACAGCATGGTTCAGAAAGGGCAGTCCGTGCAGTCTTTAGCAGACTGAGTTAGTCAGTGCTGTGAAGCAGAGCTGATAACTAGAGGCCAATGAACCATGAAGTCAGTAAAGTGACAATCCCAGAGCCTTTTGCTGGCTCAAGCCCCTTCCAAGGCTGCAGGCTCATATGGTGAGATTTGCAAAGGTAGGATATCTAACTGCAAAGCATATGTAGCCATGCAATGAACATATTATAAAGTGTGTCAGGTACTTAATGAATGGAAACCATATGCTGTTGTTCTGAATTCTGCGATATTTGTCATCTTTTAAAAATTTATCATCTGAGGGCGCCTGTGTGGCTCAGTCTGTTAAGCGTCTGCCTTTGGCTCAGGTCATGATCTCAGGGTCCTGGGATCAAGCCCCGCATCGGGCTCCTTGCTCAGCAGGGAACCTGCTTCTCCCTCTGCATGCTGCTCCCCTTACTTGTGCTCTCTCTCTCTCTCTCTCTGAAAAATAAATAAATAAAATCTTTTAAAAAAAATTTATCATCTGGGGGCGCCTGGGTGGCTCAGTCAGTTAAGCATCTGGCTTTGGCTCAGGTCATGATCTCAGGGTCATGTGGGATCAAGCCCCACATCGGGCTCCCTGCTCTCTGTTTGTCCCTCTCACTCTCCCTCTCTCAAATAAATAAATAAATTCTTTAAAAAAGTTAGCATCTGTTATTTCTTTTCTCATTCTAAATAAACTTTATACCCAGTTTTGTATTTGTATCTTTGTATTCCTTTTTTTTTAAGAGAGAGAGAGAGAGAGAGAGAGAGAGTGCAAGCTGGGGTTGGGGGAGAAGCAGAGGGAATCTTAAGCGGGCTCCATGCTGGGGGAGCCCCAGTGCAGGGTTTCGATCTCACAACCCTGTGATCATGACCTGAGCTGAAATTAAGGGTTCGATGCTTAACCGACTGAGCCACCCAGCTGCCCCTTTGTATTCCTTTTCTAATGATATAAACTCTAGATGCTATAAAATAGGCATGGGCCCCAGGCCAACATGATACTCTGGCTAACTTTAAAGACACCAGCAGCTTCTGTAAGAGGAGATACAGGGCAAAGGTCTTAGGGTGTGGGTTTCTGTCGGCCAGTGCTCATGTAAGAGGTGTAAGGGCTTTATAAGAAAGTGTGGATGACTGAGCACAAGTATTTCAGCAGAGGAACACTGGAATTCTAAACAGAGCTGGTGAAAACCAGTTAGAACACCTGATTTCTAACTTTAGTACCCTCTGAGCAATGTTGCTTAGCCATGACCTTGCACTGTTTGGCCCATGCTATGCTGATCAGTGTCTTCCCTGGCAGGTGCAAGTGAATCATGTACCCTGAGATTCAAGCCTAAGAACAGGTTGCACATTGCTGATTGAGTTGACCCTGGCTCACATGGAAATGGCAGGGGCGTTACCCAAGGCTGCCCCCTTGAACTTCCTTATTGATTCAACCCAGGAACCACTCTGTTACACAAATATATGTGTTTACAATAGGAAAGAATGCAAGAGAAAGTCCATTTGTCATGCATGGTAAAGGGCTTGCAACATCACTGTATATTTTAACTCTACCTCTAATTGCGAATCTGTCCAAACATTTTTTTAAAAGTGCTGGAAAAAAATTATGGCCTTGTGGCGTGTTAGCAAACTTGCCAACTGATGGGGATGAAGAAAGTTTGCATACTTTGGAGGAAAGCCGTTTCAAAATATGTGGAAGAAACTTTTTTTTTTTTTAAGATCTCATTTATTTGACAGAGAGAGAGACACAGCAAGAGAGGGAACACAAGCAGGGGTAGAGGGAGAGGGAGAATCAGGCTTCCCTCCGAGCAGGGGACCAGATGCGGGGCTTGATCCCAGGACCCTGGGATCATGACCTGAGCCGAAGGCAGACGCTTAACCGACTGAGCCACCCAGGAGCCCCTATATGGAAGAAATTCTTACGAATTGTAGTCTGTTTATCCTTTATATCTTGCCAGTAAGTGTAAAAAGATGTTTTGCACAGAATCTGTAGCAGAAACTGAGATTTCTCTAATACATGTGCCTGGAGGTGGTTCTCGTGATCGTTTCAGTAGGCACATTTATCTGAAGTCAACAGTGATATGCTGGCCGCTGATGCTTTAGTATTTTTCTTATCCAACATTCTTTTTATGATCAAGCTCAGCTCTTTCTCTGTTGAAAGTTATTTAGTTCCAGCCATATGGAGATGTATGCAAATTATTCTCAAACTTTGAACCACTGTTCTTGATCAGGATGCAAAGATTTATGTCCATACATGTTTCGAGAACTTCTGTTCAGTAACTGCAAAAAATGAGTAAGTAAAAGAACGAGAAAGGTTTCGCCTTCTGCTAAAGGCTGTGGTTTAAGGGGAAATTGTTCTAATTTATTGTTCTCTTTCAGACAATGGAAGAATATATGAACAAGCCTACGTTTTAGCTATGCATCTGCTTGCAGAGTCCAAGTGCTACACGCTGGGAGCCTATAAATTAGCAAATTCCTGGTGTCCAGTTCTTTGACAGAGCCCCCAGCATCATGCCAAAAATAACCTAAAAGGGATTCTTTGTTAACTAGCAAAAAGTTGTTTAACATATTTATCATTATTACATATCTGTATTATACTGTATATACCCACTTATTGTAGTCTTGATGTTCAAATAACTGCTTCGTGACTCAACTGACTGAATTTTTGTTTTGCAGTGTTTGAACCCATGTGATATTTTTAGGCTAACTTAAATAAATGTGTTGCAATATGTTTTTTGTTGCATTTGATCCTCTACTGACAACTGAAAACTGCATTGTAATAACCCCTGATTTTGAATGTAAAATATATGTTATATCAATAATTCTTTTCTAAATGTTTAGCTTTTTAAATTTTGTAATAATTCCAAGTCTTGTTAAGAGTTCAGAGCTCATACATAATGCTAGACATTTTTAATATACTTAGTAAAATGTAACTTCAGTCCAGATACCATGTATCTGATTTTAATGTCCTAAATTCATTTATTTTTTCAGGGTTGGAATTAAGGAAAATAACCAAAGACAATAAGGGACTTAAATGGTTTTGATGTCTTAGAAGCTGCTATCTAGTTGAAGTTTTAATTTTACCTTTTAGTTGAATATTAAGGGCATTCCGATAAGGCTGTGTTTCCTACAAACCCTATGTATTTATTAAGGATTTGAGACTTCAGAGATACAGTGTCTGTGCCTTCCCTTACTATAAAAATAGTATAATGAAGACTAATACCAATAGCAGTAATTATTATTACCACTATGATTTTAATAATTTTTGAGGTTCCAAGCACGCATTGCTTGATTTCGCTTCAAATGTTTTATTGTATGCCTACTATATTTGAGGACTTACTCTTTATTAGACTTACTTAGAGAATTGAATATTGTTACAGCCTATATGGTAGATGCTCTTCCTTCTTTTTTACTTCCTCATGCCCCAAATTTTGCTGCTGACCATTATTATGGTGAGTATGTTGCATTCGTGCTTCCTGGAATGAAAGCTCTATATAACCAGGTGGTAAATGTGATCAGGCATTATAGAGAAATAGCTCATAATACTCTGTCTTGATGTCCCACTTCTGATGTCCTGTCTGTGCATTTTCAGTGTTAGTTTTGACGTCTGGTATGATTCCTGTTGGGAGTGGTTAGGAGCCCCTTAGTGCTTTTCCTATGAGAAGAGTGTGCTTGCTGTTGTATTCTTTCTCTAGAAGATCCTATATGGTAGATCTTTAGAGAACATGAAGGAAAAATGTCCTCTTTGAGGGAAAAATGTCCTCTTTGATTCATCTTGCCAGATAGATTTAGGGGAAAATAACAAGACAAGACCACAAGAACAGAAGAAAAAATTGTTCAATTCCTCAATAGAGCCATTACTAAAATGAAATAACTCAAATTAGAATGTGAAGGAATTATTGGGCTTTTAATACCTAATATTTACTCAAATTAATCATGTGATTACAGTGATGGCATGGCTTGAAGTTTAGCAGTCATTTTTGATCACTTATGTTTATTTTGTGTCCTCAGATTTGTGGTTTCACTTTTTTGTTGTCAATATGGTGGAACTCTTTATTTTTAAAAAGTTTTGTAGAGATGGACTTCATATAAATCAACACAGTTTTTCTGGTTCCTTTGAAGTTTTCCACCATTTTGGGGTGAAGGTATTTATTCATGTATTCTTTCAAATTTGATAATTCCACATTAGACACTGTTGAGCTGTATGTAGGGCTTTTCAGACTCCATGTCAGTGTCTCACCTAGAAAATGAACATAATGATACAGCACAGTATGTAAATTTGAGGCATTTGGGGGACATTTTATGTGGGTCTTGGTGAAAATAATAATTATGTTTTCTTTATATTATATAATTACAATAAAACTACCAAGTGAAAGATAATAAATGCTAAATTTGTATAAAACTTACAAATAAAATGTTTTTAAAATTTTTAATGAGAAACTTGAGTGTGCTTTTATGAATATAATTATTTTTCAGTCTGATAGTCCAATTTTATGCATGAAATTGCTACCCATACTTCCTGGTGAAGTCCCTTTAAAGTGATCTCTTTATTTTCTTGGTACTTACTGTCCAGGAGCAACTTCACAAACATGTGACAGCAGATGAGAGAAGAGTATTTACTGTTTTGCTCCTATTGACTTCTTTCTCATCATTCACCCACATTGTTCTTTAAAGATTTTATTTATTTGAGAGAGAGAGAGAGAGAGAGAGAGAGAAAGCATGAGCCGGGTAAGGGGCAGGCAGGGTGAGAGGGAGAAGCAGGCTCCCCACTGAGCAGGGAGCCTGATGTGGGGCTTGATCCCAGGACCCTGGGATTATGATAACCGACTGAGCCACCCAGGAGCCCCCAGTCACCCACATTTTGACGATCTGATCTCTTTGCATGTACTTAGTGATGCAGTCATTCTTTAAATCTAGTAATTTCTTTTCTTTCATGAACAAATGTAAAATTGGCATTTACTCTGACAAAGTAAGTGAATCTTCATTCAAACTCGTTTTCCAAATCAAGTCTCCTAAAATAATGATAAAGCTTTTCATCAGCTGTTGTTCTTCCAGAAGTTCCTCTCTAGGATTCATATTGTTTGACACATCACTGTGAAACACCACTGAGGAACTGCGTTTACCTTTACTTTTTAAAGGTTTAATCAATGAATGTTGTTGTTAAATGTTAATGTAGTCTTTCACACGGTCTCTGCCATTCTGGATTAAGTCCAATCAGATGCTATGGGATGTAAGTAAAATAAGCCAATGACTATTTTTCAGTAATTAACAAAGGGGAGGGCCATTACATTTTTCTTCAATTCTTATTTTAGCTTTTGACGAACTTGAAAAAACTCGTCCCGTAGACAGTGTACTTTGGTATTCAAAGTGATAATCTGTTCTGTCACATAGAGCTAAAAACAGGAAGGACCGTAACAGCTAGGGCTGTCTTAGCTTCCCATTTTTTTTTTTTTTTAAGTAGGCTCCACGCCCAGAATGGAGCCCAGTGTGGGGCTTGAACTCACAACCCTGAGATCAATACCTGAGCTGAAATCAAGAGTCGGATGCTTAACCGGCTGAGCTGCCCAGGGGCCCCGGCTTTGCCTTTTGCTAGTACTATTTAATATGGAATTCAGACCGACAGACGTACTTTTACTTCTGATAAGTTCTTTGTGCATGAATTCACCTATTAGCTAAATCTCAGGCTTTCTCCTTGCATCTGTGCCATCAGTGTTTTAGTTTCGCTCATAACTTACTTGTTTCCAAGTGTTCGTGGACTATTTTGTTAACTAGTTTGTTTTGCTACTTTATAGAATAATGTTCTAAGCATTTCTCTTCCGGGATTAACAGCCTCGTTCCTAACAAAGGTAGATTAATCTGAGGTGATACACTAATGATTTAATCATCTTCTAGATTAGAATGATTTCAGTGTGTTTGACACATCCTTTTACCTGTTTACTAATAGTATTATTCAAAAAGCACTTTTGTCTTTCCTCTGGAAAATGTTGAGACTTGCCAGGAGGCTGGTAACATGAGCAGTTCTGCAATTGTGTGAGTCTGTGAGCTTTTGCTATGGTTAGGATAACCTTCCAACTAACTCTCTGAGCTACACCTGATACTGTTATAACTTATAAGAGAAGGTGGCTTCTTAATACTTGCACATGTTTAAAATGCCAATCTTGGGGCACCTGAGTGGCTCAGTCGTTAAGCATCTGCCTTCGGCTCAGGTCATGATCCCAGGGTCCTGGGATCGAGCCCCGCATCGGGCTCCCTGCTCCGCGGGAAGCCTGCTTCTCACTCTCCCACTCTCCCTGCTTGTGTTCCCTCTTTCACTGTGTCTCTCTCTGTCAAATAAATAAATAAAATCTTAAAAATAAAATAAAATGCCAATCTTATGCGTAAGATGAATATTTAGTAAAAGGATGCCAGAATAATTGACTTGATAATATTTTGAAGTAAATAGGACATTTAGGCCGAAGAAAAGGAAATATGAGGTTGCTTGGTTTCAAATGTGAGATAATCCTCATTCTGCCTCAGTAGTAATTTAAACTTTTTTTTTTTAACTGTTTTTTGGAGGGGGAGAAATCTGTTGAATTTGGGAAGACTCCAGTTTTAATCAATTTTTTTTCATTATGGTGGAAAAATATCTGCAAAATCTAAGACTATATAAATGTAAAGAATAAAGAACTAGTGGACTTGAAGGGGTTTGTGATCCAAAAATTAAGTCTCAAAAAAAACTTGAAGTCATTTGCAGTTTTTAGAATGTCATAAAACTAAATTGAAAAATGAAAGTGTGATAATATAATTTTGCAAACTAATGCAGTCAAAATCGAAAGTATTGAAATACTAGTTTTCCTTTAATAAAATAACCAAACTTCTAAAGACATCTTAAAACATAAATATTACTTTTACTTATGTAGGAGTAAATATATTTTGGAGAAACTAATGAATTGATTAAATTATGGTTTTCTGTCTATAGAAATAGGCATCTTTTTATTTCTGGAAAAACATTTTTAATACTTTATCAACAATCACACTTTGGATAAGTATAACAATTGCACTACTAGGTATTATCCAAAGGATACAAAAATATTAATTTGAAGGGGTACATGAACCCCAAAGTTTATAGCAGCATTATCTACAATAGCCAAATTATGGAAAGAGCCCAAGTGTCCATAGACTGATGAATGGATAAAGAAGTTGTGGGGTGTGTGTGTATATATATATATATATGTGTGTGTGTGTGTATATATATGTATACACATACACACAATGGAATATTAGCCATAAATAAGAATTAAATCTTGGGGGCGCCTGGGTGGCTCAGTCCTTAAGCGTCTGTCTTTGGCTCAGGTCCTGGGATCGAGCCCCTCGTCGGGCTCCCTGCCCAGCGGGAAGCCTGCTTCTCCCTCTCCCACTCCCCCTGTGTTCCCTCTCTCACTGTGTCTCTCTCTGTCAAATAAATAAATAAAATCTTTTAAAAAAAAATGAAATCTTGCCATTTGCAGTGAGGTGGATGGAACTAGAGGGTATTATGCTAAGTGAAATAAATCAGTCAGAGAAAGACAAATACCATATAATTTCACTCATATGTGGAACTTAAGGAACAAAATAAACAATAGGGGAAAAAAAGAGAGGTAAACCAAAAAACAGACTCTCAACTATAGAGAACAAATTGCTGGTTCCCAGAGGTGAGGTGGGGGGGGGGATGAGTGAAATAGGTAATGGGGATGCAGGAGGGCACTTGTAATGAGCACCGGGTGTTGTATGGACGTGTTGAATCACTAAATTCTACATCTGAAACTAACATTACACTGTATGTTAATTAACTGGAATTAAAAAAAAAAATTTAAAAAGCCAAAACTGACACAATGGGTGGATGAATGAATAAACCAAGGCACATAATAAGAAAAATGAATAAAATCAATTCTGTTCTACGTGGAATACCTAATCTCATATGATAATAGTAACAGTTGCTAAGAAAGCAGTTTGTACAGACTTTGTGTATTCATTTAAAACTTTATTTAAAATGTAATTAACAGCATAGAGCAGGTTAAGTTGGAAGAAAATTTAAATCTTTAGCAGACACAACCTCCAGAATGATAAATCATAAATTAAAAATGAGACTAACTCAGTAGCTTAGAAAGTGCTACATGTGCAGACGCTTCTATTCCCGCCGTCTGCCTTTTGTCAGTGTGTTTTATATTCAAAATTGTAGGAGCCAAAATACATAATTACTAAATATTTCTGAAGTGATTTCTCTGAGGCAGCCATCCAAATACTATTCAAATATAATTTCAACTGTTCTGAGCTTTTAAACTGGTGGGAAATAATGGCTTGATTTTTTTTTTAATCTCTATATAATTTTTTTTAATCTCTATATAATTTTCAGCCATCAGTCTCTCTGAGCAAACAAGTGGACCATTACTCACTGGTTGGGACCATAACTTACTGTTGGGACTTTTTGAACCATAAGACTAAGTATCATATTTGTGGTCAGAGCGTCAGAATGGACTAGAAATTGGAGACCTTTATGCTGGTACTGGATGTACTGCTGAGAAGGCTCACGAACTTGCCCTTTGGAATGGATTTGGAAAGTCAGAGTCAGGATTTTGGAAGTGAGCTAGTCTCTACTACTCATTATACAAAGAAAAAAAAGAGTAGTCAGTGCATTAACATTTACACTTTGATCAGGTCTCAGTGCTCATCAGTTGCTTAATTAAACCTGGTCTTTTTCAAAGGTGTTCCCTCATGAAAGTATTTGATGAGCTTAGTTTTCCTGGGATGAAATACAAGCCTAATGACATTTAAACATGTTTTTCACCCTTTTAAATGATACAGATGAAGTATATTGAGTGCACTTTGAATGAGGAATGCCATTCTAGTAGAAGAAAGCTACTGCTGGAATATAGGAAAAGTTTGTTGAATTTTGGCGGTAGAACTTCTTACGTGTTTCAGAGGGAAGGGAGTACAGAAGAGGAATACCTTTTTTTTTTTTTTTTTTTTTTGGCTAGTCTTGAATAAAAGGAACTAATGATCTGGAGAAATCCTTGAATTCAGTGACTGCCTCCTGCATGTAGCTAAGACTTATTTCAACCCTCTTTGTACCTAACTATGAAAAAAAACCCTTTGCCTTTGGTTCTGAGCGGAGGAGCCAGGAATGGGTGGGATGGGGGTGGGGATGAAACCAAGCCCTGCCTGAAAAGGCGGCAGATACCAGCTGCTTACTCTCCAGCTCATTTCCTGTTTCCTCCTGGGCCCACAGCTGGACTTCATCTCCCGGCCCCTCTTCAAGTATGGCTTCTCCAAGGCGAAATGACAGCCAGTGGAATGTGGGTTGAACTAACAGACCCCCCCCACTCTGCAGATCTGGCTCATGAAACACTCGCACACGTGACCCTCCATTTTTGGGCTTTCCCTGTTATAGCTGAAGGAAAATACTCCAGGATCCAGAGAAGGCAGAGCCACGAGATGGAAGGAACTAAAACCGGCTGGCCAACCAGGTAGGAACAGCCACACTGGACCTTTCCATGCGACGGAAAGAAACAACTGTGAGCTGAACTCCTGTGGTTGATTTGTTTCAGCCACAAGCCCACCCTAACACGTGGAACCATCATGGGCTACCATTGGCAGGATCAAAATAGGGGTAATCAAGTTTATTTTTAGATAATGGAAAAACATGGCCCCCTTTAGAGCTAATACAAGCAACTAATTATCCAGAAGAGGGTGGATTATAAATCTGATTGGGAGAGTAGGCTGCTGAGAAGTAGAAAGATTTTGATGTTACTACCCACACACTGCACCAGTTTTCTAGAGGGTCAAACTGGGTCCCTCCCAAAGGGTACCCTGAGCCTGTATGCAGATTTTGTTTGGCTCTCACTGGGTAAGAAAATTGAATCAGTTGAGTGATTGCACATGAAAATTAGATTTTTTTTTTTTTTTTTTTTTTGCTTTGCTTTGCTTGGAAAATTATAAGAACTGGCCACTTTGGGCTTGCAGCTCTGCATGGCCAGAATCCGCTGGAGCTGGAGGACATGCCCCGCTGCTTTCTACAGTCCTCACCATTATACCTGCCCCCTTCACTGAGTTGCAGACTCACCCAGCTCGCGGGGCGGGAGCATTTTCATTTTGACCCTTGCGCTACATTTTCACTCTGCTTCTGTGGTTGCTGATGCAGATTCTTAGTTTGACTTTTGAGACCTTCCATGATCTTTAAGTCTCCTCTGCCACGCTCCTTCACAGGTCAGCGTGTTATTTTCTTTGCTGGTGCTCATTCCATTTATTCCTTTACGTGAAGTGTTGTTTGCTTCAATTGTATCCAGATTCTTTAACACACAACCCAAGTGTCACTTTTTTCATGGCCGTCCTTTCATTCCCTCCTTTCTCCCTTTCTCTGTAATCCCTTTGCATCATGTACATGCTTCCCAGGGCGCTTGTCGCTTTAATATTATAGTATAGATATTTAAATACGTGTCTTATATCTTGCTGAAAAGTACTTGAGAGCAGGATATGTGTATGTGTGTGTGTGCGTGTGTGATAGAGAGGGATCAATCACTTTTTTGACTCTCCTAAAGGGCCTGTTAGTGTCTTGCATACACGAACAAAATTATCAACATCTGTCAGATCAGAATTTGAAAACCTCCCCTTTAAAAAGGTACATTTTCTTTAACACTCCCTCACTGGAAGGTTTTGAAGAACCATAAGAAGTTTATGAGGCCAGCAAGCACTCTGCCCATTTTTGTCCCCACAAGAGTGTATTTGTTGGCCAAGAGTGTATGTACTATCTCTTGTATTGAATTCTGAAATAATGTTAAAATCTTACATTTCTGATGTATGACTGGATCCCCGAAGCTTCAGGTGACTTGTTCGATTTCATCTCCTGCCGGGTCCCCAGCGCCCTTAGCCGTGCCTGAGACACAGTAAAATATCAAGAAATGTTTGCTGAATGGGAGCTGAGTGATGAAAGACTGGGTGCAATGTGCTCATGAATTGGCCACGGTTGTTTCTGGGATTGCAGCAAAGTGATTAAAATTAAAACTGAGCACTTAGCAGCAGTACCATATGGATAGGTTTTGTTTCCTGCAAAAGAAGACACAAGAGAACTAGTGGGTTGGGACCAGAAGGGAAGCCACCGCACTTCCGGGCCAGCCTTCATTCAGTACCATTTCCCTGAGTGGCACACCAGACTTCTATGATGGAGCCACTCATCTGGGGGGCAAACCTGTCATCCGAGTCTTACCAGCATGAGCAAAGAAAACTGCGTGGTTTGCTGATGTGGTTGTACACCGAGGAATAGCCTCTTGAAACATATGCAATTTACTTCTACCCAACAATTAGTATTTTTTGTATTTTTAAGTGGGTCACATGGATTAGACTCTGCTGCATGATTAGGATAGGGCATGGTTTTTGTTAGAATGGAAATTTCCTTTTTGAGGATTTTCTTCTTCTTGTTCTTTTTAAAAGGCTTTATTTATTTACTTGAGAGAGAGGGAGAGAGAGCACACGGGTGCGAGCGCGCGCACCAGCATTGGGGAAGGGCAGAGAGACAAGCACACTCCTGGCTGGGCGCGTGGAGCCTGATGCAGGGCTCGATCCCAGGACCCTGAGATCATGACCTGAGCCGAAGGCAGACGCTTAACTGACTCAGAGCCCCCGAGGATTTTTTTTCTAACTGCTGAAATAGAATGCACTGAGGTGCTAAGTCCTGTCTGTCTCTTCATTCCCTTGCCCTCTGCTACAAAAATGAGTTGACTTGCCTTTTGGGTACCATGTGAGATCTGTGTAAATTTAAGTTACACGAAAACAAAGCTATGAAGGCACATCTGTAATCAGAAATGAAAAAACACCTTTTAAAGAAGCTTGCTGTAGCAGAAAGTGGTATTTGCCATAGGAATGATTGACCACCAGTTATATATCACACCAAACCTAGCTGAGATAACGCCCATAAGGGATGAGAAAGGCAGTTTCTTTTTTAAAAAGATTTTTAAGATTTAGGACAGCTGAGGAGATATGGAAGAACAGATAGGAGTAAAAGAGAAAATGATTATTTTCTGCTGGCAAATGTAAAGATTCCCCATTTATTGATTCTCTCATTTTGTGCTCCTGTTTATAGATGGAGAAGTCATAAAATAAGAACTTAGAACGAACAGCAATTGTAAAGGAGGTCTGAGAGCCAAATTGGATTATTTTTCACAAGTGCCAGGATGTACAGAGGTTGGGAGCTCTGCCAGAAACTACTTGGTAACAATTAGCCTTACAAATTTTACCTTACAGAGAGGACTTAGAACAGGAACCTTCACAATACGACAGTCCAGAAACCCCAGATGCACTGAGAATTCCTGTCTCTAATGCATGCGCTGAAGCCCGGACCTGAAATCTCTTACCTTTCTCTTTCCTGCTCGCTATTGACCTGGCAATTCTTGGTCACCATCCAGGCTCCAGTTCAGGTGTCAGATCCTCTATAAACTGCCCCTAATACCCCTTCCCCAACACTGATGGATCCCATGGGTGCTACGGGAGCAGAGAACGTTGTGTGTGGCTCGTAGGTATGTGACCACATGCTGACAACATGTGCCTCTTCTGCAAGACTGGGAGTTGCCTTAGGGCAGAGGCTCCTGAGCTTCACACTTACATAATAAATAAATAAGTACATCACACTTTCATATTTTAGGTGGAAGGATGCAGCTAAAATCCTTGCTTCTGGGGTTCCCACCCACTACACCCCTGGGAACACAGTTGACTATAGACTCAGGGTCCCACCTCCATTCCTTTTTATTCCTTGGTAGTGTGGATGGAATCATTGTAGGAGGTATAGCTTTTTCTTGGATGATAATGCGTATAGGAAAGGGTTAACTCAGCAGGTCTGGGTGGCTCCAACCCTGCACGTTTGACATAAAAACCTGCCTCCAGAATGGGCTGGCTCTTGAGGGCATAACCTCTGAGCCCTTGGAATGTTCTGCCTGATAAGAGTGGTTTCACATGTCCGAGGGCATGGGCCACGATCTACCAGTGTGGCCAGACAAGTTTATCCTGACAGTGTGATTTATGGTGAACGCTTGTTTTTGCTGTGGGTTAGGGGCTGGAGCCTGAGTACCTGAGATCAGTCACATGGGCCCTGTTTACCAACAGGACTGATCCCTAATGAAACCTCCGGACACTAAGGCTTGGGGAGCTTCCCTGACTGGCAGCACTTGGCATGTGTTTTTGCACATTGTTGCTGGAAAATTCAATGTAGCCCCATGTGACACCATTGAGAGGGACACCCAGGAGCTGGTGCCTGGTCTCTCTTGGACTTCACCCCATGTGCCTCTTCCCTTTGCTGATTTGACTCCATGTCCTTTGACTGCAACAGTGGTTATAAGACTTCTGAGCCCTGTGAGTCCTGATAAATTACCCTGGGCACTCCCAGCACACAACCCATTCAGACGCCACCATTGGGTAGGATGGTATGGGAAAACAAATACTTATGGAGATCAGAAAGGGGAGAGTCTGGAAGGTTTTTTGGGGGCTGAGTGCCGTGGGTTCTCTGACCAGGTTGGGTCTTTCGGCTTTCATGGGAAGACTCTCAGCTTTGTTTCTTTTGACACAAAAAGTATCTCCATGTTCCCAAGGGAAGGAAATGAACACAGGGTACGTATATATAACTGGCAGTTTTGCAGATTTGGGGGTTCTAACTCTGCGCCCGGCAGCCTATCCGTCTAGGACTGCTTCCTCTAGGGAGCGGAAAGGCAGACCTACATGGAGTGAGGGGGGAGGTGGGCATTTCTCAGCCCTGTAGGCGCTGTGTCAGCTCTCTGATAAGACCAGGGGAGTCTCTTCACATAGGCCATTTTATGAACTCTTGATATTAGCACCCAGAATCCCCGAGTTGGTTAACAAGGTGGGGGTTTTGCCCCCAGACTCTCGGAGTTCCTATCCTGATGCTGTCACCTGCCTGCTTGTGACTTTGGGCAGGAAACTTCTGCCTGCCTCTGTTTCTTCATCTGTACTCAGGACAGGGTCTGGAACCTAGAAAGTGCTCGTTACATGTCAACTGCTGCTGTTGGTTTCTCTTCTGGATTTATCTGAGAGGCATCAGGAGAGCTAGGCTAACTGTATCATTGGGAAGAGGGTTCGTGTTGTTTAAAATAGCTTTCTGGAGCTAAAACAAAGAAAAGGGACTGCAGTGGAGGTCGGCATTTTGTGAGTTGATTACAGATTGAGCGTGAATACCATGTCTTAGTTATTCCATTCAAGGAAGATGATTTCTTTATGGCAAAATAGGTTGGGATGTGTTCCCTTGGTGGGCCTTCCTCCTTCCCTCATCGCTGGGGCTCCTTTCCCAACCCCTGCCAACGGCTGGCCAGGACGAATTTCTTGTGTCTCCAGACAAAGCAATTATGAGGCTAATATCACCCCTGAGGCCAAGAGGGGCAAACTGACAAAATAAGAACTTTAATCATAGACAAACTCTTGGTTTAAAATAGTCTTTTTCTTTGACATATTCAGGATAATCCCCAAATGATAGAGCTCATTTTTGCACACATTTGAAAGGCCACGGGCCAGGGTTTTCTGGAGCATCATATCCTCAGTGTGCTGAGGGTCTGATGTGACATGATCTCCTATGTGATTTGGCGAGGCTGTCCCTCCACAGGACAGTAAAAAAGAAAAAAAAAAAAAGGCATAATGAGGCATTTTAATTCTCTAGGGTTAGGTGCTCCATTTCCAAACTCTTAAAAGTTTCACTAAGATTGGCATATTTGAAGAAACGAGTAAGAATTCCTAACACATTCTTTCAGAAAAATGCAAATCGTATTTAGCAGAAAAAGGAACACCGAAAATGGATTCTGAGAATCGAATGCAGAGGTTGGCAAGTTGGCCCATGGGGCAGATCCAACCTGTGGCCTGTTTTTTGCATGGCCAGCAAACTAAGGATGGTCTGCAAGGTTTTAAACTATTTTCAAAAGGGACAGGAGTAAAAAGAGGAGGAGGAAGAGTGAGAGTTAGGGCAGACGGACTGCCTGGCCCACAGAGCCCAGCATTTTTACTCTCTGGCCCTTTTCACAGCCATCTGACCTAAGGAATAATCCAAAACATGGAAAATCTACATGAACAAGGGTGATCTTTGCAGCGGTTAATAGTTCAAAAGACGGAGAACAATTTAAGTGCCCAAGAGAGAAGACTAGTCCCATAACTATTAAGTGATTCACATAAGAGGATATTTTACCACAAAGTGATGCCTCAGCAGGACCATGGATCTGTGTGATGCTTTTTGTCCATCTTAGGAAGCCTTTATGGACTGCCAGGCTCACAGACCTTCTTCTCACTCCTAAGTGCTTAATGCAGACATGGATAAACAGCACATTTTAAAACTTCGTGATATTCTGCCTTGAACAGGAAGATCTTGACTTAAGGAATGGACCCTGACAGCTCCCGATACCTCTGTTCTGGCTCTCAGGACCCTTCGTAGCAGGAAAGTTACACCCAGGGTCACACAACCCACTTGGGAACATGTTCTAGCTCAGGACACCCTCTTCTCCTCACTTCAGGAAGCTTTTCTTTTCCCTGGCAGCCCTCAGGACCCCTTCCTCCATATTCTGCAGAGTATGGTGTGGGTGGATAGGATTCTTACACTCTTGAGTTGATTTCTATGTCCTTCTGAACCTGGATACCATAGGGCAGGTTGTATATATCTCATTACATGGAAGCTTTGTGGTTATTTCTGTAAAAGTCTGGCTTCAGAGCCTTGGCCAGGAATATGATCAGGGTCACATTTTTGTTTTGTTGAAAGACATCAGATAACATTTACATTGTTGGCTCTTTTCAGAGAAAGAGACCATGTCGATTGTTTCAGTCTTTCTAATGAAGACTTGAGAGGAATTGTCTAACCCAGGCTCTGCGCCAGCGATTTCTTTATGATTGAACAAAGCACCGCGGTGCTACAGGTCAGATCTAGTCCCCATGTCACCTTTAATCCTGCTGTGGATCCCTGGTGCCCGTAAGATAATGTCCAAGCCCCTGGTGTAGAGCTAGGTGTTGCCACAATCTCTCCAGCCTCACCTATCGCCGTGCCCCTCATTCAACTGTGCCCCCCAACGTGTGATATGCTCTTGCTTTCTTCTGCAATTTTGCATGTTTGGAACCTACAGCTTATATGTCACCTTCTCAGAGAGTCCTTCACTGATCACTCCAGTTGTCACTTTCATCTTATAACCCCATTTTCTTTTCTTTATAACACATGATTTGAAATTCTCCTATGGCTTTGTTCGTCTGTTGACCTATTTATTTACCTGTTTTTGCAGGTATTTATGCATTTATTCTCCCCCTCTTCTCCCTCACTAGAATGTATGCTTTTTGAGGGCAGGGACCCATGTTCCCAGCCCCTAGAACACAACTTTAAAGAGAGCCTGGGGGGCAATGGGTTCCCCAAATTTCCATTTTCCATCATGTGCCAGAGGATACTTCCTCATCTGTAGGACCTAAGGGTCACCTTCCAGACCTTCCAAGGTGGAGGAGGATGCCTCATCTTCTGTGTTCTGCCGACACAGCTCTTAAGTAGCTACCATGGTCAGGTTATGCATCAGATCCCCCACTAAACTGGGAGGAGCCTGGAAAGGCAGAGATTGGCCCTTTGTGTCCACAGCTCACAGTCTGGCATTGAGTAGGGAAAGATTTTTATTTCCTGATTCGGCAATGAATAAATTCATAGTAATTTCCCAATTAATACTTGTTATTGTGTTGAGTTGACTTGAGTCTACAATTTCTTGGTTCCTTCTTTTTAAAAAGAAACAAAAAATAAAACACACATTGCTATATCTATTATCCTAATATCATGCTATATTTATTAGCTTAAATTATTATTGTTACTCAAGGTTAAAAATATATGCCTTTATGGAGAATGCTAGCTTGGTTTATATTTGGTTTAGCTTTTATTTTTTTATTTTGATTTATTTTGATTTATTTATTTATTTTATCTCCATCTCTCCTAACTTGACAGACAACCAAAAACTCTAGAAATCATGTGAAGGCATAATACTTCTGGCTATTATTTTGCCATATTCACCTCTTTTCCCCTTTTACAGTCACAGAAAATAGAGTTTGTGAAGCAGCTTGAAAGAGTTTATTTTGGGGTGCCTGGGTGGCACAGTTGGTTAAGCAATTGCCTTTGGCTCAGGTCATGATCCTGGAGTCCCGGGATTGAGTCCCGCATCAGGCTCCCTGCTGAGCAGGGAGTCTGCTTCTCCCTCTGACCCTCCCCCCTCTCATGCTCTCTCTGTCTCATTCTCTCTCAAATAAATAAATAAGTAAAATATTTAAAAAGAAGAGTTCATTTTGTGATTCCATCAGATGAGCTTATATTCAGGCCAAATACCTCACACACAAAGAAATAGGAATTAATCATAATCAGGGCTGCACATTGGTGACATAAGGTAAGGGCTCAGGGGCAGACATTGCTCAAATGTTTAAGATCCAGAAAATATGGGAAGATTTTCACTGATTCATTTCTTTGTTTGCTAATCCACTTACCCAATGACACACCTCGTATTTAGTAATACCTCACTTAAGTATAAAAAGAACTTGGAATGAATCATGCTCATGGACAAGAATCAAGGAGTTTGTAATAGAGCAACGAGCTTGGGCTGGGAGAGGTCCACAGGGGACTAAATTTCCGAGCAGGGCTGGTCCCAAAGGAACAACCACAAAGCATTCTTCCCTCATTTGCCTGCCGGCTGGTGTGGCATAACCAGAAGGAAGCCAGCCCATGTGAAAGGCTCGGCAGAGCTGGGCTCAGTAGACATTCGGCACACCTCTAGTTACTGACTATTCTTAAAGCTGAAATGCCAGAGCATAAGATCCAAATGAATACTGGCCTCATGCTGGAAAGATCTATGGTTAGTCCAGTCTGCTGCTATGGCTCACAACCATGTTGGAATTCCTCTTCCGGAACTCACCTCCAGAACGCCACACTTTCAGCCACTTAATGACCAAATGAATATTGAGCTCCCGCCACATGACCACTGTTTGTGCCCTCACTCACTAACTAACCGAGTCTGTGTTGTTACAGTTTTACAGCTCAGAAAACTGAGGTACAGGAAGTGATTTACCTGAGCACGGTCATACAGGTGTTAGGAGGCAGCAATGGGACTTCTTCCCAAATCTGATTTCTAATCACTGGCCAGCAGTTTGATACTTGGAAGTCTTTGGACGTCAGTCTGGTGAATATGGTGAAGGGTTGACTTAGGTGCAAACCTTTGTTTAGGTGAAAATAAGGCACATTGATTTAATGAGACCGGTTTTCTTGTGGGAGTTATCAACCGAATTTGAAGGCAATTTCAAAAGATTCACTCATTCAGAAAGAAAAAGAGAGAGAAAGGAATGGAAAGAAAAGTAATAGAACAGAGAGGGAAAAGAAAGAAAAGGAGAGGAGGGAGAACGGTTGGCTGGCCATCAGAGAGCACACTGCATCGATGTCCCGGGAGTCTAGGAAATCAGACTGGGGAAGGGCAGAACCCAACAGAAGGAAGCGGTTGCTCAGAGTCACCCTACTTCCTGGATTGTGCCCTGGGCCCCACACGGCAGAGTACAAACTGCCTACAAGGAAATGAGAGAGTTTTGGAGAAGGGGGATGGACCTTGGGTGCTCAAGGGCAAGCATTCCAGGGGAATGTCCAAGATGGCCTTGAGGGGCTGAAAGGGGAAAAAAATACCCAAAACGTTTCATTCCAACTATTTTCAGAGAGAAAAATGCAATGGGTACCTTTTTATCTGTATACTAAATTTAGAAAAAACAAAGACAAGGACTACAGACTCTTGGAGTTGACAGGGCTTTAAATATGATCATCTCATAATCCCTTGTCTTTATTGTAAATGAGAAAGCTTTAAATAAATGTAAAATTTCTTTTCAGCAAGTGACTTTCCCATTTGGGTAATGAATTGCAGAGTTGGAACTGGAATCCACATCTCCAGATTCCTACTTTGGTGCTGGAGTTGGACTAGAATTTCGTTCAATGTCAAATTCAATGGTTTGAATCCCGGCTCTGCCACTTACTTGCTGTGGGATCTTGGATTTTGCCCAACTTCTCCATTTTTTTTCATCAGTAAAACGGGGTCGTGGGGGAAAATCCCCTCCTCTTTGTTAAGATTCTTGCGGGAATTACATGAAGTAAAGCTTGTAGGAGTTTGGTTCAATGCCTGAGAATTAGAAAGTGCTCACTTAAGGTCAGAGCTAAACCCGATTGTGGGTACTTGGATGAGCAGGATGGAGCTGTTGCAGTGGCATCGTTCTGAGACATCCATACCGCAGTCGAGAAATAAATTGATTTGCGATACTGGTGAGTGGGTGGATGATAAATGTGTCGAGGAACTTTGCCAAAGAAACAGCTGAGTGAAAGGCCAAATTCCTGGCTCACGATGTTTTTAAAAATGGACTTCTGCGTGTTCCTAGATTGGCCAAGAATATGTTCAAAACGGAAGAATGGAACTTGGAACATAGGAGGAGGGCGAGAGAGGAATGTGGTTGTATCTTTCAGGTGCTTCAAGGTTCTGGCTGTTTTTGGAGACACCCAGGTCCTGCATTGGCTCCTCTGTGAATTCGTGCCCGGGGATGAGAGAAATTGGGGGGGGCTCCAGCTGAGCCTGTGCAACATGGAGAAACAAGCTATTCACCCTTGGGGTCCATCTCTGGCTCTTCTCCCCACATTCCTGCCTGGAGCCCTGTCCTCCCCACCGCTGCCCTCTCCAAGGGGTCTCTACATGTTTGCTGCTCCCAAAGAAGTACCTGCCTTGCACCTGCCTTGGTGCAAAGTGACCCATTTCTATCCATTGGCAAATCCATACAAGCGTCCTAATCATCTAATCAGTCCTTGCCTCTGAAAGACCTTGCTCTTAGTACAAATAGAAAATGCCAAACCAAAGATAAGGGGTAGGCCTCAGGGCCCCAGTTCCATGGTCGCAAGGTTTGCCTTGAGGCAAGGCTGAACTCCCCCATCTCTGATGCTCTGTGTTCAACATTCCTCCATTCTCCCTCTTCTAGCTTTGGGGCTCTTAGCAGTAGGGCTCCACCTCTGATCTCTGACCTCAGACTCCCTGCTTGCATTGTCCTCCCAGTGCCATGTGGCTCTAGCACCTTCCCTGGCATTTGGCTTCTTGGAGTTGACCTCAGAGTCCACTCCTCTGCACCACCCGCCTCCTCCCTTGTCACACCCACTTCCCTCCAGAGAGGTGAGTGGGTTAATGGTTATTTCTGCTGAGTGTTGACCACAGGTGCTTAGGATATGCTGCTTTTACCACAGTACTTCCCAGGGTGTGACACATCCGAGTCATTGAAGGAGATACTCTATAAAATAAGGTCCTGTGCTGAAAACTGCTTTAAAAGTCCCGGTACATCTGAGCCGGTTGCAGGCTCTGGAATCCCCAGTTGTGAGGAGACATTTTAACTTGGTGTTTTATAATTGTATTTGAATATAGGAACATTTTCCCAGAAAGTACTTATTAACAACCCAGCGAACTAATATTTCATGGAGAATGTTGCCTTCACTCCGTGTAAAGATGGCACCCCAAGGGGAGAGTGTCACCCATGGAAGGTGCTCGCTTAGTCTTGTAGCAACCCTATAAAGTGGAATTATTACCCTCATTTTATTTTACTATTTTGTAAGAACTTATTTTATTAGAACATTTTTAGGTTTACAACAAAACCTAGAGGGAAGTACAAATATTTTCCATATACTCCCTACCTTGACACCGGCATAACCTCACTCACCAGAAAGATACATTCCTTTTTTTTTTAAACCAAGGATGAACCTATATTAATACATCATAACCACCCAGAGTCTGTAGTTTACCTTAGGCTTCACTCTTGGTGTTGTATTCTGTGAACTTAGACAAATTTATAATGAGATGTATCCAACATTGTGATAACATACAGAGTATTTTCATTGCCCTAAAAATCCTCTGTGCTCTGCCTATTCATTTCTCCCCCACCTCACCCCTGGCGAACACTGATCTTTTACCGTTTCCATAGTTTTGCCTTTTTCAGAATGTCATAGAGTTGGAATCATGCAGTACATAGCTTTTTCAGGTTGGCTTCTTTCACCTAGTAAATCACATTTAAATTTCCTCCATGACTTCCTGACTTGATAGCTCATTTATTTTTAGCACTGAATAATATTCTGTTGTCTGGATGTATTGCAGTTTATTTATCCCTTTGTTTACTGAAGGACAGTATGCTTACTTTTTAAAGAAACTGCCAGACTGTCTTTCAAAGTGGTTGTACCATTTTGCATTCCCATCCGCAATGAATGGGAGTTCCTGTTGCTCCACATCCTTGCCAGCATTTGGTGCTATCAGTGATTACTTCCATTTTATTTTATAATTTTTAAAAGATTTTATTGATTTATTTATTTGAGAGAGAGAGAGAGAGGGAGAGAGAACACAAGTGGGGGAGGAGCAGAGGGAGAGGGACAAGCAGACTCTATGCTGAATGCGGAGGCCAAGCGGGGCTGGATCCCATGACACAGAGATCATGACCTGAGCTGAAATCAAGAGTCAGTTGCTTAACTGACTGAGCCACCCAGGTGCCTTGATTACTTCCATTTTAAAGAGGTGAAGTAGTTTTATAGAACTCACACTTAATCTTCCCACTGGCAATCAGGGGTGAGGAATACACCATCTTATGTTGAATCTGCTGGTGCCATGGAAGTGGCAGAAGAGACACTTGTCTCTCTGGACAAGTGTCTGGGGCAACAAAAGGAACCCACTCTATGTTGCTGTAGGGCTGAGTGGTGAATTCAGCTTGCAGAACCCACTTTTGGGTTATCTCTTTCTCATTGAGCCACCTCCATCCAGTCCACCTGTGAGACACGGTGGATTATCTTCAAAAGATTCTTAAAGATCTCTTTTCATCACCTTTGCCTTTACTACCCTAGTTCAAGCCACCAGAATTTATCGCCAGGATATCATAAAGGCCCCTTAGCTGGTCGCTTCCACTCTTGCTTCACGGCAGTCTACCCTGTAGTAATGAGTGATCTTTTTCAAATAATAATTACATCATGGCACTTTTCTCAAACGTCTCCAAAAACTGCCCATTACATCTTGCATCAAATCCGCATAAATCTGGCTCCTGCCAACATCTCTGTCTTCAGGTCACTCTCCTCTTTGTCTGTTTTGCTGTGGCCATGTTGGACTTCACCTCTGGTTTGTGAGTCCAGCCAAGATCAGTGGAACCACCTAGGCAGGCAAGCCCCCAGACGTGGGGGCAGCACTAGCTCAGTGTTTTATTCCCAGATAACTGTGCATGATTTGTTATAAGCACCGTTTGGTAAGAAAGAGCCCATGGTCTGGCTCCCTCTCTTTGCTCATTTACATTTGAATGCCTGCTAATCAAGGGGGCTTTTCTTGGCTATTCAATCACTTTCTGTTTCTTTATTTTTTATTAAAATAAATTTTATTTATATTATCAATTTATCCCTATTTATTCACTTTTTAGTTTCTTTTAGCTGTTATCACTGCCTCAATCAAGAATATATATCTGTCTCAGGAAGCTACTGGAGGGCAGGAGTTTTGTCTTATTTATTACTGTTTCCCCAGAGTCTATAACAACGCTTGTGTAGATGAGGAGCTCAATAAATATTTGTTGAATAAAAGACTGATATTAAAGTCTTTATCTCAGTGTATATCATCCTCAGGAGGCCTTCTCTGATCCCCACCTGCCCGCACTTAGTGGGGATCCCCGCCTGCCCCCACTCAGTGGTGAGTACTCAGGCTTAGTACTTTCATACTCTCTAATGCTTCCCTGTCTTAGCATTTCATACAGTTTACCTATTTATCTGTATTTCTCTCTAGATTCTAAAACACCTGGGGCTCTGTCTTGGTCATTTTATCCTTAGAGCTTAAAAATAAAGGCATGGCAATGGTCACTAAATATTTTCTGAAGGTATGAGCACATATTCAGCACATAGCCCATTCTGGGTTGAATGACTTTGTCTATTGTATTAAGAGAGGAAGCAAATAGAATAAAAATACACCAAAAAGAGAACAAGGTGTTTTTATGCCCACTTGCTTTATTTGTACAGGATCTATTTTATGAAAATTTAACAATTTTACTTTTAGTTGGCTGAACTGTCTACCCACAGATAATTTAAAGTTGTCCCTGGAGAGGGAATGACGCAGAAAAATAAGAATAACTGGTGTTGATGTGTGAATTACACCCTGGAAGGCAGCAACAGCTAGTGTATCAGTTCCATCAGGCTCCTCTTAGTTACCGTATTTATGATGTGGACTTGAATTCAGAAGACCAAACATAGCAGCAAGAGCCCCAGGCAGTTGTTTATCTCAAAAACCAAAAGTTTATCTCCTGTTTCCCATCCAGCTCCTATTAGAACTTATCCCTCTTGTATTGGCTTTTTATCTGGTTTGATCTGGATAAACCAGGAGCAAGGAACATTTTATTAAAGATATCATTATTTGAGGTTAAAAAGCACGCCTACCTGTGACTTACAGTGTAGAACATACTCAAAGCAGGATTGGTTTTTTGTTTGTTGTCACTTTTTCTACTCTTTTCTTTCTTTCTCTCTCTCTCCTCCCTCCTTTCCTCCCCCTTCCTTCCCTCCCTCCCTCCCTCCCTCCCTCTTTCTTTCTTTCTTTCTTTCTTTCTTTCTTTCTTTCTTTCTTTCTTTCTTTCTTTCTTTCTTTCTTTTCTTTTCTTTTCTTTTCTTTTCTTTTCTTTTCTTTCTTTCTTTTTCCTTCCTTCCTTCCTTCCTTTTTCTTTCTTTTTTTTGTGTGTGAAATCTTTTTTTTAATTATGTTCAGTTAGCCAGAATATAGTACATCATAAGTTTTTGATGTAGTGTTCAACAATTCATTAGTTGCATATAACACTCAGTGCTCATCACAACACGTGCCCTCCTTAATACCCATCACCTGGTTACCCCACCCCCTCCCCCCTCCCTTCTATAACCCTCAGTTTGTTTCCCAGAGTCCATAGTCTCTCGTGGTTCATCTCCCTCTCTGACTTCTTCCCATTCAGTTTTCCATCCCTTCCCCAAAAGTTTCCAAGAACAAATTTGTTTGACTATTTGCACAGGGATGTCAGAGCTTTGTTGAATTGTGACTGGGGGGTTATTTGACACACTTGAACCTCTGTTTGAATAGGTATCAGAGTGAGTGGTGGCATTGCCCCATGTGTAAGCTGGTAAAGTCCTTGGAAATCTGTCAGTGAAAGGCAAACTGGAAGTGGTCACTATTAATATGTTGTAAGCAGATTGTTACGGACCCCATGTTTGGTCCTTCCCCCAGATCATACGTTGATATGTGATGGTATTTGGGGTGGGGCCATTGGAAGTTAATTAGGCTTAGAAAAGTCATGATGGTAGAGCCCCCATGATGGGATTAGTGTTCTTAGAAGAAAAAGAGGCCAGAGCTTGCTCTCCACCTTGTAAAGACGCAGCAGGAAGGCAGCCCTCTGCAAAGGAAGAAGGTCTTCATGAAACATGAATTCTGCTGGCCCCTTGATCTTGATCTGCTGGCACCCCCTGCCTCCAGAATTGTGAGAAATAGATGTTTGTTGTTTTTATATGGTATTTGTTAGAGCAGCTAGAACTAAGACACAAATCAGTACAAAACACTGTATGCCTTCAGCATTTTCCAAAGGAAAAAAATTCACAACAAAAATGTGGTATTGCTTGACAGGAAGAAAAACCTCTTTTGCCAGTTTTTCAGTCAGCTTGACAATGAAATTGGGGTTTTCACAGTTTAAACTTTCTCTGGGTTAAAATCATCACTGCCAGGCGGGGGAGGAAGAAGCCATCATGACCCGCATTGGACTCAGGAGGGCAACTGGGTCATTCTACCCAGGACATTACCATTCCCTTCCCACTCCTCTGAAAGAAACAGAGGCTGGGCGTCAGGTGCAGGTGAGTCATCTTTCCTCTCAGGGGCTCTGGCTGGGATTTGCAGGCTGCCTTTGCAGCAGCAACTCTGTTAGTCATTCACAAAAAAGCGTATTGGAAAAGCTGAAGGGAAATGCTTGGAGGAACAAGTGATTAAATTTCTATTTTCATGGCAGTGAATCTGCTGGCTTGCTCACAAATGCAGCTTCATCCAGTACCAGGCACCCTGAGGGCACTCAGTAAATACTTGTTGATTGACTGACAAAAGGATCTCCTGGGTTCCGGTAAATCGGGGTGTTGAACTGAATTGTCAGATATGATTATGTGGTTAGTATACAGAAGTTTGTGCTTATTCACTTCACCGTACCGTGGAATGTCAACTCAGATTGATCAGATTTACATAAAGAGTTTAGTAACACCGCTGGCCCCACTCTTATGAACATCCCTGAAAGGAAAATGAATGGGGCCCTTCCTGGAGCTTTATCTGCAAGATTACGTGTGGGATTCAGCACAAGGAAGGTTGAATTGTGTTGTAAGAATTATGCTTTGTTTTGCTCTAGAAGGCCCTCCCCAATGTTTCAACCTATTTCAGAACCTGTTAGGGAAAAGAATAAAAATATCTCCTTACTTGCCAGCAATGCAGAGGAACAATCAAGAATGAAGGAGAAGAAAGAGAGTTCCTTCCTCCTGGCTTCCTTCAGCCTGAGGCAGGCAATATCTTTATTGCTTTACTACCATTTAGCTGATAGGGAATCTGAGACCCCAGGAGGGTTGATGAATTAGCCAGCAATGTCTAGGAACCATGGACCATGTTTTTATTTCTTTGCTCTTAGGGGATTTCCATGGCTTTATAGACCATCTGCATGTCGATGACTCTTAACATTCCCAGCTCTAGCCCTAAGCTCCAAACTCACATATACAGCTTTGTGTTTTACATCTTCACCTGAAGGTGAGAGGTAGTTCAGACTTCACGTTCAAACTGGAACTCACGATTTTCCCCTCACAAACTAGCTCCTCCCTGCCGTCCCTGGGGACAGACCACCATTTGTAGTCATCTGAGCCAAAATGTCTAGGAGTCATCTGCGGTTCCTCTGTTCTTCTCATTCTCTACATCCGATGCATTAGCAAGACTTTTCATTTCTAGCTTTATTCCCTTCTCTCCGCATCCAGTGTTAGTACCCTACTATAAATCACGGTCATTTCTGCACTGATGGCAGTCACTCTGAGTTAGTCTCTCTTCTTTTACTCTTGACTCCTTTTATCTCTTCTTCAAACAGAAGTTAGTGGGAAATTCTAAAAATATTAATCAGATCCTTTTTACCCTGGTCCTTGCTTTAAAATGTCCACTGGCTTCCTGTTGCCCTTCAGATGACCTTCAAACCTCCCACTGGGGCACAGGGTCTTACATGATCTGGTTTATCTCATTCCACTTTCACTTCCTTGCTCTGACTTCTCTTAGTTCCTCCCACACGTCAGTCTTGGCCTCCCTCAAGATCTGTGCGCTTGCAGTTTCCTCTGCTGGAAATCTTTCCCTTAGCTCTTCACAGAACTCTCTTTTCTACCTTTTAGATTTCATTTCTAGGACCCCTCCCCTGGGAAGCCATTTCCGAAAATGCTTTTAAAAGTGGTATTCCCTGCTCACTCCCATTCCTTAGGTATCACCTCACTGTTTAATTCCTCTGTAAAGTTAATCACAGATACCAACGCTAGTATTTATTTACTGTTTTTTTTTAAAGATTTTATTTATTTATTTGAGAGAGAGAATGAGATAGAGAGAGAGAGCACGAGAGGGGGGAGTCAGAGGGAGAAGCAGACTCCCTGCCGAGCAGGGACCCCCCCCCCCCCCCCGATGCGGGACTCGATCCCGGGATTCCGGGATCATGACCTGAGCTGAAGGCAGTTGCTTAACCAACTGAGCCACCCAGGCGCCCTTTATTTACTGGTTTATTGAATTTCCACTATGCTCCCTGTCTCTTTCCAAGGAGGATGTAATCCCTATGTCAGCAAGAGCCTTTGTCTGTCTTTTTTGTTTTAAGATTTTTTATTTATTCATTTGAGAGAGAGAGCATGAGCAAGGGGGAGAAGGGTAGAGGGAGAGGGGCAGAGGGCAAAGCAGACTCCCCGCTGAGCAGGGAGCCTGATGCGATGTGGGGCTCAATCCAGGACCCTGAGATCATGACGTGAGCTGAAGGCAGCTGCTTAACTGACCGAGCCACCCAGGTGCCCCAAGCCTTTGTCTGTCTTAAAAGAGACAAGATGGAATAGTAGTTAAAATTTCACACTCTAGAGATAGATGTCTTTTTTTTTAATTTACTTTTTCCTAGTTTTATTGAGAAATAATTGACATGTATCACTGTATGCTGAATTAAAAGCCCAGCTTTGCTACGCATGTGACGCTGGGGAAGTTATTTAACCTCTCTGTCCTCATGGGTAAAATGATGGCAGTAAAGATACCTGCCTCATAAAATTGTTATGAAGAGCTCCCTACCCATATGCCATAGCTGTCATGACGGTGTATACTCAGCAACTGTTAGCTGTCAGTATTGTTAATTATAAATCTGTTTCACATGTATTTATTTGTTGAATGGCCAATACATTAATGTGATGTATTCAAGGAACACTTCTGCTGTGTCACAGATCAGACTGTAGAACATGCATTGAAGGAGGGCCCCGCCTGGAGGCTGAGAGAGGAGTTTGGGAGCTGGCTGGGTGAGCAGCCGCTGTGCAGAGAGGCGGGACATAGCATGTTGAAATGGAAAATGATAGTAATAGAAGCCAGAGTTTATTTAGTACTTATTCTGTATTAAGTACAGTGACCCATTTTTCCATTTTTTTCCTCCTCAAAATTTTTGGTGCATTACTGTGACGTTATCTTATGAAGCACTTCTGATGGTTCTTCATTGCATCAACCTTCCTCCTCCTACAGAAGCTGGGTACAGTCCATTCCCCTGCACGATTACCCTTCCCATTCCCTCCCCTCATGCCTAGTTATCATGTACCCTTCCTCAACTCTCAACTACAATGCCATTTCCTTAGAGAAGCCTTCTCTGATCCTGATAGAATGTTCCAGATCTCCCTGTAGTACACGCTCATCATGCTACCTACCTTTCCTTTCTTGCATGTACCATTGCTTACATTAATTTACATGATTATTTAATTAATCTGTCTTCCTGACTAGATTCTATACTTTGAGGGGGCCAGGTCTCTGTCTTGTTTTTCTCACCATGGTATCCCCAGAGCCCAGCAACCCTCCTTTCCAGTGGTTGGCACGTAAGAAATACTTGCTGAATAAGTAAGTATTGCAGCAGATGATATTGCAGTCAGAATGAAGTGTCCCCAAATCTAACTGTAACTCTTCTTTGAAGTTTAAGAAATGCAAAAGCCAGTTTATTTGAATTGAATTTTTGTGCTTATCAAGTCCTATGCTTCTCTAACTTCCTTCCCTACTGAATTTAACCTGAGATAATGATGAAAAACAAAATTTGTCTTAAGTTCTAGAAGAAAGAGAAGTCACAAAAAGAAGGAAACTGGTGGGAGCTGTGCTAAATGAAGGATAAAACCAGGATACTTTCTAGCATCTTTCAACTTTTACTCTATTGAGAATATTTCAGAAAAAAAAAATTTATAAGCAATTGCATTTTCCTCTTTGAAACCTAACAGACACAGTCTCATCTGACTTCTGTACAGAGTTATCTATACATTCATTACAACCCCTCTAGAAGAAAAGCTTGATTTTCTTTTAATTTTTAGGGGCAATAAAAAGAACTTTTGCTGATATCATCAAATTTATAAATGAAAAAATAGCATCTGTCTTATTGACATTATTTCTTAAGAGTCTGGTTCAACAAAAACCCAGGGAAATTCAAGAAAAAAGAATCATCAAGTAGCAGTAGTTTTAATTATCACTTGATAACAAAGGTCATTCCATACTATATTATTCTCATTAAAATAAGAATGACTAATTCAGCATGAACCATACAAATTGTTTACAACTTTAGATTATTCATGTCAATAATTTCCACTAGGGTTGATTATGAAACTAGCTGGAAGCCTGATGGAATTCAGAGAAAACAGAACAGTCTTACCATGATGGTAGTATCTTCAGAGATGGCAAAAGTAGGGAAATCACCAAAAGAAACTATTGTTTGACCCACTCCCCTACTGGTTCATAAAACAGTGAAACCAATGCTCCTGAGGGGAGAGGATCAGAGCACTGAAGTGACTCCTCTAGAAGTTCAGAAGGAAATGTGACAGGTTTGCGTTCAAAGACAATTCATAAGACACTTGTCAAGTCGGACTGTGAAGGCACCTGTTTCAAATTTAAAGCCAAATCTCTTGTCTGGAATTTGTTTTTTTCCCTTGCCTTTAACAAATTAATATTTCAAGCAAGGATAAGATTTTTCAGAGGTGTATATGAAAGGTATATTTACCATTTGGGAGTAGGTATAAGAACAGTGAACTGAAATTATGTTATCAATGAAGTTACTGGAGATCTCTTAATATGAATTGGAGCCCCAAGGAGAAGTTGATGTAAGAAAATTCTTTCTGAACCAGTGTTCAGAACCTAAGAAATAGGGACTTGTATGAATGGAGGGAAATAGCAGAAGAGAATAACAGACAGGAAAAAAATAAAACAAATCAAAATGTGATGAACTATAGCATAGGTGGTCTCTTATCCCCTCTCCATCATTTAAAATTTTTCTTAAAGTTTCTTTTTTTTTAATTTTTATTTTTTAAGTTTTAATTTGTACAAGCAATTTAGGAACTTTCTCTGTTTCTTCTACAGAAATTTATCTATGAACTCTATATCTACTGGGGTCAATTTTGGAAAATCGTGTTTTCCTAGATAATTATCCATTCATCCAGTGTTTCAAGTGTATTGTATAGAGGTCTGCAAAGTAGTCTTATTTAAAAAAGAAAAATTCTTCTTTTTCAATGACGTGTTTCCCCCAATGTCATTAATTTTCTGTATTTGTGCTTTCTCTGCTTTGCCCCCTCAATTTAGTTAGCTAGTGCTTTGTTTGTTGTTTTAAGAAATTCATATCTTGTTTTGTTAATTAGATCTGTTTTTCTGTCGTTTTTCTCATGAATTTGCTTTCATATTGATTATTTCTTTCCTTGTGTTATATTTTGGTGTACTTTGTTACTGTACTGATGGTTGTTTTGTTTGGTTTTTATGAGTCTGGAATTTAGCTTAGTTTTTCATTCTTTTCTATGTATTGATAAAGTGTTTAAGGCTATGAATTTTCCCCTACAAACAGCTTTAAACATATCCCATAGACTCTGAACTGTAGTGTTTCAATCATCGTAAAGATTAAAAAGGGACAGTGAGTGAGTCTTCTTTGGGCTTCCCTTGCTTGTAGCTCTGGCTGTCTATCAAAAACATTCAAGCACTCAATTTTGCCATCATAATTCTTTAATAGTATGGCTTTTTAACATTGGTTTTGGTATACAGACTCTAGGAAGCCTAATATATTTTAGAGATTTTATGCATGATAAGTAAGCCCATTTGGTCATGTCTTACAGAGTAATTAATAAATATCTGCATTAAAATTAATTTTTAGAAGGGCTGCTATATTGGTTGTATATTTCCTTTTACTTAATAGCTATTTGAGAGAGCTATTTCTCTTTTTTTGTAATTTAATTTTATTTATTTATTAGACAGAGAGAGAGAGCGAGCAGCAGAGGGAGAGGAAAAAGCAGACTCCCTGCTGAGCAGGGAGCCTGACATGGGGCTCAATCCCAGGACCCCGGGATCATGACCTGAGTGGAAGGCAGACACTTAACCGACTGAGCCACCCAGGCACCCAGAAGTGTTTTTCAATTTAAAGTTTTCAAAACAAACTTTTGATTTTGAAATAATTTTATGCTTACAGAACAGTTTTAAAAATAGCATGGAATTTCCATATATTCTTCAGACAGTTTCCCCTATTGTTAATAGCTTATGTGATTATGATACATCTGTCCAATCTAAGAATCAATATTGGTACATTACTGTGAACTATACTCCAGACTTTTTTAGATTTCTTCAGTTTTCCCGTTAATGTTCTCTTTCTGTTCCAAGAATCAATGCAGGGTACACATTGCATTTTGTTGTCATGTCTCCTTAGTCTGCTTTGGCCTGTGATAGATTCAATAGTAATTTTTAAATTTCTGGGTGGGGGGAGGGACTTTTAGCTTTTTAAAAAAATAGTTATTAATAATTATCAATTTTGGGGCACCTGAGTGGCTCAGTTGGTTGGGCATCTGCCTTCGGCTCAGGTCATGATCTCGGGGTCCTGGGATCAAGTCCTGCATCAGGCTCCCTGCTCAGCAGCGAGTCTGCTTGTCCCTCTGCTCCTCTCCCCCCTCCCCGCTTGTTCTCTCTCTCTCTCTCAAATAAATAAATAAAATCTTAAAAAAATTATCAATTTTATTGCATTGTCATCAGAGTGTTATTTTTTTATTTTATGTGACTTATTGTTATTTTCCTGTGACCTAATATTTGATTGTGTTTGTAAGCATTCTATGTGTGCTTGAGAGGAAAGTGTGTTCTCTCTTATCAGGTCAAAGTTCAGCATAGATCTATGAGATTTGTCTTATTAAATACATTCTTTAGGTCTTCTATATCTTTGTTTATTGTCTACTCAATCTATTTTGTGCTGAGGGTGATGTGTTAAAAGTCTCCTGTTTTTAGTATGTTTCTACCTATTTCTCTTTTTTGGGGTTCTGCTTCATAAAGGTGGTTTCTATTTCCTTTGGTGCATGATATTCATAACTGTTTGAACTTCATTGTGAACTTTAACACTTAGTATTTCAAATGGTCCTTTGTTACCTTTAATGACTTTTGGCTTGAATTCTATTTATTTGATACATCACAATCTGAAAGCTTGCTGTCTTATTATTTCCATTTTCCTGGTTTACCTTTGCCCATCACTTCATTTTAAGCCTTTCTGAGTCACTTTATTTTAGTTGTGTCTCTTAAATACAGCATAGGTCTTGCTTTGTGAGCATCACTGAGATATTTTTTTCTTGTAACAGATGAATAAAACCCATTCACATTTATTGGTATGACACTTGCGTTTGGTCTTTTTCAAATTATTTTATAAATACTATGTGTACTATATTATGCTTTTTGTGGTTTGTTCTCTATGTGATGTGTTTTCTTTTTTAAAAAATTGCTTTTGATATTTAGGAAGGTTTTATTTTTTTCTAGTAGTTGCATATTCTACTTTTTTTTTTTTTTAGTAGTTATTTTTGTACTTTTTTGGGGAGAAGGGTATCTTTTTTAGTTCCTTTTAAAAATGTTTCCAGTCCATGTTTCCTTGTTTAATCTTTATTATCCGGTTTATGAGTTTTTAATGCTATCCTATGACACCCACCAATTGCCTATTCACGAAACAGTGAACTCATTCTGCTTTCCTCTTTACCTCTTTCTTGTCCTCTGATGTTTTAATTGCATGATTTATACCTCATCAGAATATACAACATTTAAATATCATTCTTCTGTCTTTTGTTCTCATGTTTGTTGAGTCTTAAATCTACAATTGTATATATTAAGTGCTCACCCTCTATTCTTTTTTTGTTGTTTACTTAGTTATCTCTTGGTTGGGTGAAACTCATCTTCCAGGAGATCCTCAGGAAGGGTATATGTGTACAATGTACCTGAGTTCTGCCACATTGACAACTGTTTTCTAGGGACACCTGGGTGGCTCAGTCATTAAGTGTCTGCCTTTGGCTCAGGTCATGATCCCAGGGTCCTGGGATCAAGCCCTACATTGTTGGGCTCCCTGCTCAGTGGGGAGCCTGCTTCTCCCTCTCCCTCCGCATCACCCCCCACCCCCGCTTATACTCTCTCTCCCTCAAATAAATAAATAAAATCTTTAAAAAAAACCCTGTTTTCTATAACCTGATAGACAAAGGACATCTTCTGAATATAAAACCTTCATTTCACACTTTCTTTCCATGAAAGCAGTCCATGTGGGTGCATACCTGAATGGCTGTCAACTAGACAGTTTGCTGGTGGTAAGGGGGTGACCAGAACCATTTGTAACCTCTGTGCAGATTCTCCAGGTTGGCAAGAAAATCCCAGATGAATATTTAACTTCAGTTAGACTGGCCTAGGTACTTGTTAAATATTAGTTCTCTTATGGGCTAAGTGCTTTAGATAATTTAATCACACAGTCCTCTAGGTATGTATAATTACTTGCATTTTTCTGGTGAAGTTCAGAATATTATATGTCACAAACTCACACAGCTGACAAGTGACAAACCTGGCACCTAAGCCCTAGGTCGGAAGGTACCCAAACTGCACACATACGAAGGGCTAGCTAGTGTAGTGGTCAAGATCACAGACTATGATGCCAGGCTGCCTGGGCTCAGATCCTGAGATGAGGATGAGGATGACTTCAGCTTCTACTCCATGGAGATGCTGTGGGAGGGGCAAGTGCATGTAAAACATTTAGAACATTTGCCTTCATGAAATAGTTCACCTTCGTCTCTAATAATAATTTCCATCAAAATTAATCCATCTATCCATGAATCCAGCCATCTATCCATCAACCTACCTTCATAATGATTATTATATTTTAGGCAATACCCAAATACACTGCTCTCTTTTATATCTCTGTTCTTTTCTCTATGTTCTTCCCACTGCTTGAAGAATACCGGTGCTGTACTAACTCCTACTTTTCTTTCAAAAAGTCAGCTCTGAGGGCAATTCATGTGAAGTTTTCCTCAGGCCCCACAGGCTGGGTTAGGTGGCCCTTTCCTACTCAGCCCCTCAACACAATGCTGAAGCCTCCCCAAAAATCTAGTCCCAAATTAGTTTCCTGCTTTCTCTCCCCGTGGTCCATCACAAGTTCATAGGCAGGACTGCATAGTAGTCAAGAGAGAGGGCTCTGATACCAGACTGCAGGGACTGATACCCTGCTTGTATGACCTGGGCCAAATTTCCTAACTCTAATCCTATTTTTTTGTCTGCAATATGGAGGTTTTAATATACGATCACCCTCCTGATAAAATCAGGTATCGTGATAAATTGTCCCACTTACTAAGCACTTTCAATATATTAGCTATTATCATTTGTAATAGTAATAGTGTGTCTCATACTGAACTTTGCTTAGTTTTTCAAAACTCTGATTGACATCGGAAACTCAAAACCTGAAGGACAAGAACTTTTACCATGTTAAAGTTCAACGGAGAGATAAGTACACAGAGAGAAGGAAGTCAAGATGTGTATAGTGATAAAGGGAAGGCAGTAGATTCAAACCTGCGAAAACATACCAAGAATGAGTTAGGACGTAGAAACAAAGTGATTTATGAAGCTTATTCTACGGGTGGAGGGAATTTCAGTCAGGCCAGAGGAAGCATTGGCATCGACATAGGAATAGTATAAATTAGAACTTTACATAATGAGCTCTTACAAGTTATCCTTAGAAGAGGCTTTGGATTAGATTATAATGAGATTTATTTTAAGGGACTAAAAGAAGCGATCAAAGTTTATTTTATTTTATTTCATAAACCGGATTAGAGATATTATACATTGCATGTATTTTATGTTTCAACTAAAAAAAAAATAACCCTCAGGTAATTCGCATATTCTGATGAATTTTCTTTCTCCTTACGCCAAGCATTGGCAAAATAAGATGTGTGGATCGGGATGATCTCTAAGGCAGACCATAATCTTTTTTTTTTTTTTTAAGATTTTATTTATTCATTTGAGACACAGAGATACAGAGAGAGAAAGCATGAGCGGGGACAGAGGCCGAGGGAGAAGCAGGCTCCTCGCTGAGCCAGGAGCCCGATGCAGGGCTCCATCCCAGGACCCTGGGATCATGACCTGAGCCGAAGGCAGACGCATAACCATCTGAGACTATAATCTTTAAGATGACCTCTATCTCTGACATTCTATGACATTTAAAAAGTTTTTGTTTTTCCTAAGAAGATTACTATGGTAGGGAAGGAATTGTAATGTAGCCACATCCTTCTTTTAATGAGTTTTCCTCAATGGGATGTCACTTAGAGTTTAATGGGATTAATTTGGCTGACATGTTCAGTTTTAAAAGAAATTTCTGTTCTTGTGCCAACCAGTATGGCTTTTGACAGGCAAAAAAGCTTCGACTCTGCCAATTTCCCCCAGGAGTGTGGCCCTTTAAGCAGTGTCTCCTGCCGAAAGCCACTTGCAGACACGGGTTCCTTGGCTGATAAAATTGACAGTTGGATGAGGGTTTCCTGGGCTCTCAAAAAGAGCAAATACTCCTGGTCTTCCAGGCTATCCAGCCCAGTCTCTGGGAGCTTCTTTCCAATCTGTGCTAAGAGGACAATCAGATTTAGAGGGAACAGTGTACCTGTACCCCAGGTCTCAGGCACAATTGAAGATGAACTTCATACCAAGGAGGTTCATTCCAAAGCAAAGGCTCTATCATGGAGGCAGCATGGGCAGCCCTACAGTTTCTCTCTTCCCTTCTGGCCCTTCCCTTTCTGTACCTTCAGGCTCACGCAGAGTAGCTTTCTATTCGTGACATGGGTATTTTCAACAGCAACTACTCCTTTATCTTCTTCTAGTGGAGGCAGGGCCATTTCTCGTTAAACTCCAGCTGCTTTTCATGCATTTTACACTTCTTCCTATGGAGAGGAATGGTCTTAGTGACTGAAGGGCAGGACAGCTATAAATAATCAGGGCCAACTCAGCAGAAGCTGAAGCCACTGGGATTCCAAATGGGTCTTCCTCTGATGAATTAGCTAAAGTATCACCAGTTAGCTAGGATACATTCCATTTTTATCTATCTTCTAAAGCTGGAGGTGAAGGAGAGCACATCAGAATAGACCAGGGATTGATCCCTGGAACACATTTCTGTGACCACCTTGTTTTTGCACATTGAACTTAGTTGATTTGCGGGGATGTGACCTGGAGCTGAGGCACAGGAATGCCATTAAGCTGCAGATGGCCTCCATGTTGGCCCCTGGTAGGTGTTACTTGCCCTGATTAAGGCGTATACTTTAGACTTGGATTTGATTCAGTCTAGGGTCCCCTTCCTACTGTCCATATATCTGTTACCTGGGCAAGGTACTTAATTTCTGTGTTCATCTTCCCCTCTCTAAAACTAGGATAATAATCATGTCTCCTTCATAGAGTTGTAGTAAGGATGAGAAGAATGAATCTAAACGCTCAAAACTCACCAGTTATTATTAAGGTATGGACATTATCTTCCTTACTTTTATATTTTTTATCCTTGAACCCAGGCTTCTGGGGCCCAAGTTATATCAGATTGAAGGCAAGGAGAAGGGACAGACAAGGCTCGCTTTCAGAGACTGTAATGAAAAGATTGTCAGGACACAGGAAATTCTTTTATGAGAGATGAGAGTGAAACCAAAGATAATTATCAGGCTTAAAACTTCAGAGACAAAGAAGATGGTGGTATCGAGGAATGGGAAGTTAGGGGAGGAAAATTCTTTGAGACAGAAGATGAAGAGTTTAATTGCTGATATATAGACGTTGAGACAATGATGGAGCAGGCAACTGTCTGGCAGGCAAATGCAAAAATTGGGAAAATAATTTTTTTGTTTACTTGTAGAAATTATCTTAAAATTCTGAGTCTGACTTTGATGACTTTATGTTGAGATTTTGCTCTAGATTTTTAATAGTATGCCGTGTCTTTTTTCCTTTCAACATTTGAAGGCATTTTAATTTAATTTTTCAATAATGCTTTTCTTTTTAGAGTAGTTTTACATTATAATTTGGGGGACAGGATTTAATGCCTTTCCCTAAGAATTTTAACTCTTTTCTGAACATGTTTTGATCTTTATTTTAACGAAATATTAGCAGACTTAATGAACAAAGTACACTTCTAGGAATCCAGGAATTCTAACTACACAGGAGGGAGTTCATGGATTAGCAATACAAAATCTCTCAAAATGGAAGTCCATTAGGAAAATGTCTCCCTTTTAAGAGATGTTCTGAGAATAATCCTATTAGGCTAGAAGCCTGCTAAGCTTATCAACTCCAGACACATTTCTCTACAGAGGGGAGAAAATCCAAATAGAATTAATGTGACAAGTAAATGTTGATAGAAAATATATATTTAACCTCAGAAAATAATCATCACATTATATCCAAATGTCAGTTTCATGACAGGAAAAATTTGATGACCTTTTAAGATCTAAGCTTTGATGTCATGAAAAATGTTAAAATGAAACATTTTTCATTTTAGATGAAAAATGAAACATTTAGTCTAGCTTCAAATAGTTGGATCAGTGTGATTCTTTAAATAGTCATATGCATTTTTTTTTAAATTAAGGGGAAAATGCCTTTCTATATTTACTGAATATTTACCAATTCTGATGCTCTTTATTATTTCCTGAAGATTTGGGTTTCCATCTGGTTTCATTTCCCTTCAGCCTGAAGAACTTCCCTTAGCATTTTCGGTAGTGCGAGTCTGGAGGTTGTGAACTCTTAATATTCTCTTATCTGCAAATGTCTTTACTGGACCTTGATTTTTGAAAGATATTCCTGGAGATAAAATTTTACATTGACTATTTTAAAAAAATCTTTCAGTACTTTAAAGATAATGACTTCTGATGAGAAGGCAATGGTCATTTGAGTTTTGCTCCTTAGTGTGCAATGTGTTGCTTTTCTTTGTTTATTGTTAAGATATTTTTCTTTATCTTTGGTTTTCACCAAATTGCCTATGATGTGTGTAGGTGTGGTCTCTTTGTATTAATACTGCTTGGTGCTCGCTGTGTATTTATGTCTTTTATTAAATTTGTAAGAATTTCAGCCATTATTTCCTAAAACATTTTTTTTTCTACCCTCATAGTTTCTCTTCTCTTCTCCCGGGATTCAAATTGCACACATTGTAGACCTTTTGATATTATCTCACTGGTCCCTAAGGTTCTGTTCCTTTCTTAATTTTCAATCTTCTTTTCTACTCTTTTTTAGATTGGATGATTTCTATTGATCTATTTTCAAGTTAGCTGACTTCTCTTCTGTCACCTCCACTCAGATGCTGAGCGTTTCCAGCAACATTTTTATTTCAGAGATAATATTTTCTAGCATTTGATTCCTTTTTAGAGTTCCTATTTTTCTGTTGAGGTATCTGAGTTTTCACACAATATGAGAATATTCTCCTTTATATCCTTGGGCATAATTATAACAGCTGGTTTAAAATCCTGGTCTGCTAATTGCCCAACACCTGTGTCATCTCAGGATTGGTCTACATTGATTGTCTTTTCTCTTGAGAATGGTCCGTGTTTTCTTATTTATTTGTATGTTTAGCAATTTTGTATTGTATCCTCAACATTGTGGAAAATGTTATAGAAACTCTTGGTTTTATTATGTTCCTTTGAAGAATATAGATTTTTTTAAGAATCAGGCTGATAACTTGGCTAAGCTGAGACTGCAAATTTTTATTTCCTCTGTAGCAGGTGGTAGCTCAAATACCAATTCACTTCTTTTGTCCTTGTGACTGCCTTCTATCAGAAAGTTATAAAAACTGGAATTTTACCCAGGGTCTGTTTTAATAAATATCATCTCCACTCCATTTTCTACCTGTTTTTGTTCACCCTCCAGGACCTTTTTTTATATCTTGTCCAGAGTTTATAGTTGTTATTTACTGGAGGGTCAGTCTGATAAGAGCCACTCAACCTTAGCAGAAGTTGAAGTACACCACCTCTTTCCCCACTCTCCTGAAAATGGAATGGCTATTTCCACAAATTCATTGTCTTGAACACTCTCAATTTTTTTTCCATTGCCTTCCTGAAAATAGAGTGTGGTCTTGCATAAGAGAAGGATAACATGTTTGAGCAGATGACAAGAAAGTATCCACTCTGTTCGTTGCTGTTCTCTACACATCATTAGACTGCAGGGAATTTGCCTATAGCTCTGGGTCGGTAAGACCTCAGGAGGGAATGCAGTGAGTATATTAGGTAGATAGAAGTAAAATGTAGTGCAAGTCTCAGTTGCAGAGATTTGAAATCTGCTGCTTTTCTTTATGCTGGGAAGGCTAATATTATCTCTTTGACTAGAAAACCACAGGTGATAAGTATAAGAAAATGAATTTATAAAAAATTAAATGCAATACACTAGTCACTATTATCTTGAATAGCATTTCCCAAATTTTGTTTACATAAACACATACCCCAAGATATGTCTTTTGAAAAGGGCTATGTGGTTGAATAAATTTGAAAAAAAAAGTACTTGAGGGATAGGCATGTGAGTTTATTACCAACCACAAATTATAAATTTACCAAGATTGAGAGTACAATAAAAGTCCTCTTACCACTGGTTAACTAAGCTGAACATGATTTGTTCATTCTTGGATGATTCAGAAAGTACATCAAGATCTTTCTTTGTCTTGTTTTCCCTTTCTACATTCTCTGCCTAGGTGATTTCATCCATTTCCATGGCTTTAAATGCCATCGATGAGCTGATGACTCCCACATTTATCTTTTTAGTCAAAACCCCTTCTCTGAGTACATTCAAAGAGCCCTAACTGACAGTTCTTTTTTGATGTTTCATAACATTTAAATACTAACATTTCAATCCAGAAATTTTAATTATACCCCTCATCTCCAAATATTCTCTTACCAGTCTTTCCCATTTCAACAAATGGCATCACCATTTACTTATGCTGGTAAGTCTAGATCTAATCATTGATTAGATCTAATCATTGATTCTTCTGTTACATCTGACCCATTAGTGAGTTCTGTTTGCTATTGATTTTCCTCCAAAATATATCTTGAACCCATCTATCAGTCCAAGACATTACTATCAGTTGTAAATAGGGAGGGAAAAATGTGTATCATGTTATTCTCTGAGAAATTAAAGCCCTATGAATGATTCTCATGCCTAAGATTTACTATTTTATACTTTTCATTTCCTCATTATTATCTGCATTAATGAAGAGTCGGAAATATAAAATCCCCTGTGATAATTTAGTTCAGGTGTCAGAAAACTATGACTATATGCCATATCTAGCCTGTCATATGTTTTTGAAAATGAAGTTTTATGGGAACACAAATGAGCCCATTCTTTTTAAATATGGCCTATGGCTGCTTTCATGTTTCAAGAGCAGAGCTGAATAGTTGCGACACAGGTTGTATGACCCACTAAACCTAAAATATTTACTATCTGATCTCTCACAGAAAAGGCCAATTTGCTAAAGCCTGATTTAAATAACTACTGTAATACTTCCAAGATAGTGAATCTTTGGTACAAAAAATTAGTGAGTCTGGGGCACCTGTGTGGCTCAGTCAATTGAGCATCTGACCGACTCTTGGTTTTGGCTCAGGCTGTGATCTTGGGGTCCTGGGATTGAGCCCCATGTCACTCTGTGCAGAGTTGCTTGAGATTCTCTCTACCCCTCTCCCTCTGCCCCTACCGCTCATGCTCTTGCACAAACCCTCTCTCTCTCTAAAATAAATAAATAAATCTTTAAAATAATTAGTGAATCTTTGAGTCATTATCATTTTATTTTATATATCAGATGAGGTTACATTTCTCAGGGGATGTCAAGGCATGAAGATCATCAATGGAAAATGAAAATCTTGAGTACCTATTTGATTACCTGTCAAAAGTAGCTTGTATATCCTGCCAACACCTTTAGGTGATGATGGTTGATCAAGGGTTTTAAATCAATGTGAATATACTCAATGTTTGATGTTGCATACTGAAGCCAACTTTTCTCTCCTTTTCCAATTATACTTAGGATCTTATATAGCAATAATTGATGGTAGAAAGTGTGTGGCACATGGATCAAAAGATCTACATACCACGTTCAAATATATCCCTTATTAGCTAATGACCATGATCACATTTAACTCTCTGATACTCAACTTTTGCATCAGTTAGGTTGAGATTAAAATACCCAATCATAGGTTATATGAAGAGGTTCTGGGTAAGAAGATATATTTTTAGAATCTTATTCAGTTTTTGGCTGCTAGTATTATTTCTCCTAGCCTCTCCCAATTCCTTAGCCATGCAGATCATCTCACTATTCCTCTTCAATGGATCTATTCTCAGACTTTTTGTTTTTTCAATGGTGTGCTGAATATTCTCTGCTGGATTCCCAAACTCCCACAGAGTTATTCTTATCTGTGAGTGAATGTTGAAAGCAATGTTCTGTGGGAAGATGATGGTAGAAAACTCCTATTTTGCCATCTTGCTGATGTCACTCTATAATATTGCCCCTTTAATTCCTAGCAGAAATTCTCAATTTCCATATAGCTTCAGCAGTTAGTGTCTTTCCCCAGCACTTTCTTTCAGGGCACTGCCTAGGGAAAACAAAAACTGATGGAGAGATAAAGACTTTCCCAGACAAACAAGAGCTAAGCGAGTCCATTATCACTAGACCTCACTTATAAGAAATGCTAAAGGGAGTTCTTCAAGCTAAAATGAAAGTATGGTAATTAATAATAAGAAAACATGAAAGTATCAAACTCACTGGTAAAAGTAAGTATATAGTCAAATTCAGAGTTTTCTAATACTGTAATGGGGTAAGACCTGAAACTATAAGACTCCTAGAAGAAAACTTAGGGAAAAAGTTCCTTGACATAGGTCTTTGCAATGATTTTTTTTTTTTTTTTTTGTATATGACCCTCAATGTATGGGCAACAAAATAAAAAATAAGCAAGTGCAAGTCCATCAAACTAAAAACCTGCACAGAAAAGGAAACAATCAACAAAGTTTAAAGGCAACCTTACAGAATAGGAGAAAATATTTGCAAACCATACATCTTTTAAAGGGTTAACATCCAAAGTATATAAGGAACTCAAACAACTCAACACTTTGTGTGAAAACACAAATAATCTCATTAAAAATGGTCAAATAAATTGAATAGACATTTATCTACAGAAGACATACAAATGGCCAGCAGGTACAGAATAAAGTGCTCACCCATCATCAGGGAATGCAAACCAAAACCACAATGAGATATCACCTCACACCTATTAGAAGGGCTATTATCAAAAAGACACTAGATAGCAAGTGTTGGCGAGGATGTGGAGAAATGGGAATCCTTGTGCACTGTTGGTGGGAATGCAAACTGGTGCAGCCATAATGAAAAATAGAATGGAGGTTTCTTAAAAGATTAAAAATAGAACAACCATATGATCCAGGAATCCATCTCTGGATGTATTTGTGAAGGAAACAAAAATCAGTGTTTCCAGGAGATATCTGCACTTCTATATTCATTTCAGTGCTATTCACATAGCCAAGATATAGAAAGAGCTAAAGTGTCTCTCGACAGATAAGTGAATAAAGAAAATATGGTAGATATAGACAAATAGATGATAGATAGATAGATAGATAGATAGATAAATAGATAGATAGACTATTACTCAGCCTGGGAAAGGAAGCAAGTCCCACCATTTGTGATAATATGAATGAACCTGGAGGATATAAGTGAAATGATCCAGACAGAGAAGGACAACCATGATATGATTTCACTCATATGTGGAATCTTCAAAAAAAAAGGTTAGGCTCTTTAAACAGAAGAATGGTGTTTTTCAGGGATGGGGGAGGGGAAATGGGGAAATACTAGTCAAAGGGTACTGACTTTCAGTTATAAAATGAATTAGTTCTGGAGCTGTAATGTACAACATGGTGACTATGGTTAATAATACTGTATTGTATATTAGCAATTTGCTAAGAGAGTAGATATTAAGCATTCTCATCTCACACACACACACACACACACACACACACACACACACACACAAAAGGTAACTGAGGTGATGGATCTGTTAATTTTCCTGGACATGGTAATCATTACCCAATGTATACATATATCAATTCCTCAAGTTGTACACTTTAAATATGTACAATTTTATTTTCAATTATATCTCAATATAGCTAGAAAAAAATAAACTCTCAGTGTCTTCATGGTCTTACTTTGCTTTAAAAAGATATATTTATTCATCATGAATATGAATCCAAGTGTTTGGATGGGTATAAGAGAACCAAATACAATGGAAATTTAAGACTATTTTCCCCTATAGCATGAAAAATTTGATGTTTTGTATTTCATTGGACAAATTATTGAGCATTTTCTAGACCCCGAGGTGGTATATTTCATGATGTGGCTGCTGCATAGTTACCATGATTGGGTTTTTCAAATAGTTAATTTAACTTCTTTTTAATATATATGAATTTATATGCTCCACAGGAAGAGAGCATAGATTATATAATTGTATTTATGAGTTTCCTGTTATTTTAATAAGTTCCATGTTAATGCAGATGTTTACTTGGAAAAAATAGAAGAAAATCTAAACCTCTTGGCTTTTGAGAGTGAACTTCATTATAAGGTTCAATCCAAAGTTATGAGATCAAGAAATATATTTTATGTTGGAAAATGAATATACTAACAAGAAAAATAGTATTCAGGAAGTTTACTTCTCAACTTTCAAACAAACTGTGTGTCAGATGGGCTGAGTGTGATGCTGAGGCTCAAACAGCTAAATACACCATCTTATGACTCATTTCCTCTAGTTAGGTACTGAGTCATAATTCATCTTTGCTCATCATATCTACGCAAAATGTCTTAAGATGAACTCCAAAGTACCTTATGTTCTTCTTAATGAGGTGGGGAGGTATCTAAGTACATTTCCATTTTTTTTTTCAAATATGTATTAAGTTACTTTGATGGGCAACTACATGAGATACCATTAAACATTGACTAGATGGTTCATGCTCTTTCTCATTTTCCTTTCTTGTAAACTTTTTCTCCTTTAAACTTCCTCTAGCCTTTATATCACCCTTTCTGATTCTAACACAATCCAAGTAAACTAACTTTGTTGGTTGGAACTGATTTGAAATTTCTTCATGCCTGAGATCGAGTTTGAAAACAGAGTCAAAAATCCCCTCCCTTTCTTATTTATTTATTTAAATTCAATTAATTAAACTATAGTGTATTATTAGTTTCAGAGGTAGAGTTCAGTGTTTCATCAGTCTTATATAACACCCAGTGCTCATTACATCACATGCCCTCCTTAATGTCCATCACCCAGTTACCCCATACCCCCATCCACCTCCCCTCCAGCAACCCTCAGTTTGTTTCCTATGATTAAGAGTCTCTTATGGTTTGTCTCCCTGTCTGATTTCATCTTGTTTTATTTTTCCCTCCCTTCCCTATGATCCTCTGTTTCGGTTTTTAAATTCCACATATGGGTGAAATCATATAATTGTCTTTCTCTGATTGACTTATTTTGCTTAGCATAATACCCTCTAGTTCCATCCATGTTGTTGCAAATGGCAAGATTTCATTTTTTTCGATGGCGGAGTAATATTCATATATATATCTCACATCTTTTTTATCCATTCATGTGTTGATGGATGTCTGGGCTCTTTACATTGTTTGGGTATTGTGGACATTGTTCCTATAAGCATTGGGGTGCAGGTGCCCCTTTGAAAAATCACCTTCCTTTCAATGGTTACTTTCTTTTAGCTACCTGACAATTATCTCACCCACTCCTTAGACTTATTTTCTGAACCAAAACAATAATTTCCCCCTCTGTTTGCAACCTAATGTACCTCCACCAGAGATGGGATGATGGAACCATTCCCAACAGCATGTGGTGGTCAGATTCAAACACCAAGGCAGAAGTCAGAGAGGGAGACTACTTGAATTTGTTCTTGTACTGTAATCAGGATAATAAAGGCATTAGCTCAACATATGTGCACAGACTTTATTACTCTGACAAATCTCCATTTCCTCTATTGGAGAGAAGGAAATCTTAGAGAAATTTTGAATGGCCAGGAAAAAGTAGAAAAAATGTGTGCTGGTTTTTATGGAATTGGGGGACCTCAAAAGATGCTAAGAACAGATTTGGACATATTTTGTAACAGTATTTGTGCTTGTTTGTAATGAACAAAAAATACCTGTCTTCTTAATTAGGATGACTATAATTTGGAGGTAAGAGATAATCTCTGGGAAAGGAAATGACTTTGGGTCCATATACCTTAGACCTTGGCTTATTCTAAGAGTTTATACAAAGTCATTTTGAAGAATATATCCTGTAGTTTCTCCTTCCTTAGGATAGTCATATAATTAATTAGTTATCATACAAAAATCTGTGAATGACAATCAGAAGCATTTCCAGGGGAAGTTCAGGATAAGCAGTCTTTCTCCTTGAGCACATTCTACAAATGTGGTTTTTTGTTCCTGCAACATTTTTATAAAGGTTATGTGCCTAAAGTTAGCAGCACTGTATTATACACTTAAAAAATCTGTTAGAAGGGTAGATTTCATGTTAAGTGCTCTTAACACACACACACACACACACACACACACACACACTAACAACAAAGAAAAAAAAACCCAAGGTGCAGGTGGAAACTTTTGGAGGCAATGGATACATTTATTACCTTGATTGGTAGTGATGGTGTTACAGGTGTATGCATATGTCCAAACTCATCAAATTGTATACATTCAACAGGTACAGTTTCTTGTATATTATTCCAAAAAGTTATTTTTAAAAAAGAG